>NC_134353.1:275007471-275331471 GCF_048569485.1 Anomaloglossus baeobatrachus | reverse complement strand
TCGCTCCAGAGATGCTCATTTGGGTTTAGGTCAGGGCTCTGGTTGGGCCAGTCAAGAATGGTTAAAGAGTTGTTTTGAAGCCACTCTTTCTTATTTTAGCTGTGTGCTTAGGGTCATTGTCTTGTTGGAATGTGAACCTTTGGCCAAGTCTCAGGTCCAGAGCACTTTGGAAGAGGTTTTCTTCCAGTATATCTCTGTACTTGGCTGCATTAATCTTTCCTTCAATTGCAACCAGTCATCCTGTCCCTGCAGCTGAAACACATCCCCATAGCATGATGCTGCCACTACATTTCACTGTTGGGATTGTATTGGGCAAGTGATGAGCATTGCCTGGTTTTCTCCACACATACCACTTAGAATTATCAACAAAAAGTTCTATCTTCATCTCATCGGACCAGAGAATCTTATTTCTCATACTCTGGGAGTCCTTCATGTGTTTTTTTGCAAACTCTATGCGGGATTTCATATGTCTTGCACTGAGGAGATTCTTCCATCAGCCACTCTGCCATAGAGGCCTGACTGGTGGACGGCTGCAATGATAATGATACTTTATAGAACTTTCTCCCATCTCCCCACTGCATCTCTGGAGCTCAGCAACAGTGATCTTGGGGTTCTTCTGTACCTCTCTCACCAAGGCGCTTCTCGCACGATTGCTCACTTTGGTTGGACAGCCAGGTTTAGGAAGAGTTCTGGTGGTCCCATACTTCTATTTAAGGATTATTGTGCTCTTAGAAACCTTGAGTACTGCTGTAATTAATTTATAACCTTGGCCAGATCTGCACCTTGCCACAATTCTGTCTCTAATCTCCTTGGGCAGTTGCTTTGACCTCATGATTCTCATTTGGTCTGACATGCACTGTGAGCTGTGAGGTCTTATATAGACAGGTGTGTGCCTTTTCAAATCAAATCCTATCAGTTTAATTAAACAGGGCTGGACTCCAATGAAGGAGTAGAACCATCTCAAGTAGAATCAGAAGGAAATGGACAGCATGTGACTTAAATATGAGTGTCTGAGCAAAGGGTCTGAATACTTATGACCATGTGAAATTTCAGTTTTTCTTGTTTAGTAAATTTGCAAAAAACTCTACATTTCTGTTTTTTTCTGTTATGACGGGGTGCAGAGTGTACATTAATGAGAAAAAATGAACTTTTTTGAATTTACCAAATGGCTGCAATGAAACAAAGAGTGAACAATTTAAAGGGGTCTGAATTAGAGATGAGCGAACCGGTCGCGGTTCGGCTCGAGGTCGGTTCGCCGAACGGGGGTCCCGTTCGAGTTCGGTTCGTCGAACGTTCGACGAACCGAACTCGAACCAATAGGCTGTAATGGGAGGCAATCACAAACACATAAAAATGCATGATAAATGTACACAAACAGTTAATAAACATTGCCATAACACTTACCGGTCCCCGCGATCCCTCCTGCACTTTGTCTCCTGCCGCTATTCCATCCGATGATCGCTGAATCCTCCCGGTGACCGGCACTGCCAGCAGAGAAGCAGGACCTATCGTGACGTCAAAATAGCCATGTGACCAGTCACGTGGCTATTATCTCATTGGCTACAGACTGGTCACATGACTATGACACGTCATGTAGGACCTGCGAGTGCATCTCTCCGGTACACGGTGCACATTTGTGTATTGCCGTGTACCGGCGATATGCTCTAGCACACGGTCGACTCCCCGTTCCGTTAGGGACCGGCTGACACAGCCGGTCATTAACGGAGATCACCGTTGCCATAGCAACGCAGTTAGCGGTGACGTCACCGCTAACCTCGGCTCCGGGAGCACCGTTGCTATGGTAACGCGTCTGTCAGCGTTACCGCTGTTACCGCTAGCAGCACTGATCACTCACGGAGTGAAGGCTGAACGCTGCTTCCCGATTGTAGTGAGGATTGTAGTGAGGATGAGGTGCCCCAGCCCATGATGGGCTGGTGCACCTCATCCTCACTACAATCGTCACTACTACTAGACTAGTGAGGATTGTAGTGAGGATGAGGTGCCCCAGCCCATGATGGGCTGGTGCACCTCATCCTCACTACAATCGTCACTACTACTACACTAGTGAGGATTGTAGTGAGGATGAGGTGCCCCAGCCCATGATGGGCTGGTGCACCTCATCCTCACTACAATCATCACTACTACTACTACTACACTAGTGAGGATTGTAGTGAGGATGAGGTGCCCCAGCCCATGATGGGCTGGTGCACCTCATCCTCACTACAATCGTCACTACTACTACACTAGTGAGGATTGTAGTGAGGATGAGGTGCCCCAGCCCATGATGGGCTGGTGCACCTCATCCTCACTACAATCGTCACTACTACTACATTAGTGAGGATTGTAGTGAGGATGAGGTGCCCCAGCCCATCAAGTAATGGGCTGGGGCACCTCATCCTCACTACAATCCTCACTACAATCCTGAAGTGCAGTTTCTTCAAATTCATTTAAAGGCACTTGGAACGCTGAAATTGCTGCTTATAATTTAAGCCTCTATTAAAAACCTCTTATCAGCGCTGGTTTATTGGGGATTTATTGGGCTGACAGGGGGTAATAAAGATGGAGTCTCTAATGTGTCTGTGTATTTATTTCTATTAAAGTATTTTTTCTCTGTGTGGTGTCTTTTTTTTAACCCTTTATTGGAGATTCTTAATGGCCAGGTCAAACGTGCCTGACATTAAGAATCTCTGGCTTAATACTGGCTAGTAAAACAAAGCCAGTATTACCTCATGATTACCCAACAAGCCACCCGGCTCCAGGGCTGTTGGAAGAGTTGGATACAGCGCCAGATGATGGCGCTTCTATGAGAGCGCCATTTTCTGGGACGGCTGCGGACTGAAATTCGCAGCAGAGGCGCCCAGAAACCTTGGGCTAACCTGTGCTGCGGATTCCAATCCCCAGCTGCTTAGTTGTACCCGGCTGGACACAAAAATGGGGCGAAGCCCACGTCATTTGTTTTTTAATTATTTCATGAAATAAGTGAAATAATTAAAAAAAAAGGGCTTCCCTATATTTTTGGTTCCCAGCCGGGTACAAATAGGCAACTGGGGGTTGGAGGCAGCCCGTGGCTGCATGCTGTACCTGGCAAGCATACAAAAATATGGCGAAGCCCACGTCATTTTTTTGGTGGGCAAAAAACTTCTGCATACAGTCCTGGATGGAGTATGCTGAGCCTTGTAGTTCTGCAGCTGCTGTCTGCTCTTCTCCATACAGACACACAGCAGCTGCAGAACTACAAGGCTCAGCATACTCAGCATACTCCATCTAGGACTGTATGCAGAAGTTTTTTGCTGAAAAAATTATGTGGGCTTCACCATATTTTTGTATGCTAGCCAGATACAGCAGGCAGGTATGGCTGCCCCCAACCCCCAGTTGCCTATTTGTACCCGGCTGGGAACCAAAAATAAAGGGAAGCCCTTTTTTATTATTTCATGAATTTCATGAAATAATTAGAAAACAAATGACGTAGGCTTCGCTCCATTTTTGTGTCCAGCCAGGTACATCTAGGCAGCTGGGGATTGGAATACGCAGCACAGGTTGGCCTGAGCTTTCTGGGCCCCACTGCTGCGAATTGCAGTCTGCAGCCGCCTCAGAAAATGGCACTTTCATAGAAGCGCCATCTTCTGGCGCTGTATCCAACTCTTCCAGCACCTGCCTGCTATACCTGGCTAGCATACAAAAATATGGCGAAGCTCACGTCCTTTTTTTGTAGTTTTTTGGCCAAAAAATTAAGAAATGCTTCCCTGGATTTTCCATTGCCAGTGAAGGTAACACCAAGCAGTGGGGGTTAGCAGCCAGTAGCTGCTTGGATTACCCTTAGCTAGCAATACAAAAAATGCAGCGGGAGCCCATATATATTTTTTTAATTATTTATTTAAATAACTAAAAACAAAATGGGCTTCCCTGTATTTTGATTGCTGGACATCACAGTGCTGTAAAAATAAATCTTTAAAAAAAATGACATAGCGCTCCGCGGTATTTTTTATTCTCAGCACAGATAAAGCAGACAGCTATGGGTTGCCACCCCCATCTGCCTGTCGTTACCTTGGTTGGCAATCAAAATACAGGGAAGCCCATTAATTTTTTCTATTTAAAAAATAGTTAAAAAAAAAATGACGTTGGGTTTCCCCATTTTTGATAGCCAGCTAGGGTAAAGCAGATGTCTGTAGCCTGAAAACCACAGCTGGCAGCTTTACCGTGGTTGGGGATCCAATGTGGAGGTCCCCCCAGGCTCTTTTTTTATAATTATTTTATAAATATTAATAATTACACAAAAAAAGTAGGGTCCCCTCCAAATTGGATCACCAGCCAAGGTAAAGCGGACAGCTGTGGTCTGGTATTCTCAGGGTGGGAAGGTCCATAGTTATTGGGCCTTCACAGCCTAAAAATAGCAGGCCGCAGGCACCCCAGACGTGGCGCATCCACTAGATGCGCCAATCCTGGCGCTTCACCCCAGCTCATCCCGTGCCCTGGTGCAGTGGCAAATGGGGTAATAAATCGGGTTGATACTAGCTGTAAAGTCACCTGAGATCAAGCCAAGCAGTTTGTGATGTCATGGCGTCTATTAGATACCCAACATCATATACTGTCAGTACTAACAAAAACAAAAAATCAACAAAAGAAATTTATTTGAAAAAACAGTCCCCAAAGCAATTCCTCTTTCACCAATTTATTGTAAGAAAAAAAATAAAGGGGTCCCACGACGACTCTGGACCGTCTAGAATATGGGGGGGAGACACTCAGGGAACGTATCCCCCATTTTCTAGGAGTGCGGACCCTTCATGTGAGGAGTGTGGGTGCAATGAATCTGCACTCACTCTCCCCGGGTCCACAGCAGCAGAGTCCATGTCGTAATGGTTGCTACCAAAGCTGCAATGCCCTGCTCATGAGGTAAGGGCATGCCTAATCAGGAGAACTACTGTAGAGGAAGCTCTGCTCACTGGTATATAGGTGCTCAGAGGTAATAATAGATAAAATTAGTGAGTAACCTCGGCACTCTAAATCTCCCAGACTAAGTCAGTAAGTCACAATGGATAGTAATGCAAAATCACTCTTTATTGGTCCGTATTAAGAAAAAAAAAATTTTCATAAGCATATATGTTTTTGTCCAAAACAAGTTACAAATGACGTTTCGGCCTGAGCCTTCGTCAGATTGGACTTATCTGCATGTAATCATGAAAAATGACAATAATCAGTATCACATAAGAGTGAAAGAACAATAACATAAACTCGAACAATGTAGAGGTACAATTGGGATGCAGCAAAAAAATTGCAACACAGCAAGAAATGAAACACATGATACAAATGTCATAATACAGTACAAGGACAATATAGTAATGACAAATATGGGGTCAGAGTAGGCTTAGACAGCTCTGGTACGAAAGAGATGTCAATCATAAAGTAACATGTGCAGTAGGTGTAGAGCTACACTATGCATGGCAGAGCTAATGGGTAGACCGACCATAGAAAAAGAACGGAGAAAAAGTGGAGAAAAAGTGGAGAAAAAGTGGAGAAAAAGTGGAGAAAAAGTGGAGAAAAAAAGTAGAAAAAGTGGAGAAAAAGTGGAGAAAAAATGGAGAAAAAGTGGAGAAAAAGTGGAGAAAAAGTGGAGAAAAAGTGGAGAAAAAGTGGAGAAAAAATGTAGAAAAAGTGGAGAAAAAGTGGAGAAAAAGTGGAGAAAAAATGTAGAAAAAGTGGAGAAAAAGTGGAGAAAAAGTGGAGAAAAAGTGGAGAAAAAATGTAGAAAAAGTAGAGAAAAAGTGGAGAAAAAGTGGAGAAAAAGTGGAGAAAAAGTGGACAAAAAATGGAGAAAAAGTGGAGAAAAGTGGAGAAAAAGTGGAGAAAAAATGTTAAAAAAGTGGAGAAAAAGTGGAGAAAAAATGGAGAAAAAGTGGACAAAAAGGGGAGAAAAAGTGGAGAAAAAATGGAGAAAAAGTGGAGAAAAAGTGGAGAAAAAGTGGAGAAAAAATGGAGAAAAAATGTAGAAAAAGTGGAGAAAAAGTGGAGAAAAAGTGGAGAAAAAGTGGAGAAAAAATGGAGAAAAAGTGGAGAAAAAGTGGAGAAAAAGTGGAGAAAAAATGTTAAAAAAGTGGAGAAAAAGTGGAGAAAAAATGGAGAAAAAGTGGAGAAAAAGTGGAGAAAAAATTGAGAAAAAGTGGAGAAAAAGTGGAGAAAAAGTGGAGAAAAAGTGGAGAAAAAATGTAGAAAAAGTGGAGAAAAAGTGGAGAAAAAGTGGAGAAGAAAATGGAGAAAAAGTGGAGAAAAAGTGGAGAAAAAGTGGAGAAAAAATGGAGAAAAAGTGGAGAAAAAGTGGAGAAAAAGTGGAGAAAAAATGGAGAAAAAATGGAGAAAAAGTGGAGAAAAAGTGGAGAAAAAGTGGAGAAAAAATGGAGAAAAAGTGGAGAAAAAGTGGAGAAAAAGTGGAGAAAAAATGGAGAAAAAGTGGAGAAAAAGTGGAGAAAAAGTGGAGAAAAAGTGGAGAAAAAGTGGAGAAAAAATGGAGAAAAAGTGGAGAAAAAATGAAGAAAAAGTGGAGAAAAAGTGGAGAAACAGTGGAGAAAAAATGGAGAAAAAGTGGAGAAAAAATGGAGAAAAAGTGGAGAAATAGTGGAGAAAAAGTGGAGAAAAAAATGGAGAAAAAATGGAGAAAAAATGGTGAAAAAGTGGAGAAAAAGTGGAGAAAAAGTGGAGAAGTGGAGAAGTGGAGAAGAAGTGAAGAAGTGTTTGCTCATGCCAGATGGGAGATAAATAATTTTTTACCGGCGCTGTCATTTACTGTAACGTGATCATCGGTGTACGGTGTATACCTGTGATCACGTGAGCGGGGACCGGAAAAACCGTCCTGAATCATGATCTCCAGGGTCTCAGCTAGCCCTGAAACCCCGGAGATTTTCTGACGCTGGGGGGCGTTATTCACTTATTTCTGCCTGCTGTTTATAAACGGCAGATCAGAATAAGGCTACATTAACACGACCGATCCATTTTTGTGGTCTGCAAAAAACAGTCCGTTTTTTTTTCACGGGTGCATCCGTATGGCATCCGTTTTCGTTCCGTAGACGGTCCGTATGTCATATGTTTGTCCGTGTGCCTTCCGTTTTTTTTGTGTACTGCCAAAAAACTGAAGGAGGGTAAATGCATAAATTTACCCAGAATCCATAGCTTCATCGTACATGAGGCGGTCACATGTTCACTCCAGTGCCATTTTCTACTGCTTTTCACAGCGTAGAGCGCTCTGGTGATTTTCTTGTGCTTGTGCACTTCATATCAGTCTTTTCTGTCATTATAATGGCAGAAAGACACATAATGTCCCACTCTCCTGCATTTTGTAATTTTGCACCCTTTGGTGCCTTTCATGTGGCACTAAGGGGTGCTTAGCTTTGTATTTAGCCAAAAAAATGAAAAAAAAAAAAATGACGTAGGGTTCCCCCTATTTTTGTAGCCAGCTAGGGTAAAGCAGATGGCTGCAGCCTGCAGACCACAGCTGGCAACCTCACCTTGGCTGGTAATCCAAAACTGAGGGCACCACACGCTGTTATTTTAAATTAAATAAATAATTTAAAAAAAAAAACACGTAGGGGTCCCCCCAAAATTGGATCACCAGCCAAGGTAAAGCAGACAGCTGGGGTCTGATATTCTCAGACTAAGGAGGTCCATGGTTATTGGACTCTCCCCAGCCTAAAAATAGCAGGCCGCAGCCGCCCCAGAAGTGGCGCATCCATTAGATGCGCCAATCCTGGTGCTTCGCCCCAGCTCATCCCGCGCCCTGGTGCGGTGGCAAACGGGGTAATATATGGGGTTAATACCAGATGTGTAATGTCACCTGGCATCAAGCCCTGGGGTTGGTGAGGTCAGGCGTCTATCAGATACCCGACATCACCAACCCAGTCAGTAATAAAAAAAAATAGACGACAAACACATTTTTATTTGAAAAAACACTCCCCAAAACATTCCCTCTTTAACCAATTTATTAGAAAGAAAAACAAATCCAGGTTTGGTGTAATCCAAGGGGTTGCCATGACGATCCACACTGTCCCAGTCAATGAAGAGCAGGATGTTCCCCATTGGCTGGGAGAGCAGTGCAGTGACCTGAGCTAACATCAATGGGTCAGCCCAGGTCACTGCAGGGGATGACAAGTGCTGCTGTCAGCGAGGTACATTACCTGCGCTGATCTCCAGCACACTGACAGCCCCTGTCACTGAGTTCAATGACCGACGCCTTCACACCAAGTATCGCGAGAGGCCCGTGATGTCACCGCTAGTCAGTCTCGGGTCGGAAGCGAGAGAAGGTGATGTGACAAGCGGCGGCCATGGAGGACAGTGACAGCGCTGAGGTCGGGATGGCGGGACTTCATCACCGCAGGTAAGCCGAGCGGGACCATGTGTGTGTGTGTGTGTGTGTGTGTATGTGTACATGCCGCGGGCAGGAGGGGGTGGAGCGAGCTGAGCGGGGAAGTGTGGGCTTCCTGCACGTAACTAGGATAAACATCGGATTACTAACCAAAGCGCTTTGGTTGGATACCCGATGTTTATCTTGGTTACCAGCTTCTGGCAGACTGCCAGCGATGGCTCCTGCATACTGCAGCTGTAAAAAGCCCTGCTTTTTGCAGCTAGAACCGTTCTCGAACGTATCTAGAACTATCGAGCTTTTGCAAAAAGCTCGAGTTCTAGTTCGATCTCGAACAGCCCCCAAAATCACTTGAGCCTAGAACTGGAGAACTTCGAACCTAGAACCGCGCTCAACTCTAGTCTGAATACTTTCCGTAACCACTGTAAATAAAAATGTACTCAATTTTATGTTACTTTACTTTCTGAACTATTCATTTATACACAAAACTACACACATGCCATGAGCTCTAATTATATTGATGTATACGGAACATAAGTCTACATGTATACCTAATTAGAGTTGAGCGCGGTTCGCGGTTCAAGGTTCGAGGTTCTCCAGTTCGTGGCTCGAGTGATTTTGGGGGCTGTTCTAGATAGAACTAGAACTCGAGCTTTTTGCTAATGCTCGATAGTTCTAGATACGTTCGAGAACGGTTCTAGCAGCAAAAAGACCAGCTAATTACTAGCTGGCTTTCCGGTGTAATAGTGTAAGTCACTCTGTGACTCACACTATTATGACATTTCAGTGTATAGTGTGCGGGAACAGCGCATTCAGATCACTGCTGTATGGATAATGGCGATCGCCATTTTTTTTTCCCTTGTCTTCCTTCCCTAAGCGCGCGCGTGTAGTGGGGCGGGCCAGCATGTCAGCCAATCCCAGACACACACACAGCTAAGTGTACTTTTAGCCAGAGAAGCAACGGCATGTGTGATAGGATGTCCATGTCACATGTCCCTGCATTATAAAAACGAGTATCTGTCCGTTCGGATGCCATTATCTCTTCTGCGTCCTTGGTGTCAGTCACCGCTGGCGCAGCGCCTATCTCCGATACTGCTGTGTACGCTCTATACACAGCGCTGTACAGAATAGGGATAGCACTTTCTATCCGTCCTTTTAAGGGCTAATACCGGCAGGGTCAGAGCCATAGGTGACAGGTCCGTGAAAACAGAGTTTAACCGCTACACAAGATGACAGCGTCTGTGAAGCTAAGGTCAGGGATTTCCTCGCTGCATTTCCCCATTAGGAGGGATAGAAAGGCAGGCTTCCTTTCCTCTACCCAGAGACCTACAACCCTGCCACTGTACCCTCCTGCCCTTTTCACACTCAAACTCATTGTTACTAAGCCATTATACTAGCAAACACTGAGTGAACTTAGTGGCATCATAAAAGTGGCTGTTGGGCTTCTGTATTGTCCCACTAGTGCAAAGATATTTGCAGCACGTCTGCCTGCATTGCACACTCAAACTCATTGTTACTAAGCCATTATACTAGCAAACACTGAGTGAACTTAGTGGCATCATAAACGTGGCTGTTGGACTTCTGTATTGTCCCACTAGTGCAAAGATATTTGCAGCACGTCTGCCTGCATTGCACACTCAAACTCATTGTTACTAAGCCATTATACTAGCAAACACTGAGTGAACTTAGTGGCATCATAAAAGTGGCTGTTGGACTTCTGTATTGTCCCACTAGTGCAAAGATGTTTGCAGCACGTCTGCCTGCATTGCACACTCAAACTCATTGTTACTAAGCCATAATACTAGCAAACACTGCTGCCAGTTTAAGGGCTGTAGTTTCATTGTCAGGGATAATTATTGTTGTTTATTCTGCTGTTAATAAAGCTAGACCACCGCTGAAATCTACACCACCTCTCAATTTTTACTACCACATTTTAAGTGCACAATCTTGTCGCAATCAAAATGAGTGGCAAAATGACAGATGCTGGTGGAAAGGGGAAGAGGCGTGTTGGTGTTGGAAAAGGAAAAAAAGGGTTTGTCCGTGGGAAAGGTGGCAAAGCATCATTAACATCTGCTGAAGATAGACCATCTTCCAGAAAAAGTAAGATGTCTACTACTTACCGTGGACAATCCGATGTGCTCCCTTTTTTACGGACACGAACAACTGGAACAAAGGTAGATGATGGCCAAAAAAGGAAAATGCTTGAATGGATCTCAAGTGGTCCAACAAGTGCCCTCTCCGCCACCTCAACTACCGCATCCAAAAAACACCAGTCCTCTGAGTTGTCATCCCAATCAAACTTGCTTTCTCCCAGCTCTGAAGTCTCCATCCGCCCTGCACAGTATGGTGGAACTGAGATGGCTGAGTCTGCAGAGCTGTTCAGTCACACTATAGCCTGGGAATCAGAGGTCTGCTCCCAAGCTACAGTGAGTACAGACCAGAAAATGGTCTGCAGTGATGCCCAGAACCTTTGTGACTCTGATTCAGGCCGTGAGGACCAAGTTTCTGAGCATAATGTTGACCCTTTTTCACAAACAGTAACACCTGTTGTTATAGACAATGAGGAACATACTGATGACGATGAGACTCAGATACCAGATTGGAATGACAACTTAAATATTCGGTCAGGGCAAGAAGAGGCTCGGTCTGAGGGTGAGGGGAGTGCAAACACAACAATTGATGATGAAGTTCTAGATCCCACCTACTGTCAACCCACAGTCAGGCCCTTGAGGAGGTCAACAGAGACGGTGGAGGAGGATGCAATTGACGACGAAGTTACCTTGCGCCTTCCTGGACAGAGTAGGAGTACTGGTAGCACGTCTACAACTGCATCCTCAGCCACCACTGTGCCTCTGAGCACTAGTCGGTGTGGATCAGCAAGTCGCATGCCCTCTAAGCCTTGCCTAGCCTGGTCCTTTTTTGACATAGCAAAAGATCGCCCAAATTATGTGATCTGTAAAATTTGTCATGATTCTGTTAGTAGAGGGCAAAACCTCAGCAGTTTGACAACTTCTTCCATGAATCGTCACATGAATAAATATCATATGTCCCGGTGGGAAGCTCATCCTTGCTGCAATGCGGCCTAGCGGAGCGAACCATCCACCGCCTGCCCCTTCTAGTGCATCCGCGCACTCTTCATCTTCTAGGACTGTGGGGACAGCTGTCACACCTGGTTTTCCACGCACAACTTCCACCACTGTAACCGCAACAGGCAGTTTGCTTGGTAGGTCGTCAGTTGGTTTGGAAGGGGAAACAAGTACGTGTGTACAGCTCTCTCAGACATCGATAGCACCAACGTTGGATGAAGGCGACATCATGTCTACGCCTGCACTTTCCTCACAAAGCTGCATTTTTCCAGGGACACCCTACTCAACACCGTCTACACACAGCAGCCAGATCTCTGTCCCTCAGATGTGGACAAATAAAAGGCCATTTCCTGTGACCCATGACAAAGCTAAGAGGTTGACTTTATCCCTCTGTAAGCTCTTGGCTACCGAAATGCTGCCTTTCTGCCTGATGGACACACAGGATTTTAGAGACCTTATGTCTGTCGCTGTGCCCCAGTACCAGATGCCCAGTCGACACTACTTCTCTAAGAAAGGTGTGCCCGCGCTACACCAGCATGTCGCACACAACATCACCGCTTCCTTGAGAAACTCTGTGTGTGAACGGGTGCATTTCACCACCGATACTTGGACCAGTAAGCATGGACAGGGACGTTACATGTCACTGACTGGGCACTGGGTAACTATGGTGATAGATGGTGAAGGGTCTGCTGCACAAGTCTTGCCGTCCCAACGACTTGTGTGTCAATCCTCTGTCTGTCCAAGTTACGCCACTGCTTCTGCCTCCTCCACCTCATCTGTGTCCTCCACCTCCGCCCCAAGCCTGCCTGGTCAGGCCACCAGCGTTCTCACTGCGCAGAAGGAAGCACACACCCCTCATTACTATGCTGGCAGCAGAGCGCAACGGCATCAGGCGGTTTTTAGCTTGACATGTCTTGGAAATAGGAGTCACACAGCGACTGAGTTGTGGGCAGCTCTGGAGACTGAGTTTAATAAATGGTTGTCTCCACTCAACCTGCAGCCTGGTAAGGCCGTGTGCGACAATGCTGCAAACCTGGGTGCGGCCCTTCGCCTGGGCAAGGTGACACACGTACCTTGTATGGCTCACGTGTTGAACCTTGTTGTCCAGCAATTTTTAACACACTATGCCGGCCTAGATGGCCTTCTGACCTGGGCACGAAAACTGTCTGCTCACTTCCACCGTTCAACCGCCGCAGCTGAGCGACTTGCATCGCTCCAGAAGTCTTTCGGCCTGCCGGTTCATCGCCTGAAATGTGATGTGGCGACACGCTGGAATTCGACTCTCCACATGTTACAGCGACTGTGGCAGCACCGCCGAGCCCTGGTGCAATACGTCATGACGTATAGCCTGGGCCAACTAGATGCAGAGGTGGGGAAGATCACTCTGATGGAGTGGTCTCAGATCAAGGACCTATGCACCCTTCTGCACAGTTTCGACATGGCGACGAATATGTTTAGCGCTGACAATGCCATTATCAGCATGACAATTCCAGTCATTTACATGCTGGAGCACACGCTAAACACTATTCGGAGTCGGGGTGAGACAACAGGAAGGGGAGGAACTACAGGAGGATTCATATGCGCAAGACACAACAACATCACCAAGGTCTAGACATTCATCATCACCAACGCGGCAGGCATGGGACCATGGGGGACAGGGATCAACAAGGGCGCATGGTAGCAGGCGAAATGTTGAGGAAGGTGCAGGAGAACATGAAGAAATGGAGGACAAACTGTCCATGGACATGGAAGACTCAGCGTATGAGGGAGACCTTGGTCACATTTCTGTTGAAAGAGGTTGGGGGGAGATGTCAGAGGAAGAAAGAACGGTTAGCACCTCTATGCCACAAACACAGCGTGGACTTGGTCCGCATGGCTGCGCAGGACACATGAGCGCCTTCTTGCTGCACTACCTCCAACATGACCCTCGTATTGTCAAAATTAGAAGTGATGATGACTACTGGCTTGCCACACTATTAGATCCCCGGTACAAGTCCAAATTTTGTGACATAATTCCAGCCATAGAAAGGGACGCACGTATGCAGGAGTATCAGCAGAAGCTGTTACTCGATCTTAGCTCGGCTTTTCCACCAAAGAACCGTGCAGGTGCAGGGAGTGAATCTCCCAGTTGTAACTTGACAAACATGGGACGGTCTCGTCATCTTCAACAGTCTACCCGTACCAGTAGCACCGTATCTGGTGCTGGTAACAGCAATTTTATGGAATCTTTTCATAATTTTTTTAGACCGTCCTTTGCAAGGCCACCAGAGACAACAAGTCTGACACATAGTCAATGGTTGGAGAGGATGATACAGGAGTATCTCCAAATGAACATTGATGACATGACTTTGCAAATGGAGCCTTGCTCATTTTGGGCTTCAAATCTTGAAAAATGGCCAGAGCTCTCAACTTACGCCTTGGAGATTTTGTCGTGTCCAGCTGCCAGCGTTGTCTCTGAACGTGTCTTCAGTGCTGCTGGGTGTGTGCTGACAGATAAGCGCACGCGTCTGTCCAGTGACAATGTGGACAGACTAACGTTCATCAAAATGAACAAGTCATGGATCCACAAGGAATTTACTACCCCTGTGTCATCCTGGGGAGAGTAAATGCTTGTGGATTTGCAATGTGCTTGATGCAAATCAAAACATCCTGTTTGCAACTAGGGCACAAGTGCTGCCACTGATGGGGTGTCTGTGTGGCCCAATTTTTGGAAAAAAGGGAGACTCCGCTTGGAGTAACCCTTGCTTGCTGTGTTTTTTAAAAGGAGCCAAGATGAACAAGTCATGGTTCAGCAAAGACTTTGCTACCTACCCCGGTGTCATCCTGGGGACGGTTAAGAATGGCGTATTTTTGAATGTGCTTGATGCAAATCTAGCTGTGAAGTGTACAACTGGGGCACAACTGCTGCCACTGAAGGGGTGGGTGTGTGTGGGGCCCAATTTTTGGAAAAAAGGGAGACTCCACTTGGAGTAACCCTTGCTTGCCGTGTTTTTAAAAAGGAGCGAAGATGAACAAGTCATGGTTCAGCAAAGACTTTGCTACCTACCCCGGTGTCATCCTGGGGACGGTTAAGAATGGCGTATTTTTGAATGTGCTTGATGCAAATCTAGCTGAGAAGTGTACAACTGGGGCACAACTGCTGCCACTGAAGGGGTGGGTGTGTGTGGGGCCCAATTTTTGGAAAAAAGGGAGACTCCGCTTGGAGTAACCCTTGCTTACAGAGTTTTTAATAAGGAGCCAAGATGAACAGAGCTGGGATCAGGAAAGACTTAGCTACCTACCCCGGTGTCATCCTGGGGACGGTTAAGGATGGCGTATTTTTGAATGTGCTTGATGCAAATCAAAACATCCTGTTTGCAACTAGGGCACAAGTGCTGCCACTGATGGGGTGTCTGTGGGGCCCAATTTTTGGAAAAAAGGGAGACTCCGCTTAGAGTAACCCTTGCTTACAGTGTTTTTAAAAAGGAGCCAAGATGAACAGAGCTGGGATCAGCAAAGACTTTGCTACCTACCCCGGTGTCATCCTGGGGACGGTTAAGAATGGTGTATTTTTGAATGTGCTTGATGCAAATCTAGCTGTGACGTGTACAACTGGGGCACAAGTGCTGCCACTGAAGGGGTGGGTGTGTGTGTGGCCCAATTTTTGGAAAAAAGGGAGACTCCGCTTGGAGTCACCTTGCAGTGTTTTACATGATTTTAGAAGGGCGTGCCATGCCTATATCTGTGTCTCCTCCTCTTTTTCCTTGTCCAGCTTTTTTGTTTTCGCATGAGTATATGTCCTTGTCACTTTCCCATGTGTTTGTGTTGTGTTGTGAGTTGTTTGTCACCTTTTGGACACCTTTGAGGGTGTTTTCTAGGTGTTTTTATGTGTTTGTGATTGGCTGCCATTGTTTGCTATGCGGTTCGAGTTCGGTTCGTCGAACGTTCGACGAACTGAACTCGAACGAGACCTCCGTTCGACGAACCGAACTCGAGCCGAACTACGACCGGTTCGCTCATCTCTATACCTAATGTTAATTTCGGCATTGATTTTGCAAAAGTGCAAACATATGGCTCCCGTTTAAGTCAGTATAGTATCTCTGTTGTTATGCACTGTAGGTTCTTTATATTATTTTGATGTACAGTACAGACCAAACGTTTGGACACACCTTCTCATCTCTAGAACAACTATTAAGAGGAGACTTTGGGCAGCAGGCCTTCATAGTAAAGTAGCTGCTAGGAAACCACTGCTAAAGACAGACAAAAAGCAGAAGAGACTTGTTTGGGCTAAAGAACACAAGGAATGGACATTAGACCAGTGGAAATCTGTGCTTTGGTCTGATGAGTCCAAATTTGAGATCTTTGCATCCAACCACCGTGTCTTTGTAGAAAAAGTGAATGGATGGACTCTACATGGCTGGTTTCCACCGTGAAGCATGGAGGAGGAGGTGTGAGGGTGTGGGGGGGCTTTGCTGGTTACACTGTTGGGAATTTATTCACAATTGAAGGCATACAGAACCAGCATGGCTACCACAGCATCTTGCAGCGGCGTGCTATTACATCCGGTTTGCATTTAGTCGGACCATCATTTATTTTTCAACAGGACAATGACCCTCCCTAAATACACCTCCAGGCTGTGTTAGGGCTAGGGCTATTTCACCAAGAAGGAGAGTGATGGGGTGCTACGCCAGATGCCCTGGTCTCCACAGTCACCAGACCTGAACCCAATCGAGATGGTTTGGGGTGAGCTGGACCGCAGAGTGAAGGCAAAAGGGCCAACAAGTGGTAAGCATCTCTGGGAACTCCTTCAAGACTGTTGGAAAACCATTTTGGGTGACTACCTCTTGAAGCTCATCGAGAGAATGCCAAGAGTGTGCAAAGCAGTAATAAAAGCAAAAGGTGGCTACTTTGAAGAACCTAGAACATAAGACTTATTTTCAGTTGTTTCACACTTTTTTAAGTATTTCATTCCACGTGTGTTAATTCATAGTTTTGATGCCTTCAATGTGAATCTACAATTTTTAGAGTCATGAAAATAAAGAAAACTCTTTGAATGAGGAGGTGTGTCCAAACTTTTGGTCTGTACTGTATATCCTTGCAAAAATGTAGATACTTATGAAATGTTTGTGTGAACTAGTCTTTGCCACATTACCTATTTCAGTAGTTATTGAGGCATATGTATAAGGTGACTCTCAATAATAGAGATGAGCATCCATTGCAGCCATGACATCAGAAATGGTGTGAAATTTGGTACCCTTGAGGTGTTACTTCAGGTTTGGAAACAGATGATAGTCAGAGGGAGCTAGATCTGGTGAATAAGGTGGGTGGTCAACCAGCTGGAATCTCTGCCAGTTTTGCCGTGGTCGCTTGTGTAGTGTGAGTGGAGGCATCGTCTTGCAGGAACAAGATTCCTTTGGACAGCTTGCCGCACCTTTTGGCCTTCAGAGCTGCCTTCAATTGGTCCAAAAGTTCAATGCAATACCTTGCATTGATGGTGAAACTGTTTTGAAGGTAGTTCACTAGCAGCATGCCCTCCTTATCCCAGAACACAGACGCCATCACCTTAGTGGCTGATTTTGGCACCCTGAACTTCTTTGGACAAGGAGATCCATGGTGCCTCCACTCTTTTGACTGCTCCTTGTTTTCAGGGTAATACAAATAAATCCAGGTTTCATCCATAGTGATCAGTTAATCCAAGAAGTTATTATTAGTCCAGAAATGCTGACAAATAGACTGGGAAGTTTTCACTCACATCCTTCTCTGATCTTTTGTAAAATATTTGGGGATCCACTTTGCAGATAGCTTCCTCATGTCAAAATGTTGATGGATAATGACACAAACACATTCACGGGAAATCCCCATGATGTCTGATATTGCTTTAGCTGAAATTTGTCGATTCTCCAGTATGAGGTTGTGCACAGCATCTCCGGAACAACAACCACTCTCAGTCGTCCAGGACGTTCCTCATCATTGGTGCTGAAGTGGCCTGTTTTTAATTTGGCAACCCAATTCTCAACTGTGGAATTTGAAGGGCATTGATCTCCCAATGTCTGCGACATATCACCATGAATATCCTTCTGGAACTTTTCTTGCAGAAACAATAATTTTAATACTCCTCTGCTTTCAGTTGCTGTTTTTTTTTGTTTTGTTTTCCTGCGTGCGTAGAACATGGTTACCATAAGAAACAAACACAACATTTTGAAAACATATATTAGACACATAAGGCCTTCATGTGATGTAACATTCATTACCATTGAAACAAAAAATAGATCACAAAGCCAAAGACTTATCAGCAACCCCTCGTATACTGTATACTATATATACACTTAACCCGGCAACTATTGTGCACTTTTTGCTGTTTTGAGACCAAAGCACGACACAGCCATCTCCCTAGCTAAGTGTATAAAAATATTACATGCACATCAGTAAATATATATGTGCCCCGAATGGTGATGAAACTAATAATTTGTTATAAATTAATTTTTAACAATTCCAACCTTTGAGGGTGACAGTTGGAGCCCTCACTATACTCAAATTCTTCAATAGAATCATGACATCTTCATTCTTCCTTGGCAATGTAATTTAATATTAATGAATAATAAAATGTTACCTGATAACACAGGTCTGCAAAGGCAAAATTGTTTGAAAAGTAAGAAGTGATTTTTATATACTTTCTCAGTAAAAATATCACAAAAAAATCTACCACATCCAGTTTTTTCACACTGACTTCATAGGCTTTTTCTACCACCATACTTTGTGGTATAACATAATTGTGGCGCAACTCTAGGTGGAAAATTAACAGTGCACATCACCCTAGAAACACAATCCCCACCATTAATCATGCTGTGGGGATGCTTTTCTTCAGCAGGGAAAGGGACGCTAGTCGGAGTTGATAGGAAAATGGATTAAGCTAAATACGGGGCAATCCTACAGGAAACCTGTTAGAGGCTACAAAAGGCTCGATACTGAGAATTAAGTTTACCTTCCAGCTAATACACTGTCAGAGCTACAAAGTAAGGTATTAAATCAAAGTTTGTGAGTATAACAAGAAAAAATGTAGAAAAGTTCACAGGGTATAAATAGTTTTTGAAGCCATTGTATATCTAAACCTACACACAAATTTTGTATATAATACTTCTTTGCTAAATATGGTAGTTTAATGAATTGTCTTCTCAAATTAGTTGTAAAAAAATACAGATTATGTGAAGGAGTTATAGAAATATAATCCATTTGTTTATGGTCAGTCCATTTGAATGATTAACAGAATATTTCACTAGTTTTTTATTTGCATGCTAATTAAAAGGCTAATGTGTCACCTGTGTGTGTCCCTTAAGGTGGTGTCACACACAGCGACGACGACAACGACATTGCTGCCAAGTCGCTATTTTCTGTGACGTAGCAATGACTTCAACAGCAACGTCGCTGTGTGTGACACATAACAACGATCAGACCCCTGCTGCGAATCGCTCCTGAATATTCCAGGTCATTTTTTGATCGCTGCTATCCCACTGCTTCATGATGATAAGCTCAGCATCCTTGTGTTTGACACCGCAGCAGCGACGGTCGCGACGACGCTGAAGGCAGTGACATAGGACTGAAGGCAGGACAAGGGGGTGTTTTTGTGGTGTATTTTGCAATGCCCCTACGACTCCGATTGGTGGTTACAACAGCGTTCCGATTGGGTACTTTGCCGAAGGTGTTACAGTGATTTCATTCTTTAAGTTCCATTCTTTGTTCCACGTAGTAGATTCTCTTTCTGGTGTCGCTAGTGTGTCGTTCTTTGTGGATCTGAATGAAATGAAATAGAATGAATGAAAGCACTACTGCGTCTTCCTTTGTTTGGCACGGTCACCCAATCAGACGCCGCTGTAGTGATCACCAATCGGATTAGAGGGGCGTGAAAAAGGCAACACAAAGGCGCTGTAGCGATCACCAATCGGAACAGAGGGACGTGAAAAGAGGCAAAGCAAAACATGTCTAGGGGTAAACACCACGCCTCTAACAAGGTCTGAGTGGTCGCATAGCGACGCGCGTAACACCGCACAACGACCGTCAAGGTCGCTATGATCGCTGCTCCGGCGCTGCTTAAAATTACATGTTTGATAGCTTACTAGCGATCATCTAAGGTCGCTGTTACGTTACAGGAAATGGTGACGTAACAGCGACGTCGTTGTTGTTGTGTGTGAACCCAGCTTTAGTGAGTGTCCAGAAAAATCACCTTTCTCCCAGAAGCCTCGTGAATAGGATATAAATAAACTAAACACTGTACCTGTTGTGTACTTATGGCATTTTTGCCTTTTAAGGCACAATACATCCATCTCCCAAGCTAAGTGTACACAAATATTACTTGTACAGTACATTGGCAAATATAGCAAATATATATATACTGTATATATATACCCTGTACAGTGATTAAATTAATATTTTAACATGAAGTAATTAATAATAAATTTGCTCCAGTAAAGTGGCGTTCACAGCTGACAATTTTGCTAATCTGCAGAGTGTTGGCAAAACGTTTTGGTTTTTTTTAAAATGAATACACACCTCATGGCTCACCAGTCTCAGCACATCCACTGTCTTTGGTGCCTGCTGCTCATTGTTTGGTCCTCAGGGCCTTTTCTTTCCGCAGTTGTGAGCTATTATTTTCACTCTAGAACAAGACTTGCAGCCATG
This sequence comes from Anomaloglossus baeobatrachus, assembly GCF_048569485.1. Taxonomy (NCBI): domain Eukaryota; kingdom Metazoa; phylum Chordata; class Amphibia; order Anura; family Aromobatidae; genus Anomaloglossus; species Anomaloglossus baeobatrachus. The sequence goes on along the minus strand of NC_134353.1, from coordinate 275,311,389 downwards.
ACTAGGCCTTGGAAGGCACAGCGCTGTCATAACAGTGTGACATCATGACATCTGCAATGACATTACTATAAGAAGTGACTTAGTCACATCTAGAAGTCTGGTTCTAAAATGAAAACACCATGCCATGGAGGACACTGTGCATTGTAAAGTTGTGCCGTTACAACAGGCCATGACTTATCAGGTATGGAGGTATAGTGGTTTTGGCCAGAAGTCCTGCTCTAAAGTGAATACATAGGCTACTGACGGGGACCCGATAAATAAGAGATTACCGTGAAGTGGTATCGGGCAGTAATGAATTGATCAATACATTAGCAAAATATCTCTTTTTTCAAATAATCCTCAGCAGTTATGCAATGTCACATATTCAATTTGTCCAATTTTGCATGTGGCTAATTGTGTTTTTCATTTCTTTATGTATCATAGAGCAGTTATGCTTATTCATATTTCTCTGAATTTGGTGTGCAGCTTTCACTTTATATAAATTGTTTATTTTTTAGCTAGCACCCTGTTCACATTTACAATGGTGTTCCAGAAGTCTTTTTGATTGTTACAACAGGCCATGACTTATCAGGTATGGAGGTATGGTGGTTGTGGCCATAAGTCCTGCTCTAAAGTGAATACACAGGCTACTGACGGGGGTTGCCTGAACAAATGAGCATTGAGTTACGGTAAGTATTTTTTTTTTACTTGTCATATTTATTAAGCTCTGGGGTCCAGAGCCTAACAGGAAAAATTCAATTTGCGAGGGACAACTCTCCAGCGCATTGTAATTCATAGTCAAATTTGTGCAATTTGTCGAATTTGAATTTTGTCACATCTGATCATCTCTATAATACACGTAAAATTTTATTAAAGGTATAGAAAATGGTGTAGCTGACAATTACACATCTCTGATTTGGATTGTTAGCTTACTCCTTTAGCACACTTGGACAAGTAGAGCAATTAACATAGGAATGAATACTTACCAATCATCTCTAGTTGCCAGCTTTAGTTTGGTCCACTGCAGGACCACGTGAGTGCTCTTCTGCTTTGCCTGCTCCCACAATATCTACTATTTGGAGTGGTGCTGCTTTCCAGAGGGTAAGTCTATTAGACTCAGAACGAGAAAGACTTACATTAAGAAACTGACTTTTGGTCCACATATAAACTTATTGTCTGATTTAAGGTCCCATAGTTACTGTATTTTCTGGATTATAAGATGCACTGTTTTTCCCCAAAACTGGGGGTAAAATAGGAGTGTGTCTTATAATCCAGATATAGACAGAAAGACTGACTACACTCACCAAACTCACGTGTGAACAGGTGCATAACTGAACATGACATAAAATACAAAAAAAGACAGTTTGCACCCTCATAATGCTAAAGTATGGAAACCGTGAATGTGTGAATATGGACCTGCATTACTGCTAAGGAAAATCTAAGAAAAATGAGATATTTAGCATATATATAAATGGCCATTTGTATATCTGCCCAGTTGCCACGTCACGGCATGTCTCGTAACTGGGTACCTACACTATGCTGAAGCCTCTCTCTGGGTTAAAAACCTCCTGTGTATGGGCAAGTAGGAACCTGCTGTATAGGATAAGCTTACCTGTGGCAAGTGGGGGAGGGGTGCACGTTCAGAAGGTATGACCCTCTTAATATAAACAGAGAGACTGACTGCACTCACCAAACTGACGAGGTTTTTAACCCAGAGAGAGGCTTCAGCATAGTGTAGGTACCCAGTTACGAGATATGCCGTGACGTGGCAACTGGGCAGATATACAAATGGCCATTTATATATGCTAAATATCTCATTTTTCTTAGATTTTCCTTAGCAGTAATGCAGGTCTATGTTCACACATTCATGGTTTCCATACTTTAGTATTATCAGAGTGCAAACTTTTTTTTTATTTTTTTTTATTATCCAGATATGGCTTACTGGAGCGGTGGTGGTGGAGTGGGGTCACAGCAAGCACGGTTAGCAATACTAAGGGCTCATAGGAGGGGTTGTCACTGCAGTGGACAATCTCCGGAGGGTCTCAGGATGGAGGGTCAGTGCCTTTGATCTGACAGCGGGCTGTGGGCTCCATTGAATCGACCACGGTTGACACAATGAACTTCAAGAAAATGGTTCCAGAGTTCTATCTGTGCATGCGCCGCCTCTGCGGCCATTTTCTTGAAGTCAACTGCGGGCAATTCATTGATGCCCGCAGTGCGCCAGCCGATCAAAGGCGCCTGCCACCATGACACCCTCGAGCTCGCAGTATTGCCGACTCGTCATCCACTGACCTTCCTGAGTCGCGACACCTCCTCCTCCAAGCCTGCCGCATTGCCGACCCTGCCTCCTGTAACCCTCTTGAGCCACTCCAACACCACCGCTCCCCCCGGTGAGATATTATAAGACACATTAGGATTGTAAGACGGACCCTTACTTTAACATTAAAAACTATTTTTTCCTATTTTCCTCCTCTAAATTTGGGATGCGTCTTATAAAATGAAAAATACGATAAGTAGTTGACTGGATTGGGGCTGGAAACCAATGAAAACAGCGATTAGTACTATACTACATAAATATTTAGTATGAATTAAGGAATAAAAATTGAGCAGGAACTACTCAACTACTTTAAATAATTTTAAAATATATGGTACCTTTATAGAGGTTGAAGAACTTTTTCTCAAGAGTTGTTCTTGTGTAACGTATTTTTTCCCCAAACTAAGTGCAAACATTGGTTCACATCTACATTGTATCCCTTGGATTCAGATGAGGTGTTCATCATTGCCAAGAAAACTAAAAATGTTGTGTGAATACAACCTTATACATTGAACTCAAATACAAAGCATCAAGCAGGTTCCTATGCTTCCTCTAGTAGCGGCTGAAGGTAGCCTGGATTATTTTAATTTAATAAAATATTTATACTAATTAAAAACATTCTAATTCTCCTTTCCAAATCTACCACCATTACACATTATTAATTACAATTAGGTACCAAAGTCACTAAAGGTCTGAATATAAGTAAACCATATAAAGTCTTGACCTCTTTACTTATGGAGTTTTCAGAGTTGTGTAATATCATGAACTGCTAAAAATATATTGAGAATGGAAACATTTTATACTTAATGTTTTTGCACACGCTTTGCATTGTGAATAGATTTTTTTTCTACTGTTTTTTAATATTTTAAGCTTAATGAGTTTGTATAATAGGTTTTCTTCATTAATTTACTATGCTGTAGGGCACAATATATTTTAAATTAATTCCCCAATGGAGTTTTGAACAATGTGTTTGTGCATATTGACTATAGTTAATCATTTATTTATCAAATTTGGATATTTAATAATACATGTAAGGTGCAATTGATAGCAGATGTTTCATGTGTCTTATATATACATTCATAATGTATTCATAGAAGTCTAATCTGTAGATAAATCCGAGTCTCTACTTACACATCTACGAAAATGGAATCAATTATCTGGAACTAACAAGAAAGAAAGACAAAGATAAGAAATGAAAAGTAAGAAAGAAAAATCAAAGAAAATATCTCAATTAAAGAGTCCCATTTGTAGTAAGAGTTGGATATAAAATAGATAATATACAAATAACAGGGTTTTTTTTGATGGTGGAATATTTTTAATTTGTGTTTATCTTTCTATGCTTTTTTTATATGGTATTTGTTGAAAATGTCACAACTTAAAGTGTCTACATGATTCCTATAGTTTTAAAGAATGAAAATTTTATCTAAATAAGTAGAAAATCTAACTTTTTGATCTGTAAAGAGGTTCAGCCAAGAAGTATCCCCACAACTTTTTTGTGATATCTATTTATTTATCTATCTATCTATATATCTCTCTCTCTCTCTCTCTCTCTCTCTCTCTATATATATATATATATATATATATAGCTAGTGTATATATATGTATATATATATATATATATATATATATATATATATATATATATATATATATATGTATTTCTATATATCCTTAAAGGGGTATTCACATCTCCAAGATCCTGTTCCAATATATGGTGGGTGTAATAATATTAATATTAGCAAATACTTTCAATTACAAATATAGTATTATTCTCCTCCTTAATTAAGTCGTTTGCCTCATGTGCAGGGTATTACAGTAGCTTAGGTAACCATGGTTACAACTAGAAATGAGAAAACCTGTGGAAGTTTGGAACCCAAACTTTACCTAAACCCCATTGTAAGTCACTAATTGGGCAGTGCGGGTCTCCGACTACATGCAGCCAACCATAAACTGATCCCTTCCGGGGGCAAGTGGGTGTAGTTTCCATTTTGTTTGTGGTGCACACTACATCTGATCACGTTGTTGTTATCCCCAGTGTGAGATGTTCATAATATCCTAGTTGTTATAGGATAAAACTGGTAATGGCCCTAACATAGAGTAATGTAGGCCCTGACCCTTTAGGTATTACGTGCCTTACATTAAATGCCTAACTACTATGGTTTTTACAACTATTAAGCCTGAGAAACTGCTCTGTCTGGTATATGAGCTTTCCCTTTTCTATTCTAGGTATAAGCATAAAATATGTCTGTGCTTTTACAGGCATTTTGATTTATGTTTCATATGGTGGATGTGCAGGATAGCTGAGATAACTAATAACCTGTGAAGAACTCCCCTAAGGCCAGGGTCACACTTGCGTGTGACTCGTGCGAGTATCGGATCGCACTGCCCAGACCGGCCGCAGCTCTCCTGACAGGAGCGAGTCAGCATCATTAGAAATACATACAGCAGAACCGCTCCTGGCAGAAGAGAAGCCAGCCGGGCAGTGCGATCCGATACTCGCACGAGTAACACGCAAGTGTAACTCCAGCCTAATGGAGCAATACATGAGATAAGTTCAAAGGGCATTTGGAGCCAAAAATTGGGTGGGGGGTTAATTGTTTCTCCAAGTCTGCACAGTGTTTGCTAAATAAATTGTGTCACTGAGCCATTCAAAGGGAGTGCCTGTCGGTTAGCATGTGCAATGAGGGGCAACGTGGGGCATAGAGACTTGATGAACAAAAATAGGAACAAAGTATCAGCTCACAATATGGTATTTCACGACATCTTATCAGGTGCGATGCAAGGAGAAAAAAAGGCCGGCTCATGAGCAAGTAATACAAAGTTGTATAAAACCAGCAACTGCAAAAAGTCTTCAATAAAATCGTTACTTTATTATTCCATACAATGGTTTAAAAACATAGAAACAGGCCGCAATACACGTTTTGAGCAGACTCGCTCTTACTCATGACTAAGAGCAAGTCTGCATGAAGCACATAGACCGACCTGTGACTATGTTTTGAAACCTTTGTATGGAATAGTAGTGATTTTATTGAAGATTTTTTTGCGGATCCTGGTTTTATACAACTATTTAGACTTGTTAGGAATCCTTGGTTAAAAAGAGTAAAAGGTCTCTGAAAATAGCCATTCTTTATGGAGCACTCACTGGCATGTATCCATGAGTTGACTTCTGGATAGATTGACCCTGGATAAATGTGGTCTTAAAGGGACCTACAGCTAATGACCGCACCAGCCTGCTTGTCCTCGTCTGTATTTGTACAACGAGGGATTATATTGTCATCATAAAGCTACACAAGTCCTGACCCTCTTATGTATACACAAAAATATATTTGCAAAATAAAGTGTCCACTTATCACATCAATATGTTAGAATATAAGTGGTCACAAGTGCCAATTTATGCCTGCAAATCAGCAATTATATAACACAAGCTGGAAAACATGTTGTTTTCAATTTCTGAAAGTAAAGTATTTTTGTCGAATATCGGTTTTGAAACTATCATTTATACATCACATTAGCACTTTATATTTTTGTCAGTACATTTGGCTCTTTCAGAAGTGGTCAAAACATCTTATTTATCTTCACAGCTAAAAAGATTTGGAGCCATGTGTTCCATTTACCTTTTAGACCTCCAGAGATGAACACCACTACAAATAGGTTATTCTCAATTGGAACCATGCTGCTAAAACTACTAGATTAGCTTCTAGCACAAGACACAGCGCCATAGACTGAGCTTCTTTTTTCCTTTTTATTTTTTTATTTCTTTTCCTTCCTGAATTGTCTACAGTGATAATTATAGTATATGGAAAAGGTAGCGTTTTATCTTCACTTTTCACTTGCTGAAATAATTCTCAGTCTACAGTCAGCAATTATTGCATTGACCTCTCTATTACCTTGTCCATTAGCATGGGACTCTACGTTATCATAACTGATGTTTGGGTTGACAATAGAGCCTGTCAGAAAACTCAAAAGGGTTTTATATCTGTAAAAATTATGTTTCAATTTAGAATTTAATTTAGTCTCTGCAGCTGAAATATCTCTTTAAAGAAAACTTTCCAGATCCTTTTAACACTTTTCCAATAAATAGGTGACCTGCCAAAGTTTCCAAACACATATGCTTGGCTTTTCGGATGCAGCAAAATTGTGGAATTATTTTTTAAAGTATTGAATGTGGTATAATAAAACCTGTGGAGAGCCAAGTGGCTATTGATGTGGTATGAAAACGTTGAGTAGGTCGGTATCCATCCCCACCCCAAATCTTGTATATTGGATGGTGCATTATACTTGGATACATCACACTACACCTCACTGCACTATGTATGCTCAGGGAGGACACCACAGCAGAGTATAGACATGATTTAGAAAGTGGTTGTGGGATGCCAGCCAAGACTAAAGGAGACATGGTTAGATACTGGAATCCATGAAACAATACAGCTGTTTGAAAGTCGTTAGCCTACAGGTCATAATGAAGCAATTTTATAAAAAATGTCTAAGTTTACACTGTTCAAAATTTAGACACAGTTTTAGTTTAGACATATTTATGATTTTTTCTCAAGCAGATTTATACATTTTTCCAAAAGAAAGAATTGGTGTAGTTTGGACCAAAATTTGTATTGTGCAACAAGATGAATAATTAAAAAAAGTCAAAAATAGTTGATAAGAAATAATAAATGCAAACAGTTGCAAACTGAAAAAAGCCAAAAATTTACCAGGGAAAATATGGCACTGCATTACTGCAAAAGAGAGATATTTAGTTTATGTATTGGCCAATGCATGTAAGCCCGGAGACCAACGGCAAGGTATATCTCTGTAATCCGGGAACCTAACTTAAATGCCACTATCTAGGTTAAAAACATCCTTATCTGGGCAAAATGCCACTATTTGGACTACGAACCTCCATGTATGGGCTTCTAGGCTCCTGCTACAATGGTTATGAACACAGCCAAGTCTTAGGGCGGAGTGCTCAGTCAGAAAAAGACTCATTAGAAATATCAAAAAACTGACCCGCACATCCAACAAATGTGAACAGGTGCTAACTGAAAAAACATAGTAACTATAAATGCAAACAGTTGCACACTGAAAAAAGCCAAAAATTTACCAGGGAAAATATGGCACTGCATTACTGCAAAAGAGAGATATTTAGTTTATGTATTGGCCAATGCATGTAAGCCCGGAAACCAATGGCACGGTATATCTCTGTAATCCGGGAACCTAACTTAAATGCCACTATCTAGGTTAAAAACATCCTTATCTGGGCAAAATGCCACTATTTGGACTACAAACCTCCATGTATGGGCTTCTAGGCTCCTGCTACAATGGTTATGAACAAAGCCAGGTCTTAGGGCGGAGTGCTCAGTCAGAAAAAGACTCATTAGAAATATCAAAAAACTGACCCGCACATCCAACAAATGTGAACAGGTGCTAACTGAAAAAACATAGTAACTATAAATGCAAACAGTTGCACACTGAAAAAAGCCAAAAATTTACCAGGGAAAATATGGCACTGCATTACTGCAAAAGAGAGATATTTAGTTTATGTATTGGCCAATGCATGTAAGCCCGGAGACCAACGGCAAGGTATATCTCTGTAATCCGGGATAAGAAATAAAAGAACAAGGCTCTAAAATTAAACTTATAACTTACTTATTATTTTCATGCACTAAATTGCCTCTATGCAAGCATAGTAAAACAAATGGAAAGAAACAGCATAGAGCATAATATAATTTTATGAACATCCAAAAGAGGAAAAAAAATGGGAGCCCTTAAAACAGCATATATAAATATCTTGGAAATGTGCCTGGTGAGGAACGGGAAAATGGCAGTGTTCTGAACTGGTTTCTGGAGCCTATTAGTTTTGTGTATCAGGCTACAAACTAACAAGCAGGTAGTTCTGCCATATGCCAATCACTGCTAGTTCAGATCATCCACACAGTCAGCTTCAACAAGTGAATCTACAGCTTCCAGTTACATCATATCAACATAGAAGCATCTTCTTTTCCATTCTGCTTTATTGACAGGGTGTCTCTGCCTAGATCATGTTGATCGATAGCTGGCTTTAAGCTACTTAACTGCAGGGCAGTAATCAGCATAACATCAGCAGTGAAGCCCTAGTTCATGCCAGGTATGAGAGAACACCTGGCAAGTGACTAAACACAAAGGGAAAACCAGGTAAGATGTAAAGGAAGGCGCTGACGATAGGAAGAGGGAAGCGGGATCACCTAAAAGTCACCTGAGTCTGATCCCTGCACTCCCTGATGTCATTAGATGGGTCCTTCCTCCTGTTCAATATTACATCCCTAAGCTCTCGCTGGCCCTGAACTCATCCTGACTAGCGTGTAGGTCAGTGAGACCCTAGTGTCATTATTACAGTAAAACAACAAGAGGTAAGACAAATGGGCTTGGAAAGACACAACAAATAGCACTCCTGAGTTTCTCCAGCAGGAAACTTTACAGCTGCTACTGAAATTAATAACTTAACTTCTCTAGAGCCAGGTTTCTTCAAAGTGGTCAGTATAGAAGATCTATCAACTGCATGGAGTGAAGCCAGAAGTGGGTAAATGTAGCAGCTGGGAGTGATGTTAAGATGATGCAGAAGTGATTAAGGCTAAAAGAAATCTCAACCAGAAACCCCTTCTGCATCAAATAAAAGTCAATCCATTCCAATACTCTGTAGACTCCACAGAGGACCTGTGCTTAATTAAGCGTTGAGACCTCCTGATCCCAGATCCCCCAAAGGTAATATGCAGATGAGACAAATTCCTGACAGTACCCTTCCTTCTACAAAGGGCCTCTGGACCCCCAGGGCCAGGTTTGTCCAAATGAAACATATGTAAGGAATAGAGTTGAGCGCGGTTCGTGGTTCGTGGTTCTCCAGTTCGCGGCTCGAGTGATTTTGGGGCATGTTCTAGATCGAACTAGAACTCGAGCTTTTTGCAAAAGCTCGATAGTTCTAGATACGTTCGAGAACGGTTCTAGCAGCAAAAAGCAGGGCTTTTTACAGCTACAGTGTGCAGGAGCCATCGCTGGCAGCCTGCCACAAGCTGGTAACCAAGATAAACATCGGGTATCCAAGCAAAGCGCTTTGGTTAGTAACCCGATGTTTATCTTAGTTACGTGCAGGAAGCCCACACTTTCCCGCTCAGCTCGCTCCGCCCCCTCCTGCCCGCGGCATGTACACATACATACACAAACACACACACACACACACATCCCCCCCCCCCCATCCCCCCCATCCCCCCCATCCCCCCCCGCCCGCCCGCTCGCTCGCTCGCTCGCTCGCTCGGCTTACCTGCGGTGATGAAGTCCCGCCATCCCGACCTCAGCGCTGTCACTGTCCTCCATGGCCGCCGCTTGTCACATCACCTATCGCTTCCGACCCGAGACTGACTAGCGGTGACGTCACGGACCTCTCGCGATACTTGCTGTGAAGGCGCCGGTCATTGACCTCAGTGACAGGGGCTGTCAGTGTGCTGGAGATCAGCGCAGGTAATGTACCTCGCTGACAGCAGCACTTGTCACCCCCCTGCAGTGACCTGGGCTGACCCATTGATGTTAGCTCAGGTCACTGCACTGCTCTCCCAGTCAATGGGGAACATCCTGCTCTTCATTGACTGGGACAGTGTGGATCGTCATGGCAACCCCTTGGATTACACCAGACCTGGATTTGTTTTTCAATCTAATAAATTGGTTAAAGAGGGAATGTTTTGGGGAGTGTTTTTTCAAATAAAAATGTGTTTGTCGTCTATTTTTTTTTATTACTGACTGGGTTGGTGATGTCGGGTATCTGATAGACGCCTGACCTCACCAACCCCAGGGCTTGATGCCAGGTGACATTACACATCTGGTATTAACCCCAAATATTACCCCGTTTGCCACCGCACCAGGGCGCGGGATGAGCTGGGGCGAAGCACCAGGATTGGCGCATCTAATGGATGCGCCACTTCTGGGGCGGCTGCGGCCTGCTATTTTTAGGCTGGGGAGATTCCAATAACCATGGACCTCCCTAGTCTGAGAATATCAGGCCCCAGCTGTCTGCTTTACCTTGGCTGGTGATCCAATTTTGGGGGACCCCTACGTGTTTTTTTTTTTAATTATTTATTTAATTTAAAATAACAGCGTGGGGTGCCCTCAGTTTTGGATTACCAGCCAAGGTGAGGTTGCCAGCTGTGGTCTGCAGGCTGCAGCCGTCTGCTTTACCCTAGCTGGCTACAAAACTAGGGGGAACCCTATGTCATTTTTTTTTCATTTTTTTGGCTAAATACAAAGCTAAGCACCCCTTAGTGCCACATGAAAGGTACCAAAGGGTGTTCCACTTTTTCTCCATTTTTTTCTCCACTTTCTCTCCACTTTTTCTCCACTTTTTCTCCATTTTTTTCTCCACTTTTTCTCCACTTTTTCTCCACTTTTTCTCCACTTTTTCTCCACTTTTTCTCCTCTTAATCTCCACTTTTTCTCCTCTTATGCTCCACTTTTTCTCCACTTTTTCTCCACTTTTTCTCCACTTTTTTCTCCACTTTTTCTCCTCTTATGCTCCACTTTTTCTCCACTTTTTCTCCACTTTTTCTCCTCTTATGCTCCACTTTTTCTCCACTTTTTCTCCACGTTCTCTCCACTTTTTTCTCCACTTTTTCTCCTCTTATGCTCCACTTTTTCTCCACTTTTTCTCCACTTTTTCTCCACTTTTTCTCCACTTATGCTCCACTTTTTCTCCACTTTTTCTCCACTTTTTCTCCACTTTTTTCTCCACTTTTTCTCCTCTTATGCTCCACTTTTTCTCCACTTTTTCTCCACTTTTTCTCCTCTTATGCTCCACTTTTTCTCCACTTTTTCTCCACTTTTTCTCCACGTTTTCTCCACTTTTTTCTCCACTTTTTCTCCTCTTATGCTCCACTTTTTCTCCACTTTTTCTCCACTTTTTCTCCACTTTTTCTCCTCTTATGCTCCACTTTTTCTCCACTTTTTCTCCACGTTCTCTCCACTTTTTTCTCCACTTTTTCTCCTCTTATGCTCCACTTTTTCTCCACTTTTTCTCCACTTTTTCTCCACTTTTTCTCCACTTTTTCTCCTCTTATGCTCCACTTTTTCTCCACTTTTTCTTCACTTTTTTCTCCACTTTTTCTCCTCTTATGCTCCACTTTTTCTCCACTTTTTCTCCACTTTTTCTCCACTTTTTCTCCTCTTAATCTCCACTTTTTCTCCTCTTATGCTCCACTTTTTCTCCACTTTTTTCTCCACTTTTTCTCCACTTTTTCTCCTCTTATGCTCCACTTTTTCTCCACTTTTTTCTCCACTTTTTCTCCACTTTTTCTCCTCTTATGCTCCACTTTTTCTCCACTTTTTTCTCCACTTTTTTCTCCACTTTTTCTCCTCTTAATCTCCACTTTTTCTCCACTTTTTCTCCACTTTTTCTCCACTTTTTTGTCCACTTTTTCTCCACTTTTTCTCCTCTTAATCTCCACTTTTTCTCCACTTTTTCTCCACTTTTTCTCCTCTTATGTTCCACTTATTCTCCACTTTTTCTCCACTTTTTCTCTACTTTTTCTATGGTCGGTCTACCCATTAGCTCTGCCATGCATAGTGTAGCTCTACACCTACTGCACATGTTACTTTATGATTGACATCTCTTTCGTACCAGAGCTGTCTAAGTCTACTCTGACCCCATATTTGTCATTACTATATTGTCCTTGTACTGTATTATGACATTTGTATCATGTGTTTCATTTCTTGCTGTGTTGCAATTTTTTTGCTGCATCCCAATTGTACCTCTACATTGTTCGAGTTTATGTTATTGTTCTCTCACTCTTATGTGATACTGATTATTGTCATTTTTCATGATTACATGCAGATAAGTCCAATCTGACGAAGGCTCAGGCCGAAACGTCATTTGTAACTTGTTTTGGACAAAAACATATATGCTTATGAAAAAAAAATTTTCTTAAAACGGACCAATAAAGAGTGATTTTGCATTACTATCCATTGTGACTTACTGACTTAGTCTGGGAGATATAGAGTGCCGAGGTTACTCACTAATTTTATCTATTATTACCTCTGAGCACCTATATACCAGTGAGCAGAGCTTCCTCTACAGTAGTTCTCCTGATTAGGCATGCCCTTACCTCATGAGCAGGGCATTGCAGCTTTGGTAGCAACCATTACGACATGGACTCTGCTGCTGTGGACCCGGGGAGAGTGAGTGCAGATTCATTGCACCCACACTCCTCACATGAAGGGTCCGCACTCCTAGAAAATGGGGGATACGTTCCCTGAGTGTCTCCCCCCCATATTCTAGACGGTCCAGAGTCGTCGTGGGACCCCTTTATTTTTTTTCTTACAATAAATTGGTGAAAGAGGAAATGTTTTGGGGACTGTTTTTTCAAATAAATTTCTTTTGTCGATTTTTTGTTTTTGTTAGTACTGACAGTTTATGATGTTGGGTATCTAATAGACGCCATGACATCACAAACTGCTGGGCTTGATCTCAGGTGACTTTACAGCTAGTATCAACCCGATTTATTACCCCGTTTGCCACTGCACCAGGGCACGGGATGAGCTGGGATGAAGCGCCAGGATTGGCGCATCTAGTGGATGCGCCACGTCTGGGGTGCCTGCGGCCTGCTATTTTTAGGCTGTGAAGGCCCAATAACTATGGACCTTCCCACCCTGAGAATACCAGACCACAGCTGTCCGCTTTACCTTGGCTGGTGATCCAATTTGGGGGGTCCCCTACTTTTATTGTGTAATTATTAATATTTATAAAATAATTATAAAAAAGAGCCTGAGGGGACCTCCACATTGGATCCCCAACCACGGTAAAGCTGCCAGCTGTGGTTTTCAGGCTACAGCCGTCTGCTTTACCCTAGCTGGCTATCAAAAATGGGGGGACCCAACGTAATTTTTTTTTTTTAACTATTTTTTAAATAGAAAAAATTAATGGGCTTCCCTGTATTTTGATTGCCAACCAAGGTAACGGCAGGCAGATGGGGGTGGCAACCCATAGCTGTCTGCTTTATCTGCGCTGAGAATCAAAAATACCGCGGAGCGCTACGTCATTTTTTTAAAGATTTATTTTTACAGCACTGTGATGTCCAGCAATCAAAATACAGGGAAGCCCATTTTATTTTTAGTTATTTAAATAAATAATTAAAAAAAATATATGTTAGCTCCCACTGCATTTTTTGTATTGCTAGCTAAGGGTAATCCAAGCAGCTACTGGCTGCTAACCCCCACTGCTTGGTGTTACCTTCACTGGCAATGGAAAATCCAGGGAAGCATTTTTTTTTTTTTTTGCCAAAAAGCTACAAAAAAAGGACGTGAGCTTCGCCATATTTTTGTATGCTAGCCAGGTATAGCAGGCAGGTGCTGGAAGAGTTGGATACAGCGCCAGAAGATGGCGCTTCTATGAAAATGCCATTTTCTGAGGCGGCTGCAGACTGCAAATCGCAGCAGTGGGGCCCAGAAAGCTCAGGCCAACCTGTGCTGCGGATTCCAATCCCCAGCTGCCTAGTTGTACCTGGCTGGACACAAAAATGGGGCAAAGCCTACGTCATTTGTTTTCTAATTATTTCATGAAATTCATGAAATAATAAAAAAAGGGCTTCCCTTTATTTTTGGTTCCCAGCCGGGTACAAATAGGCAACTGGGGGTTGGGGGCAGCCGTACCTGCCTGCTGTACCTGGCTAGCATACAAAAATATGGCGAAGCCACATAATTTTTTCAGGGGGCAAAAAACTTCTGCATACAGTCCTGGATGGAGTATGCTGAGCCTTGTAGTTCTGCAGCTGCTGTCTGTCTGTATGGAGAAGAGCAGACAGCAGCTGCAGAACTACAAGGCTCAGCATACTCCATCCAGGACTGCATGCAGAAGTTTTTTGCCCACCAAAAAAATGACGTGGGCTTCGCCATATTTTTGTATGCTAGCCAGGTACAGCTGGCAGCCACGGGCTGCCTCCAACCCCCAGTTGCCTATTTGTACCCGGCTGGGAACCAAAAATATAGGGAAGCCCGTTTTTTTTAATTATTTCACTTATTTCATGAAATAATTAAAAAACAAATGACGTGGGCTTCGCCCTATTTTTGTGTCCAGCCGGGTACAACTAGGCAGCTGGGGATTGGAATCCGCAGCACAGGTTAGCCCGAGGTTTGTGGGCGCCTCTGCTGCGGATTTCAGTCCGCAGCCGTCCCAGAAAATGGCGCTCTCATAGAAGCGCCATCATCTGGCGCTGTATCCAACTCTTCCAACAGCCCTGGAGCCGGGTGGCTTGTTGGGTAATCATGAGTTAATACTGGCTTTGTTTTACCAGCCAGTATTAAGCCAGAGATTCTTAATGTCAGGCACGTTTGACCCGGCCATTAAGAATCTCCAATAAAGGGTTAAAAAAAGACACCACACAGAGAAAAAATACTTTAATAGAAATAAATACACAGACACATTAGAGACTCCATCTTTATTACCCCTGTCAGCCCTCCACGATCCTGCTCTTCTGTCTTCTTTCTTTCTAGTGTAGTAGTAGTGACGATTGTAGTGAGGGGCATCACTTGGGGCTGGGGAACCTCCATCCTAACTACAATGCTCACTACAATCGGGAAGCAGCGTGCAGCCTTCACTCCGTGAGTGATCACTGCTGGCTGCTAGCGGTAACAGCGGTAACGCTGACAGACGCGTTACCATAGCAACGGTGCTCCCGGAGCCGCGGTTAGCGGTGACGTCACCGCTAACTGCGTTGCTATGGCAACGGTGATCTCCGTTAATGACCGGCTGTGTCAGCCGGTCCCTAACGGAACGGGGAGTCGACCGTGTGCTAGAGCATGTCGCCGGTACACGGCGATACACATATGTGCACCGTGTACCGGAGAGATGCACTCGCAGGTCCTACATGACGTGTCATAGTCATGTGACCAGTCTGTAGCCAATGAGATAATAGCCACGTGACTGGTCACATGGCTATTTTGACGTCACGATAGGTCCTGCTTCTCTGCTGGCAGTGCAGGTCACCGGGAGGATTCAGCGATCATCGGATGGAATAGCGGCAGGAGACAGAGTGCAGAAGGGATCGCGAGGACCGGTAAGTGTTATGGCAATGTTTATTAACTGTTTGTGTACATTTATAATGCATTTTTATGTGTTTGTGATTGCCTCCCATTATAGCCTATTGGTTCTAGTTCGGTTCGTCGAACGTTCGACGAGCCGAACTCGAGCCAGACCCCCCGTTCGGCGAACCGCCTCGAGCCGAACCGGGACCGGTTCGCTCATCTCTAGTAAGGAATGCACCAACCAACTAGCATTAACTTCTAAAGCTGGTACCCACATCCTTTCTTCTGGACTATAACACTTCCAGTGTGCCAGGTATTGGAAAGAGCAGTGAACCAAATTGAAATCAAACAAATCTAGCCGCTAGGCATGAGCAAACCCAAACTGTAAAGTTCAGTGTCTGTATCGAACACCTTGTGATAGATGCTGAACACAGACTTTAGACTATATGTCTGGTTCCTATTCGGGTTTGTCACTCAAACAGAGCTTGTTTAACCCCTTAACGACCGCGGGCCGTAAAATTACGTCCTAGTAGTCATAATGTCACTGCCCGCGGTCTGCCGGTGGCATCATGCTGCGATCGGCACACTTCTCAGCTGATTTTCACAGCTGAGATGTGTGCCTGCTAGGCATGAGCAGAATCGTTATCTGCTCGTGCCGTTTAACCCCTTACATGGCGCTGTCAATATGTGACAGCGCCATTATAAGCGCGATCACGGTAAACTTTTACTTACCGCCCGATACCGGAAGTCACGTGACGCGATCACTTGACTTCCAATAGTTGTCATGGTAGCACAGGGTCATGTGATGACTCCTGTACTACACATGAATTGCTTTCACTTTCGCTGTGCCAGCGGCACAGCAAAAGAGAAAGAAAGCGTATCTGCTGTTTACAGCTGTATAGCTGTGATCAGCAGATAGTGCAGAGCGATCGGAATGCTGATCGCAATAGCCCCCTAGGGGGACTAGTAAAATAAAAAAAAAAGTAAAAAAAAAAGTTTCAGTAAATTAAAAAAAACAAAAAAAACTAAAAGTTCAAATCACCCCCCCATTCGAAAATTAAAGGGTTAAAAAAAATACACATGTGGAGGTCACCTGAGCTGTAGTATGTTTATTTAAACGTAATAAGAATATCTGTGTATATAACTAAATCAAAATGTAGATGTAGATGCAAAATTATCTGTCTGTCTGTGTAGCAATTGCACAGACCTATAGTATAATTCAAAGTTGTATAATCATGAAGGAGTTAACTAAAGATGATGAAGCCAGATGTGAAGCTATAAACTCTTATCAGTAATGTTCACACAAAAGGAATGTACGGGAGGGCAGGAGTGATGTGAGAAATTGGGGAGTGAATGCACTCCTTCGTTAGTTTCAAGGTTATTTAGGCTTACTTACTGTATAATTGGATCTATCTCATTAAAACCAAGTCAGTTGGTGATGCTGGCTGAAAAGAGAGCATGTCTGTGTTCTTTGTCTTATATACATTGATATATATCGGCACTGGTATACAGCATTAATGGGGCACCGTCTCTGGATCCTAAACGAAGACTCCATTAGCAGTCTTGACCCAAAATTCCTCCCTTGACAGTTTGGCGCACTCAACGTGGAGCTCCTTCAAGGACGCAATACCGACCTGCAAATACCGATCGTTTGGATGTCACGGACTGAGACCTCCCTCCGCTCCAACCAGGCTGATCACCTCCGACCCCACGGGTAAGTGTTACATACTGTGTATTCACTACCGTTGTGGTTGGTTTTGGAGAGGAGGGAGTGACGGGCTGTGTGTCCATATCGGTGTTAAAAGGTACCTGATTGTGACTCAGGGGTAGTGCCCGCTGGAGCTCAGAGCACGATCCCAGCCCTGAGGTGTGGATCGAGTGTCACATGGGATCCAGAGGACGGTTGTTAGGGCAGGAAAGACGGTGGTGGCTGGATATAGCTAGTTAGACTGACCCGGTCTGTAATTAAAGACGCGGGGGGGTTCCCGTGGCTGAAGATAGGGATTAGGATATTAATTTTGATACAGTTGACCAAGTCCGGAGGGAATACCTTTTGTACCCCTCCTCCATATCACGAGATACCCTTATTAGGGGGTTCCCGTGGCTGAAGATAGGGATTAGGACATTAATTTTGGTGCAGCTGATCAAGTCCGGAGGGAATACATTTTGTACCCCTCCTCCATATCACGGGATACCCTTATTACTATATAGCTGAGGAGTTGCCAGCTAGTATAGAGGTGTAGCCTTAGGTGCCGGCCGGACTCTAACGTTCACCGCATAGTTATATTAGTGTAATCCAGACACCACCAAGATAGCAAAAATGTTCAGACAGAGGAGACAGAAAGTTGAGAGGCCTGAAGGTTCACAGACTGTGTTAGCGCTAGTTGCAGAGAGAAGGGAAGAAAGCTGTATGTCGTGCCTTGGAGATTTTTAAAATGTTAGAATTACCAAAAGGAGGTCGGTTACAACCGTCACTATGGGCAACAGCATTGAAAGCAAAAAAGGGCAAGTTAAAAGACAGGAGATTGTTGAATGATGCAGAATTGTTTGGCAGAATATCGCAGGCATTGCTATCAGAAAGATATATTGAGATTGAAGATGAAGATGAGCAAGGGGATGTTGTGTTTTACTATATGTTACCCGAGTCTGAGGACAGATCTGAGGGTCCTCCGATAGGTTGTTTTGTTGCTGCCCCACAACCTGATCCCCATTCTATTCCCCCGTCCCGGAGATATTCACAGATGCTGCAGTCACTAGACAGCATCCCTTAACTCTTTCCACACCCATACCCCTTTTCCCTCCCATACCTGCAATGCCGTCTCTCCCCATACCGGCCAGTCTGCCGTCACACTCCCCAATTATCAATTCCCTCCCCTTGGATCCCCCTTTTTTCCTTAGGACACATAGTGAGCCTTACCCCGAACCTGACGAGGAACAGCCCTCATTTAAATATGTCCCTTTCAACCCCACCCAGTCAGCGGCATTAATCCCCTGCCTGCCAGATCCCAGCATTAACCCTATGCGATTTTATAGGAAGATGCTACAGGTCCATCAGTTATACTCAGCTGCCCGGAAGGACCTTGTTAATCTCACCAAAGTAAAAGCAGGAGACAGTTTTTGGCTCTTAATGGAGCCCCATCTCCCAATGCACCCAGGCACTGATGACACTTTTTTTAAAGTGGACAACAGTATTGTGCCGCTTTAAAAAGATGGGCTCAAGATCAATTTGTGTATACAAATGTGCCAGTGCAGCCCCCGCCACAGCCCATGCCCCAACAAAGTCCAAACCCCGTATACGTAGCTCCCAATCAACAAAACCAGCAGAGCCAGCAACAGAATTGTTGGCGTTGTGGTCAGTTTAGTCACTATCAAAGAAAGTGTCACACCTCCAAATCTCAGTGTTTGGCCAGGTACCCTCAAAACCGTAACCAAAACCTGCAACACATAAATTTACAATAAAGGTGTTCCCTGTAGATTCAGTAATGATCTACCTGAAGCCAGGTGTGCCTTTTCCCAGAGTATCATAGTATCCCTTTAAATCAGTTTTAGGAGATTTTCCAAGATACTGCCCACAGTCCGGCTGCACCCAGGAGTCTGCCCCAACCTTCCCTAATGACACAGGGGGGAGCCCCGGACTGCTTGTTTTTGTTGCAGTGATTTCCAATCCCAAGCTACCCGCTTTAATGATGTTCTCCATTCCACTCCATCAATCTTAAGGTTTCTATAATATATGTTTCTGTAGTACCTTTGTTTCTGCTGGCTGACACGGTACAGAAATATATTTTATATATTTCTATAGTGAAAGTTCTGCCCATGGTTTTTTTTCTTGTATCTGTTTTTCCCACCAGCTGTTCTAACATCGCGCATCCTGAAGGAGTCAGGGGGGGCATAAGTCAGTGCAGGGATGTGTGGGAGTATTATCAGTAAGCTGCTGCTAGTCACAAGTTGTAGAGAGCAAAAAAAAAAATAAAAAAAAATAAGGAAGTAGAGAAAAGTAAAAAAAAAAAAAAAAAGGAAAAAGGTAGCTTCAGCAGATTTACAAAGCTGTTTCTGTCTTATGTACTAACCAGTGCTTTTTCCGGCTGGTGGAGTGGATTTTGTTTAATCTTTAGAGTTCAAAATTTCATAGGAGATTATCAATAGTATTCTGCTGCTATTTAAATAATTAAATTAATTTTGCAGGGAAAAGTATATTTTTAAAATATACAAATTAGGTTTTCGTTTTTATGGTTACGTTTTTGTTTTTTATTATTTTTGCATACAAACTGCCAATATTGATTGTTTTCCTTTTTTTTTGTAGATATAGAATATCTATGAACCCTGTTGTAAGGTTTCAAAATTTCCCAGTAGAGTATAAGTTATATTTATTTGTTGGTTAATCTTATTGTTTACTGTTATAGATCTATATATTTTGCCAAAGTAGTATATAAAAAGGGAGGAAGTAGATATCTATTGTATTTTTCCAGCAGTAGACATATTGGATAGGCTTTAAAGCAGGCTTTAAAGCTGGCCTTTTTTTTGCAACAGTTATGTCATGTTTATTGGATTATTATGAATGTAGGAATATATGTCTGTTATAGGAATGATCTAATCTATATTTCTTTTAGTCTTTGTTTTTATAGATGGAACAAGATGGTGGTCGATTCTGCACTGGATATGCTACAGTTCACACAACATGAGGTAATCTAAATTTAGGCCACTCCCTCCCCTCCTATCGGTACAGAAGGAAGTGACGTAAGTGCCTCTCTAGATGGGTGGAGCAGAGGTAGGTAAGATAGTCAAAATGTATGTAGGATGTAGATCTTTCCTGTTGTCAAATCAGCTAGGTACGCCGAAAAGAAAGTCTAGATCTGAGCTGATGGAATCGGATGGAGATCCCCGTATAGGTGCAGCTGACCAAGAAGCAGTGAACGGGCCTAGAGTTGAGGAGTCCTTTACCATGCATAAAGACCATGCCTCGGTGACACCGGTCACGTCAGTGACTTCTGTCACTCCTTGTGTTCTTAAATCCCTACAGGATCAAGTGAACCAATAAGGAGTGGAGTGCGAGACGCAGGGAGCCGGCTGACTGAGGAAGGTCTGTGGATGAAGGGTGGTAAGCTTTCTCTGCCATGAGATCTCTTCTTAATGATGGCCCAAGTAACATGGACTAACATCTGTCAAAGTTAGATAGCAGTGTGCGCTTTGGTGACGCCAGGGTTCAGTACCCAGGTAGATAAACTCACCCAGTCTTGTGAAGCACGTTTTTAAAACAATGAGGAAAAACTGTAAAGAGTCCGTAGAAACACCCTGCACCTGCTCTACCCATTCTTAGAGACTGCAAACTGATTACAGATGTTTATCATGAGCACGTTGTATGCAAGTCTGTGCGTGTTGTGTAGATTTCTTTCCAGGTCTGGTCAGAGGCTTTCCAGTGCAGAAAACGACGTCATTGCTGAAAATCCACATAATGCAAGTGGTATGTAAACAAACAAACAAACTGATAAGTTGTAAATCAATGCGTGTTGTATTTCTCTTTAGTGTGTGTTGTGTTTCTCTTTAGTAATAAACAGGTTCCAATGTAAAATGTTTTTCTTTGGTCTAGCGCAAACCATGTATAATTTTCATATGATTGACTAATTAGTGAAATAAACAAGTGTATTTTCTAATTCCAGATCCTAAATCAGAGTTAGTAGTATATGGTTTTCGGTCCGGAGACTGATTAATCCTAAAAGGACACAGAAATTTCGATAAAGCTCAACGGCAGGACAACATAGATTCACGCCCCGCATTGCAGAAGGGTCGATCCACAGAAGCTGCACTGACCGTCCTGCTTATATTTATCCTTTACAAAAAACCTGTACAGTCCCAAACCATCATTGCCGAAACAGAAGAGAGGACTTAGAGAACCTTGAGACATGGGAAAGTCCAACTACAAAGGGTGAGGACTCGCCTAGGGGTCCTTGGTCTCAAACCGGTGAAGAAATCCCATTCCCCTCTCCACCCATGCCTCAACGTTCAGTCAGGCAGGATTTCCCAACAGATCTTTCTTCCTCTTTTCCTAAGGGAACACGGTACCCTTAGTATTTGGAAATGGCAGAAATAAGTCAAGGGGAGGACTGTTGAAGGTACGAATTGAGTAGTCGAAAATACTTAATTCAGCCATTTCATAGACCCAAAAATGTGGTTTGGTTAATGTAATCTAACCATTACAAATGTTTTTGTTTCCTACTAATTTCAGTAATTTTCCTTAATACAAAATGCTAGATATGGAAAATCTCATTTCAGGAAAAGTTTTGGAAGAGCCTATCCCATCAGGCTGATGTCTCTCCGGCCTAGTCTGCGGAGCACTGGCAGTGACACGCGACTTGACGTCACATCTCAAAAACCAATGGACCCAACACAACCGAAGCAGAAAGCGGCTGCTATTCAACCCATTATTCCAGAAGGTTTTTCCAAGTCTGGGCCACAAACTGTTCACATGAAGCCTCATCATGTTTTGTTGTTTTTTTATCAAGAGCAGATTATCCAGGTTCACAAAGTGGCCCTAAGTGGACTAGCACTGACTAAGCATCCTCCTTTTTGTTTAATATCCAGAAAGAAGAACCATGGACAATTTCCAAATGTCCTTTTGTTTTTTGTTTTTTTAATTATGTGCTAATTTTTAAATAAGGTTTAGATTCAATTTTTCCTAATCAGGATAATGTGCCCTAATAAGAGTAATAACGCCAATTCTAATAGCCCCTATAAATCATAGAGTTATATTTAATAAATAAAAATAAGTACTTAAGGGGGGGAGCAAAAAAAAGCCTATAGTGTTAAATTAAACAACCGATTTCATGAAAAGCCCGCATATATAGATATAGATATAATTAAAGTCCCAAGGGCAATAGGTCACAAATAAGTCCCAAATAATAAAATATATCTAAATGGGGAAAATTTTTAAATTTAAGGTTAATAATATTCACAGATATTTTATTAAAGGGGGGACTGTGGAGGTCACCTGAGCTGTAGTATGTTTATTTAAACGTAATAAGAATATCTGTGTATATAAATAAATCAAAATGTAGATGTAGATGCAAAATTATCTGTCTGTCTGTGTAGCAATTGCACAGACCTATAGTATAATTCAAAGTTGTATAATCATGAAGGAGTTAACTAAAGATGATGAAGCCAGATGTGAAGCTATAAACTCTTATCAGTAATGTTCACACAAAAGGAATGTACGGGAGGGCAGGAGTGATGTGAGAAATTGGGGAGTGAATGCACTCCTTCGTTAGTTTCAAGGTTATTTAGGCTTACTTACTGTATAATTGGATCTATCTCATTAAAACCAAGTCAGTTGGTGATGCTGGCTGAAAAGAGAGCATGTCTGTGTTCTTTGTCTTACATACATTGATATATATCGGCACTGGTATACAGCATTAATGGGGCACCGTCTCTGGATCCTAAACGAAGACTCCATTAGCAGTCTTGACCCAAAATTCCTCCCTTGACACACACATTTGGTATCGCCGCGTTCAGAAACGCCCGATCTATCAAAATATAAAATCAATTAATCTAATCAGTATACGGCGTAGCGGCAAAAAAATTCCAAATGACAAAACAAGTCGTTTTTTTGTCGCCACAACTTTTACTCAAAATGCTATGAGGCGATCAAAACATAGCATCTGCGCAACAATGGTACCGTTAAAAACGTCAGCTCGAGATGCAAAAAATAAGCTGTCACTGAGCCATAGATCCCAAAAAATGAGAACGCTACGGGTCACGGAATATGGCGTAAAACGTGCGCCACTTTTTTCGGTCAAACTTCCGATTTTTTTTAACCCCTTATATAAAAGTAAACCTATACATATTTGATGTCTACGAACTCGCACTGACCTGAGGCATCACACCCACACATCAGTTTTACCATATAGTGAACACAGTGAATAAAATATCTCAAAAACAATAGTGCTATCGCACTTTTTTTGCAATTTTTCTGCATTTGGAATTTTTTTGCCGTTTTCCAGTACACTATATGGTAAAACTTATGGTTTCATTTACAAGTACAGCTCGTTCCGCAAAAAATGAGCCCTCACATGACCATATTGACTGAAAAATAAAAAAGTTACATCTCTCAGAAAAAGAATGGCGAAAAAAAAAAACGGAAAGCGAAAAATCGGCCGGTCGTGAAGGGGTTAAAGGTTGCAGAGCAGACAATCAGCAAGCTTTTAGGTTGTGGGCATTTCTGGAGCCATCACAGCCATGCGAAGTATTGGCATGGCTGTGATTGGCCAGGGAAATCACTGTAAAAATAAAAAAGCTAGAAAAATGGTAAAAGCAGGATATTCTTACAACAGCTGTTATACTGCTTCCGAGTCCGCTCATTAGCTTTCATGCATATTCACTGGTTCCACCGCCCACCATCTGTGATAGCATCTGTGATTGGCTGTAGTCAGACTGCCAGTGTGTCGGCATCTCTGATTGGTTGCCCTCACAGAGGCTGTCTGTCTGCTTGAGTAAAGTGTAAAAAAAAGAAATAAAAAAGACATAAGGTGCACCGTACATAGATAACCAGCGCAGATAAAGCAAACGGCTACAGGCTGCAGCCCCCAGTCGTGTTCATTATCTTGGTTGTGTATCAAAAAAAAGAGGGACCCCATGTGGCTTTTTTAAAAAATGTAAATAAATAATTAAAAAAAAAAACCCGTTGACTCCTAATTTTGATTCCCAGTCAAGATAAAGTGGACAGTTGGGAGCTGGTATTCTCAGGCTGGGGAGGCCCATGGTTATTGGGCCCTACAAGCCTAAAAATGGCAGCTGAAGCTACCGAGAGTTGTCGCATCCTTTGGATGCAACAAAGTACTTTACTCATCTCCTCTCGATTGCCCTGGTGTGGTGGCAATTGGGGTAATATAACAGGTTAAGGACAGCTGTGATTTGTCAGCTGTCATCAAGCCCAAGCACTAACGACCCTAGACTGGTCCTTCCCCTGTCTTGTGCTTAGGAACCCGCTTGCCCTGAACTCACTCTGACTAGTGTGTAGGACAGTGAGACACTAGTCTCGCTACTGCAATAAAACAATGCTAGAAAGGTGATTCAAATGGGTGGAACAGATGCAACAATTAGCATTCCTGAGTAAAGTAAAGTAAAAACATGGCTTGGCATTTGTCAAGGTTTTTTATTTCTGAGTTTCATCAGCGTTTGGATAGCAGATCAGTATTTACCATGAGTATGTAATAAGTGATTTAAGATTTCTTATAAATTGCAATGTTAATCACAGACAGCACACCTACTGCACATAGATGCCATCCACGTGCTGTCCATGATTTTTACAGACCCATAGACTTAAGGATAAGTTTGATTGAAATCAATTGACATGTATGCAAAAAAATGGACATATGAATAGCCCTATAACCTAAATTTGGTATTTGTTATGTTTGTGAAAATAACAGCTAGAACACATACACCTGGGTTGCCAGTCGTCCAGAAATTCCAGGACTATCCGTTAGGATAGGGCACTTTTTTGTCCTGTCTATAAAAAAAATTAAAGGCGTCAGTGATTTTTTTGATGCTGTACAAATTTATAGAGATTATTTTAACTGTAATTATCATCATATTACCATTTACAGTGAACGCAGTTGATATCTTCATACCAGAATTATTGGCTGTATACATGTGTCACTTATAATCATAATGATTTATTAAGATTTTCCTATATGTCCATAAAAAATATTGTCTGTCAGGGATTTTTTTAAGCTGTTAAGAAAAAAAAATAAAAAGCTAGGTTGGCAACCTTGACGTATCACCTGGGACTGCACCCTGCAGTATAGCATTAAACTGTTATAGTTTATCTGTTTCTGCTTAGCCACATGTTAGTGGTTAATATTGCTGCTATGCTGCTTTGCATTTATGGATTTGAATCCATCAGAGGTAACTAACACAATATGGTTAAATGTTCTGCTTGTGTTTACATGCATTTTTCTGGATAATTAGCCATTTTCTGGACAATTATCCATTTTCCCTCCATGGTGTCATATGATTTATTAGTGTTCTCATGTGTGAATGAAGAGCAGGTGTGTTAAATTTGGTGTTATCGCTCAAGCACTCTTTCATACTGGTCACTGGAAGTTAAACATGGCACCTCATGACAAAGAATTCTCTGAGGATCTAAAAAAAAAGAGTTATTGCTTTACATAAAGATAGTCTGGGCTATAAGAAAATTGACAACACCATGAAACTGAGCTTCACAATGTTGGCCATGACCATACAGCAGTTTAACAAGACAGATTCCAGTCAGAACACGCCTTGCCATGGTTGACTAAAGAAGTTCAGTGTATAGGCTCAGCATTATATCCAGAGGATATCTTTTCAAAATACAAGTATGAATGTTGCCAGCATTGCTGCAGAGATTAACCCCTTCAGCCCCAAGCCTATTTTGACCCCAAAGACCAGGACATTTTTTGCAATTTTGACCAGTGTCACTTTATGAGGTTATAACTCTGGAACGCTTCAACGGATCCCGGTGATTCTGAGAATGTTTTCTCGTATCATATTGGGCTTCATGTTAGTGGTAAATTTAGGCTGATATTTTTTGCGTTTCTTTGTGAAAAAATAGGAAATTTCGCGAAAATTGTGAAAATTTTGTAATTTTCAAACTTTTAATTTTTATGCTCTAAAACCAACGAGGCATATGACACAAAATAATTAATAAATAACATTTCCCACATGTCTACTTTACATCAGAACAATTTGGGGGGAAAAAAAAAATTTAAGGAAGTTATAGGGGTTCAAAGTTTATGAGCAATTTCTCATTTTTATAACAAAATTTACAAAGCCACATTTTTTAGGGACCACATCACATTTGAAGTGATTTTGAGAGGTCTACATGAAAGAAAACACCCAAAAGTGACACCATTCCAAAAACGGCACCCCTCAGGCTACGCAAAACCACATTCAAGAAGGTTATTAACCCTTCAGGTGCTTCACAGTAACTAAAGCAATGTGGAAGGAAAAAATGAACATTTTACTTTTTGCAACAAAAATGTTAATTTAGCCTCAAATATTGCATATTCACAAGGGTAGCAGGATTAAATGAACCCCCAAAATTTGTTGGGCAATTTCTTCTGAGCACGCAGATACCTTATATGTGGCGAAAAACCACTGTTTGGGCACATGGCAGGACTCGGAAGGGAAGGAGCGTCATTTGACTTTTTGAACAGAAAATTAGCTAGAATCGTTAGCCGCACCATGTTGCGTTTTGGAGAGCCCCTGAGGTGCTGAAATAGTGGAGCTCCCCCACATGTGACCCCATTTTGGAAACTAGACACCTCATGGCATTTGTCTAGATGTTTATTGAGCACTCTGAACCTCTGGGGGCTTCACAAAAGTTAATAGAGTTGAACCGTGCAAATAAAAAATTTTTTTTTACCACAAAATTGTTACTTCAACCAGGTAGCTTTTTTTTTCCACAAGGGTATCAGGAAAAATTGCACCATAAAATGTATTGTGCAATTTCTCCTGAGTACACAGACATCTCATATGTGGTTGAAATCAAATGTTTGGGCGCACAGCAGGGCTCAGAATGCAAGGAGCGTCATTTGACGTTCCAAACGCAAAATTGTCTGGGATAATTAGCGTATTCCATGTTGTATTTGGAGACTCCCTGAGGTGCCGAAACAGTGGAGCTCCCCCACATGTGACCCCATTTTTGGAAACTAGAAAAAACTAAAAAAAATAGGGTGCACGCACAAATGTTCTGGAAAAAAAGGGGGGGGGGGACTAGGTGGGATGGAAAAAAGAAATCCTGTCCAAAGTCGAGTACGACTGCAGGACGATTGCTGATCAGGTACCTAATTGTACATGTTTTGTTTTGTTTTTTTTATTTGGGGTGCACAAAAAAAAGCAAAAACTAGAGCAACAATTAGGTACCTGATTAGCCAATCATGAAGCTGATCAGCACTTGGCGGCAGGCAGGTGGGGGAGCAGGGGGGGGAGAGGGAGTGGGAGATGCGATTGGGGATAGTTAGAAAAGAGTCACGAACAATACTTACAAGATGAATCAGAACGCGGCAGATTGGGGGGCGGCAGATGGGGGGGCAGCGGCATATAAAAGGGAGCATCTGTGAATGTGAGACGGCGGTGGCTGGGATAGGGTGGGGGCGGATGGGAGAGGGTGCAGTGGATGCAGGAGCGGCAGAGGATGGGGGGAAGGGGGGATGGCAGGGAAGGGGAGTGGGAGGTGAGATTGGGGATAGTTACCCTACAGGATGGATCTAGGCAGCAGGATCACAGGAGATGAAGGAGGCAGCAGATCGGGGAGGGTGAGAGGTGGGAGAGGGAGGGCAGCGAAGATCACGGGGGAGACAGGTGAGCAGAGCGCAGATCACGGGGGTGACAGGTGAGCAGAGCGCAGATTGCGGAGGTGACAGGTGAGCAGAGCGCAGATCACGGGGGAGACAGGTGAGGGAGCACAGATCACGGGGGAGACAGGGGAGGGAGCACAGATCACGGGGGGTGACAGGTGAGGGAGCACAGATCACGCCGGTGACAGGGGAGGGAGCACAGATCACGGCGGTGACAGGGGAGGGAGCACAGATCACGGCGGTGACAGGGGAGGGAGCACAGATCACGGGGGAGACAGGGGAGGGAGCACAGATCACGGGGGTGACAGGTGAGGGAGCACAGATCACGCCGGTGACAGGTGAGGGAGCACAGATCACGCCGGTGACAGGGGAGGGAGCACAGATCATGGCGGTGACAGGGGAGGGAGCACAGATCACGGCGGTGACAGGGGAGGGAGCACAGATCACGGCGGTGACAGGGGAGGGAGCACAGATCACGGCGGTGACAGGGGAGGGAGCACAGATCACGGC
The DNA here is from genome assembly GCF_048569485.1 of Anomaloglossus baeobatrachus. Classification (NCBI taxonomy): domain Eukaryota; kingdom Metazoa; phylum Chordata; class Amphibia; order Anura; family Aromobatidae; genus Anomaloglossus; species Anomaloglossus baeobatrachus. The sequence goes on along the minus strand of NC_134353.1, from coordinate 275,283,237 downwards.
GGTGACAGGGGAGGGAGCACAGATCACGGCGGTGACAGGGGAGGGAGCACAGATCACGGCGGTGACAGGTGAGAGAGCACAGATCACGGGGGTGACAGGGGAGGGAGCACAGATCACGGCGGTAACAGGGGAGGAAGCACAGATCACGGGGGTGACGGGAGGGGGCGGGTAGCCGACCACGGGGGTGAGAGGTGGGGGGAGCATGCAGGATATCATGTAGGGGAGGGGGCGAGCAGCACATCACGGAGGGGAGGGGGTGAGCAGCACATAACGGAGGAGAGGGGGCGAGCAGCACATAACTGAGGAGAGGGGGCGGGCACCGATCACGAGGGGGAGGGGCCGGGCAGCAGATTGGAGGGAGCGGTGGCACTATGGCAGATGGAGGAGGACAGGGAGCGCGCAGCACATCACGGAGGTGAGGGTGCGGGCACCGATCACGAGGGGGAGGGGCCGGGCAGCAGATCGGGGGGAGCGGTTGCACTGTGGCAGATGGAGGGCGGCGGCGGATCGGGAGGTGTGGGGGTGAGGGTACGGGCAGCAGATACGAGGAGTGGGGGTGCGGGCAGGAGATCGGGGAGACAGGTGGCAGATCGCGGAGGGCAGCGGCGGCGGATCGGGAGGATTTTTGCCGGTTTCATACAGTGCAATGGCGGCGCGGCAACTTCCGGGTCCCATGCTCCGGTCACATAACAGCATGGGACCGGAGCTTGTCGCCCTGCCATTGCACTGTGTACACTCACTGTGCTGGCGTGCTGCAGGGAAGTGAAGCTGATGGGGGCGGTCACTGGCAACAGGTCCACTGTGATTGGAGAGATGGGTCACAAGGCCGATCTCTCCAATCAGAGCTACTGGAGCTGGGGGAGGGTGATCCAGTGAGGTCACCCAGCTCCAGCCAATGGCCAGTGCTATAGCTGCAATGGCCAGGGCTGGATTTCAATGTTTCAGTCACTTTAAATGGCTGGAACATTACATTAGCTGTGATTGGTTGAGCGGCGTTCGTCAGCCAATCACAGCCTCCGTAGGTCCAGGGAGGAGGCACCACCCCTCCTGAGGTCAGGAACAGGTTCCCTCCTCCCCGAATCTGCGGTTTATGTTAACCGATTGCAATCACCGGAGGCTCCGGTGTCGCGATTCCGCCATGATGGAAAGATCCGTCCTTGGTCGTTAAGGCCCAGGGCACCATGACGGATCTTTCCGTCCATGGTTGTGAAGGGGTTAAAGAGGTGGGTGGTCAGCCTGTCAGTGCTTAGATCATGCGCCACACACTGTATGGCTGTCATCCCAGAAGGAAGTCATTTCTAAACACGATGCACAAGAAAGCCAACAAACAATTTGCTGAAGAAAAGCATACTAAGGACATGGATTACTGGAACCATATCATGTGGTTTGATGATACCAAAATAAATTTATTTTGGTTCAAATTTTGTAAAGCGTGTATGGCAGGATTCACTTGAGGAGTACAAAGACTAGTGAGTCTTTCCTACACTTAAGCATAGTGATGGGAATGTCATGGTTTGGGGCTGCATGAGTGCTGCCGGCTGTGGGCATCTACAGTTCATTGCAGGAAACATGAATACTAACAAGTTCTGTGACATACTGAAGTAGGTCATGATCTCCTCCTTTCAGAAACTAGGCTGCATGTGTGCCACCCCAGGGATGCTGTTCCTCTTTAGGGACGCCACAGGGCTTCTTCAGTATGGCAACAGGTACTGTTAGTTTTGTGTATGTCGTGACTGCACTCATGGCTTGCGGTCAGGGATGTGGATGACCGCCGCTGCAGGTTTTACGAGTGTCTGGGGCTGATGGGGTCTGCAGCCAGATCATGTAGCCTCCCATGAGTGGGGCAGGCCCCAGGGGCTCGGGTGAGTAGGATAGCGGGTCCAGGAATAATACAAGCTGAGTCCAAAAGTCTTTCATCTGATTTTTACTCACTCAGGTGTTGTGAGCTGACCCGGGCGTTGCTGTGATTCATCAGGTAAGACCAGGGTTCCTTCGAGCCAGTCTGAGGGGAACCTGTTAGCTCGCCTTCCAAGCACTCTGTGTTCGGATAACCCCCTGACATAAAGTACCATGGGGGTCTATCCAGGGAGTCGCTACTGCCTTTTCTCCCCTGTGTTCGGCCCGTTTGCAAGCAGCGTGGCCCAGGTGAGATGGCTTCAAGCTCTATCTCCTTATGGGTCCCTGCGTTGCTGCTGAGGCTCGGACTCTGTGAGGTTGGTTAGGTACCTGTAGTTCCCCTCACCGGCAGGTTTAGCAGGTCGTTAAACTGGAGTCTGCTCTAGGGACCTGTGTTACGAGGGGGACCCAGGGAAGCGTGCCAAGATGGGAAATGGACAGCTTCCACCGGTTAAGGTCCACTGTGCGGTGTAAGGGACCGCTGCTATGGTGGGTGAAGAGTGAGCGGGTTGCTGATAGCGATCGTCTGGAATGTCACAGACGATCTATGTACACCGGTCTGCCCTAACCCGTGAGGGTTGTATGGCACAGATCTCACGGCTCGGTGTACCTGTTGCACGGGGAAGCACAGAGGTGCCCATGCACGTGTGCCAGTGGAAGTCACGAGAATATGGCACGAGGGTAGCACAGAGGTGCCCACGCACATGTGCTTTCAATAACCAGGTGAGTCCGGTGGAGACTTGAGGATCTCACCTGCGACAGGAACACGGCCTGTTGAAGGGGATGCTGCCGGAGCAGCAAGGCAGGAACACGGCCTGCAAACCAGGTGCTGCCTAAGCAGCAAGGGCCAAGCCCACAAAAGACAGTAATGCCTAAGCAGTGGCGTGGCAGCACGCTGCCAGACATCCAAACATAGAAAGACGGTCGCGCGCCGCCATGATGGCAGGGGGAGCTTTTAAGGAGGTGTAGCTCCACCCAAGGGCGGGCGTGAGGCGGAGATGACGGACTTGACCCAATCAGGGTCCAAGACGTCCCAGCCTGGCCAGTCAGGATTCACCACGTCACCAGCCTTGTCATCAAGCCGTGTGACGTCAGTGGGCAAATCAGGACCCACCACGCATTGCACATGCTCACCCTCCTGCCTCTGGGAAATAGAGGCGGGATCCTCGGTCTCACAATGTGCAGAGATAATGGGAGTCTCACTGCTTCCCTGAGCAGCAAACCTCTGCACATTGCGCAACCTCGCAGACCTTCGGGGCCGCTGAGCAGGAGGACCCGCGGCAGGCCAGGAATGGGAGACCGCTTCACTCCTTGTAACAGGAGAACCACTAGGTGTCACCCTTCTGCTGCCTCTCTGAGAAGGTATCTCCTGCACACTGCTCAGTCTGGCAGACCTTCGGCGCTGCTGAGCAGGAGCACTCGTGGCAGGCAAGGAATGGGAGGCTGCCTCAGTCCTTGCCTCAGGAGAGCCACGAGGTGTAACATTACCCCCCCATCTAGGCCCCCTCCCCTGTCCGTGCTCGAAGGCTGCTATTAAACCCGGGGTGCGGATATGATCCTCCAGTTCCCAGGATCTATGCTCCGGACCACGGCCGGCCCACTCCACGAGGTAGTACCTCCTGCCCCGTATGACTTTTGTCTCCACAAGCTTCGCCACCTCAGGGTCGTCGGACGGGGAGTCGGTTTGAGCCGGCAGGGACCCCGAGAACTTATTAAGTTGTACGGGTTTCAGGAGGGACACGTGAAAGATGTTGGCTATAGCCCAGCGTGGAGGGAGCTGGAGTCGGTATGCCACCGGGTTTACCTGCTGTAGTACTTTAAACGGACCCAGGTACCTAGGGGCGAACTTGGCTGCCTGTACCCGTAGGTTAACATTCTTAGAGGACAGCCACACTAGGTCACCAGAGGCGAAGGATGGTGCAGGGCGGCGGCGAACATCAGCCGTTGTCACCATCCGGTCTTTAGCCCTCTTAAGAGCCTCTTGGGTGTTATCCCAGATCTCCCGGGCCGTGGTCGCCCAATCCTCCACTCTAGTATCGGGTGACGTAATGGGCATCGGAACCGAGATTCTGGGATGTTGTCCGTTATTGAGCAGGAATGGAGTCTGACCAGAGGATTCATAGACCGAATTGTTAATGGCAAATTCGGCCCAAGGAAGGAGGGTAGCCCAGTTGTCGTGGTGCGCGGAGATAAAATGGCGGAGGTAAGTTACCAAGGTCTGATTAGTCCTCTCCACCAGTCCATTGGTCTCGGGATGGTATGCGGAGGAGATGTTCAGCTCTATCTGCAGGAATTTACAGAGCTCTCTCCAGAAGCGAGACGCGAACTGGGGACCCCGGTCGCTCACCACCTTGTCAGGCATGCCATGCAACCTAAATACATGCCGAATGAACAAGGTGGCGAGAGCACGTGACGTCGGGAGTCGTGGGAGAGGCACCAAGTGGACCATTTTAGAGAAGTGATCCGTGATGACCCATACGACCCTGTGCCCTGCTGACTTGGGCAGATCTCCCAGGAAGTCCATCCCTACCACTTCCCATGGACGATCCGGCACTGGCAGTGGGTGAAGAAGACCTGCCGGTCTCTGCCGGGACGGCTTATTCTGAGCACACGACATACAGGCTCCCACATACTCTTGTATGTCCTGGGGTAGTCTCGGCCACCAATAATGCCTGGTCACAAGGTCTCTGGTCCTTTTGACCCCGAAGTGACCCCCGACCTTGGAGGCATGGGCCCACGATAGCACCTCGTTCCGTAGTTCAGGGGGAACGAGGGTCTTGCCAGGTGGCACCTGGTCCAAAGAAGTGGGAGTGACCATCCTCAAGCTGTCCGGGGGTAGTATAAGATGAGGCTTCTCCTTGTCCTCCTCCAACACAACCATACAACGTGACAAGGCATCGGCCCGTACGTTCTTCTCACCGGCCAGGCGGCGGATAATAAAGCGGAACCGGGAGAAGAATAAAGACCAACGGGCCTGCCTTGGGTTCAGGCGTTGTGCTGTCTGGAGGTATGTGAGGTTTTTATGGTCAGAAAATACCTCAAATGGATGCTTCGCACCCTCCAGGAGATGCCGCCATTCCTGGAATGCTAGTTTCATTGCCAGTAACTCCCTATCCCCTATGGAGTAGTTCCTCTCAGCCGGAGAAAAGGTCTTGGAGAAAAAGAAACACGGATGCTTCCTTCCTCATTCGTTTTTCTGGTACAGGACTGCACCTGCACCGACCGAAGAGGCGTCTACCTCCAGTAGGAAGGGTTTGGAGATGTCTGGATGATGAAGGATGGGAGCTCTGGAGAATTAAGTTTTGAGAGTGTGAAATGCCTCTACCGTTTCCCGTGTCCATGCTTTGGGATTAGCGCCCTTGCGGGTAAGGGCAATGATGGGTGCTGCCACCGTCGAGAAGTTGGGAATGAACTGGTGATAATAATTGATAAACCCCAAGAATCGCTGGATCGCCTTCAGTGAGCAGGGTTCAGGTCAGTTCATCACTGTCTCCAACTTCCCCGGATCCATTGCTAACCCCTGACTGGACACGATATACCCCAGGAACGGCAAGGATTCACATTCAAAAACGCACTTTTCCAGCTTAGCATATAACGAATGGGTGCAAAGCCTCTTAAGTACTCGGATGACATCCCTCCGATGGGTGGCAAGATCGGGGGAGAAGATAAGAATGTCATCAAGGTATGCAACCACAGAAAGATACAAATCCCGGAAAATGTCATTCACAAAGTCTTGAAATACGGCGGGGGCATTGCAAAGTCCGAAGGGCATTACTAGATACTCGTAGTGACCGTCCCTGGTGTTAAAGGCGGTCTTCCACTCATCGCCCTCTCGGACTCGCACTAGATTATACGCCCCGCGTAGATCCAGCTTTGTGAAGACCTTTGCCCCGCGGAATCGATCAAATAGCTCCGTAATGAGGGGCAAAGGGTATTTGTTCTTGATCGTGATTGCATTTAATCCCCTGTAATCGATACAGGGGCGCAGATCCTCTTCCTTCTTCTGCACAAAAAAGAACCCTGCACCGGATGGTGAAATAGACTTGCAAATGAACCCCTTCGCCAGGCTGTCCTGAATATATTTGGACATAGCCTCCGTCTCTGGAGCAGAGAGTGGATACACTCTGCCCTTAGGGGGCTTGGAGCCTGGCTTCAGGTCTATTCGGCAATCATATGGCCGGTGGGGAGGAAGAGTATCTGCAGCCCTTTTGGAAAAGACATCCCTGTAGGCCTCATAAGGTGTCGGTAAACCCGGCCCCCCTGTATTCCCTGAGGACCCAACCGACCTAATGGTAGCGGGTGGTTCGGTAGACCCGAGGTGCTCTCTACAGGATCCTGCCCAGGATGAGATCTCCCCTGTTGTCCAGTTGAGTATAGGAGCATGCTGTCTCAACCAGGGAAGACCCAGTAGGATCTCATCCGTCCCCCTGGAAGCACCAGGAAGGACACCTGCTCATGGTGTCCCGGTGGTACATCCATCCTGAGAGGGATGGTGATCTGGGTGATGGGATCGAGTAGTAGGGACCCGTCGACTACCCGGACCCTGAGTGGCTTGGGCAACAGAACCAGGGGAACTGAGTATCGGGTTGCCAGGGAGGTCGAAATGAAATTGCCATCAGCGCCTGAGTCCAAGCAAGCCAGGGCAGAGAAGAGAGTAGTGCCGAACTGCAACTGGGCCCTGATAGTCAACCTAGAGGGAGAGGTAGCGTCTAGAGTCCCCCCTCTGATAGAAACTAGATGCTGTCTTTTCCCGACGGTTTGGGACATCGGGTAGCTATGTGTCCCCTCTGCCCACAGGAAAAGCAGATGACACAAGACCGAGAACCTGGGGCAGAGGAGACCGCCTTGGACACCTCCATTAACTCCACGGAGTCGCCTACAGGACTGGCTGGGAGACCTGTCTGATGGAAGACGGGAGCCAGACGCTTTTTAGGCCGAGAAGACGTGGGTGCTGAAGAGACCTCGAGCCTCCGCTCCGCCTGGCGGATGTCTATGCGAGAGGCAACCTGAATCAAGGACTCTAAAGTGGCAGGCACCTCACGCGTGGCCAGTGCGTCTTTGACAAACCCTGCCAGGCCCTCCCAGAACACAGGGACAAGGACCTTATCCAGCTCTGCGGCAAGTGTCCTAAAGTGTACAGCAAAGTCCCCGACTGAAGCGGACCCTTGCCGAAGTCGTAGGAGGCGCAGCGCGGAGTCATGGGTGACTTGAGGCCCGAGGAACACCATTCTCATGGCCCCAAGATAAGCTGTTAAATTATTCACCACCCGATCTCCGTGCTCCCACAACGGTGTGGACCACTTCAGCGCTCTCCCTGTGAGCAGAGACTGGACGAAGGCTACCTTCGCCTTCTCGGTAGCGTAATGAGTCGCGGACAGCTCTAAGTAGGTGGTAACCTGGTTTATAAAACCACAGCACTCAGAGCTGTCGCCGCTAAAGCGCTCTGGAAGCGCAAGGCGAGGAGACCTTCCGCCCAATAGCACAGCTTGGGTAGCCACCTGGGTGGCGACTGTCATCAGAGTAGTCTTATCGGAGGAAGACTGCTCCACTGCTGCCAATCGTGACTCCAACTGCTGCACATAACGCAGCAACTGCTGCTGCTCTTCAGCCATAGCCAGACCTTTGGCGCGACCGTAATGTTACAAGGGGGACCCGGGGAAGCGTGCCAAGATGGGAAATGGACAGCTTCCGCCGGTCAAGGTCTACTGTGCGTTGTAAGGGACCGCTGCTATGGTGGATGGAAAGTGAGCAGGTTGCTGCTAGCGATCGTCTGGAATGTCACAGACGATCTATGTACACCGGTCTGCCCTAACCCATGAGGGTTGTATGGCACAGATCTCACGGCTCGGTGTACCTGTTGCACGGGGAAGCACAGAGGTGCCCACGCACGTGTGCCAGTGGAAGTCACAAGAATATGGCACGAGGGTAGCACAGAGGTGCCCACGCACGTGTGCTTTCAATAACCAGGTGAGTCCGGTGGAGACTTGAGGAGCTCACCTGGGACAGGAACACGGCCTGTGAAAGGGGATACTGCCGGAGCAGCAAGGCAGGAACACGGCCTGCAAACCAGGTGCTGCCTAAGCAGCAAGGGCCAAGCCCACAAAAGACAGTAATGCCTGAGAAGTGGCGTGGCAGCACACTGCCAGACATCCAAACATAGAAGGACGGTCGCGCGCCGCCATGATGGCAGGGGGAGCTTTTAAGGAGGTGTAGCTCCACCCAAGGGCGGGTGCGAGGTGGAGATGACGGACTTGACCCAATCAGGGTCCACGATGTCCCAGCCTGGCCAGTCAGGATTCACCACGTCACCAGCCTTGTCATCAAGCCGTGTGAAGTCAGTGGGCGAATCAGGACCCACCACGCATTGCACATGCTCACCCTCCTGCCTCTGGGAAATAGAGGCGGGATCCTCGGTCTCACAATGTGCAGAGATAACGGGAGTCTCACTGCTTCCCTGAGCAGCAAACCTCTGCACATTGTGCAACCTCGCAGACCTTTGGGGCCGCTGAGCAGGAGGACCCGCTGCAGGCCAGGAATGGGAGACTGCATCACTCCTTGTAACAGGAGAACCACTAGGTGTCACCCTTCTGCTACCTCTCTGAGAAGGTATCTCCTGCACACTGCGCAGTCTGGCAGACCTTTGGCGCTGCTGAGCAGGAGCACTCGTGGCAGGCAAGGAATGGGAGACTGCCTCAGTCCTTCCCTCAGGAGAGCCACGAGGTGTAACAGACCTGTACCCTGTACGTGCCTAGTCACCAGGAGCACCTCTTTACTCTGACTACCAGGTGGCCATTCTCCCCCGCCAATTGTCACTACACCGCGCATGGTCTGACTAGTGTGGGCGCACGTATTTGCCTCGCGACCGCCGCGCTAAACCCCCAGACTGGCTCTCCTTTGTTCCTGACAACCTCTGCACTAGCTCTCAGCCTCCAGCCTCTCCGCTCCACCCCTTGATGAGATTTGAAAGTTAGCCCCTTCTGGAGACTACCCAAGGGTCCCATCTACTGGTGTGGGAGACCTGATTGCTATGTGTCTGTGCGTACACACCTCATTTTGGCCCTTAGGATTACCTGGAAGTACTGTCCCAGCATGGGTGCAGTACTCAGTGGTGCGTGACCGGGTCAGGGGCGCCACACATGGCCCCAAACACAGCTCCAAAACGACCACTGCCTTGCTAGAGAAACTGAGGGTAAAGATGCTGGACTGGCCAAGCATGTCTCCAGACCTAAACCTTATAGAGCATATGTGGAGCATCCTCAAATGGAAGATGGAGAAGCTCGTGGTCTTTAACATCCATCAGCTCTATGATGTTGTCATGGCAGAGTGGAAGAGAATTCCAGTTGCCACCTGTGAAAGTCTTGTGAACTCCGTGCCCAAGAGAGTAAAGGCAGTACTTGATAATAATGGCAGGCACACACAATTTTGGGCACAATTTGCCATTTTCATTTAGGCGTTTCCTCACTTTTGTTGCCAGTGATTATGGCATTAATGGCTGTGTGTGTAGATATTTAGAGGGCACCAAACTTACACTGTTATACCAGCTGGAAATTGCATAGATATAATAAAATACAGTGGAATCTTGGATTACGAGCATAATTAGTTCCGGGACTGTCCTCTTAAACCAAGTTACTTTTATATCAAAGCGAATTTTCCCATAGAAAATAATTGAACCGCAGGCAATGCGTTCCACAACCCAAAAATATTTACTGTATTTATACAAACTTATTACAGTAATACAAAATAATGTCCTGTATTCATATAAAATTATTACAGTGCACTAATTACTGTGCAGAACAGTAAAAAACAAAGCAAATTAAACTGCACGCTAGCTTACAATAAAATTATTGGAGTGCAAGAGGTACAGTATAAGCAATGTGCTGCACTGGTTAGCTGAAAGAAAGTACAATACTATATCCACAAATGCAAATTGACAGATATGCTATATAGTATGTACTGTACAATGGTATACAGTATATATGTACAGAAAGTTACCTCTAGAGGGGGATCAAAATGTGATGAAAGGACAGAACCGGAAGTGTGTACGGTATTTGCTCTTCATGCAAAGCATTGCTCTTAAACCAAGTTACAAATTTGTAAAAAGCTTTGCTTGTTTTGCAAAACGCTCTCAAACCAAGTTACTCTTAATCCAAGGTTCCACTGTACTTGCAAAAATTTGAAGGTCACATTCAGTTTCATGATATACTGTTTATATATATATGTATACTGGAGATCAAGATTAGAGAACAGACAATTTCCTAAATGTTAAGGCCATTGTGTAGTCCTATGTGATTATATCCTAACATGAGTAAACTAGCAGTATTTTAAGATTATTTCATAAACTGAATTTATTCAACAACACATAATAAAAATGTAAATGAGATAAATGAAAAAGAACTCTGATCAAAATTAGAGAACACTTTCAGATACCTGCAAGTTATTAGTGTTAATCTGGCCCCTGGTGCTAATTTCCTTAATTATCTGGGAAACTCTATTTACCTGGCAGGCTAACTTTTCAGTTTGCACTGACTTTTCAAAAATGGTGTGCCGTTCCATAGTGACTGAAATTCTCCAGCAGCAGGTTGTCCAGATGAAGGCCAAAGGGGTGATCCTACCAGCCATAGCAAGAGAAGTTGGTCATTCCATGTCTGCGATTTTGAGAATATTGCATCTTTACAAGATCATAAACTCTTTCAAGTCCCCCTAATTCTCCATGGGTAATTATTTCAATACTGCAGCTGGAGTTGCTTGCATGTTCAGTGCTGTACAGGCTAAGGATCTGTCTTGTCTTACAGTGTCATGATGTTAAAGAGCATTTGGACTGAAAGCTCACTCTGCAGTGATCAAACCTCTCATTAGCAGAAAGAATCAAAGGTTAGATTCACCTTTGGTGAGGAGAATTCTGTATGGACAGAGGAGAAGTGGTCCACAGTTTATTTTAGTGATGTAAGCAAGTTTAATGTATTTGGGTCTGATGGGAAACATTATGTTCGTCGACAAACAGGGGAAAGACTGAACCCAAAGTGTGTTAAGAAGCCAGTGAAAGATGATGGAGCAAGTGTCATGGTTTTGGAAATGTTTTCTGCAGCAGGAGTTGGACCTCTCATACAGCTACATGGCAAAGTGAATGCAAGTGTGCATCAGAACCTTCTTCAACAACACGTGGTTCCTTACTTGCGTTCATCAATCAGCCAGCAATTTTCATGCAGGACAATGCCCCCGTCACACACCAACACGGGTAAAGCAGTTCCTTGAAACAGAAAACATTGAAACATTGAGATGGCCGGCCTGGAGTCCTGATCTAAACCCAACAGAAAACCTCTAGAAAATCCTTGATGACTAAGTTATGGCCAAGAAACCCACAACAGTTAAAGAACTGTAGAAGAGACTGTTAAAAGAGTGGACCAAAATCACACCAGAGCAGTGTGAGACTAGTGATGCCCTGTGCTGAAGTCAATCAAAGCAAAGGCCTGTACACTTCCTACTGATTGGTGACTGTTGTTACAGTCAGAAAATTGACTTCTAATCTTTCTCTGTGCTACAGTCATTGTTGTTCTCTAATTATGATCATCACATCTTGGACAATATAAAGTTTATATGTTGATAAACATTGGATCTTTTGTAAAACACTGTTCTACTGGCATAGTGTACCCCTTACAAAATAACCTTCAAATATTGATTAATGTAGATTATGTCTGAAAAAAGCAAGTGATCATACATTGTTCTCTTATTCTGATCTCAAGTCTGTGTGTGGATGTGTGTAGATGTGTGTGTGTGTGTGTGTGTGTGTGTGGGTATATATATATATATATATAGTATATGGTATTCATAATTTTTTGTCATTAAGTGTTAACTTAAATGGCCTTCAAGAGTGTAAGTGTGCTGCATAAAGACGTAACACCATGACTGATTGCAATTTAATGTACTAATTTAGACATGCTCTGTAACGGAGGGTTCCATTTATATCTATATCATCAAAGCATATTTATGCCATCTGCTTACTGCGTTAATGGGATTTTATAACCAACTGTCATTGTCATATTTGACACATTTTAGAAGCGCATGCTGTCTGAGGATTCTATGTCACTTCTGGGTTATGTACTGTACAGATTAATGTATTAGAAGCATCTTATTAAATCTGGCAGATCATCACTTAGATGCCAGAGACTCTACTAATTACTTTCTCATAATAAAGAAAACTCGGTCATGATGTCTACTCAACCATTTCTATTTGAATCATCTCTGTGCCACTTAAATAGGCAATATTTTATGTTGTATATTTTATAAAGCATTGGACTAGGTTTCGAGTTTTCCCAGTCAAAGCCACTTAAGGAAAACACAGACGATTAAATCGCATGAGGCGGTTTGGTCTGCAGTTTTGCTGTTCTTTTCTGGCAGTTAAACTGTCATTCTTTGTGTCTTTTACTCTATATTATTAAGTATAAAGAACGGGTGATTTCCCAAAGAATAAACATGTTACTTTTTTTTAACTATTTTAAGGTTTCCTAAGAATGAAAAATGTAAAACAAGTACCATACAATGGAACATGTGCACAGCAATGTCATTTTGGCACTAATGACTAAACAAGGCTTCCACTAACGTTAGCCTATATTGCTGCTAGACAGTATTTTACTAAAAGTTTCAGGGAAGCCTGAAAACAAAACATAATTGTAGGATTTTATTTGGATATTGGATACTGTATTCATGGCTCATCCAATGTATGATTCAAATCTCAACCATACAACCCCACCACTTTCCAAAACAAAGATGTTTGTGATACTTGGGACTCTTCACCCAGAGAGACGCCCATGGAAAGGTGGCTGTTCTTGGCATAGCGGGTCAGCCCATTTCACAACAGTACAGGGCGCACTCTCACTCGTATGAATACGTGTGCTAAGTCCTGCATTCACACTGCTGTCCTGTCATTTGGCTGAATAATGGTATACGACTTTTGGTAAAATGCCCATATTACCAATATACTAAAATGTACTATATGAATACAATAATTCCAAAATTATTATATGGACTAAAAATACAGCTTTACAATGTCCAATACCATTATCAATGCATGACATCAGGTACGTGCACAGGACATCAGATACTGGCAGGACAGCAAACACTGGCACAGTCATCACGGTAGTGGCAGGTTCTGGCACAGGACATCAGATATTGGCTATATCAGACTCAGGATATGCCAGACCCTGCAAATGCTGCTCTCTGCATATGCAGGTCCTGGATATGCCGATCGTTGGACACGCTGGACCCTGGTGACATCAATCACTGGATATACTGGAAGCAGGATATGCCAGACTAGTGCAGGACACCGGACTCAGCACGACATCAAACTCAGGCAGGACAACAGACTTTGGACAGGACACCAGACTGGGACAAGACACAGGAATGGGTGCAAGATTCAGGCTGATACTGGGACACAGGAAGGATGGATGCAGGAAAACAGGTACACATAAAACTGGTTACAAGTCAGGACTGGAGGACGTCATTATCTCTGCTGGGTAAGGGGAGAGAAGGTCGCAGGGGCATAGATGCTGTCAAGTGTTGGAACACCGGCAAATATAAGAACAGGAATGCAGGCGTTACAAAAGATAAAAGGTAGCCAGCTCACCTGAAGCAGATAGATGTGGAGCATGTGGAGCACAGACAGCCGCTCTGAGCAGCATAGATAATCCAAAGGAAACCGCTGGGAACTTTGCTTTCCCTAACAATTGGTGAATGAAAGACAATGTGTTGTTTTGATTTCTCTCTTATGTCTTTAAGATTACCTTCCCTGCACTACATTGAATTCCTTGGACTGTTTCGAACCTGCAAGATTATCTTTTTTTCAAAAATGTGGGGAAGTGTTTTCTCAAATTAGGTATTTTTGTGTTTTATTTCTTTTCACTTAGTGTGTTAGTAATAGGGGTGTCCGATAGACTAACACTAGGGTTGATGCCACCTGATGCGCCACTTCTGGGGCAGCTGCAGGCTTGTATTTTTATTCAGAGAAGGAATTTTACCAACCCGCAGGTGTTTGCTTTACCTTTGCTGGTTATCAAAAATAGGGGGAAACAACGTTGTTTTTTTTATTTATTTGTATATTAATTTAATCATAAAGCACTGTTCACTAAGCTCCACAGTGTGCAATTGTATTATATGTTAAGGGATTGTGCAATTATAATATGTCTATATGTCTGTCTGTCTATATATCTGTCTATATCTATTTATATATATCTTTATCTCTCTAGCACTCATTAGTAGAGATGAGTGAACATGATCAAAACAAGTTTGCTAACTTCAAATTCGGCACGAGCCTTGGTTCCTTTGAGTTGGGGTCGGATTCACAAACTGTGAAAAATCAGCAAAGATTGGTTTTGATCGGTAAATATTCGCAGCTGCTAAAAATGTGATCCAATTAACAATTGCCATTAAATCATCTAAATAGTGGTAAGTATTTGGTCCAGCCCTAAATTGCTATTTCATCATATAAATAGTGCAAATTTATGATTAAGCCAAAAATTGCCATTTAATCTTCTAAATAGTGTTAATTGTGTGATTCAGCTAAAAATTGCTTTTTCATCATCTAAATGTTTGTGGTGCGTCTTATAAAATGAAAAATATGGTATAATAGTGGAGATACATACTAATTAATAATTTTGTGCCCATTTCCAAAAATTAAGGACAAAAACCATGAAGTTGGCATCGATTGCCCCAGAGTACCAATGCTGTCAGGGCACAGCAGTCAGGCATGGGCCATGCATGAGACAGGGTTTGGGCCAGCGTTTATAGCTTTCAAATTTATTTAAAAAGAAGAGGTGGATGAGTTACAGCTATATGGGCAGTGATCTGGGACTCCTGCCTCTACAGGTAATGCACAAGAAGGAGAACCAACTAAAGTGGCTTTAATTGCCAAGTAAAAATAGTTTAATGGCACAATATGTACCCATGGAACAGGGCCTTGGTGAGGACCTAGTACAGTATTTCAACGTTAAACAGTGGTTAGTAAGAGGTGTTTCAGTTTGAGGTGTAGACCTGGTGCTCAAAGACCCCTTCCACTATTGACAACACACAAACAGGAGACTCATCTTGTGACCTGCTCATGCCCACCTTTGACCTGTGTATGCCCACCTTTGACCTGCACATGCCCAGCAGTCCAGGTCACCCCCCCAGCTATGTATCTAATCCATCATCTGTGATACAACTCTCACACATTGCACCACTGTTTGCATAAGGGGTCCTGTTACACCACTAGTCCCATAGAAATAGATGGCATGGATTCACACATTACACCACTGCTCCTTTTGAAGTGTATGGAGCAGGGACACACATCTAATCCCAACGTGTGCAGTAAATCCATGTAGTTAACCCCAACGTGTGGTAGCCTGCATATGTAGGTGTGCTGCCCCTGCAGCGGTCGAACTGCTCGGATCCGAGGTTGCTGTGGCTCGAGGGTCTCCAGACCTGGGGGCTTGCAGACACTCAAATGTAAAGGGGGCTATTTACAGGGTAATAACAGTTTGTGATGCCACCCATGGTTCACGGTAAGGGGAGTACCGCCGCTTCCCATGGGAGTACCCGGGGGAGATGGAGCATGGCAGCCAGATGATGTTCCCTCAATGGGTAGGGGAGGCCCCGGGACTCTGTATGCTGAGATGCTGGTGTGATGGTGGGCTATGGGGGAGGTGTATCTTGCTGTACAGATTCCTATTTCAAGCTGGGTTCATTGTCTTATTTGAACTACTTCTGTGTACATTTCTATTGTTGTAGGTAATCACCCCCTAAAATGCAAGGTTGTATCCTCTTGAGGCACTTCCATCCCTGGGAGTAGGGGGAGGTGGGCCTAGAGTCCAACTAGTGTAAACTCTGCTTACCTGGGAGATTCAGTCAGAGTGAGCTGAAACTTGAAGAGAGCAGGAGCCCCAGCCTGGGTGGCTGTGGACACGGACGGAGCTAGGCCTGTGTGGCGTCCAGTGGATTGTGTGGGATTTCTGGGACTCTGAAAAGGACTATTACGTTGTGATCTGGCACTTTGGATTATCGGGAGGTGCCCCCGAATCTGTTTTATTTGGACTTGTCGTGTGCTGTTCCTGTATTCCTGTTAGTATACCTGTTGGATCATCCTCGGCCTGTTGTCTCTCTTTGCTCTGATTTACACCCCGTCACAAACTGGTTGGCAGCGCTGGGATCAGAGCAGAAGGAATGGAGGACAATGGCTCAACATCAGGAACCAGCACTGCAGAGTACAAGACCTGGACTTTGGGGAGCCTGCAATCAAAGGCCCGTGAAGTAGGAGTTCGTTTCAAAGGACTCTCCAAGGAGCAGCTGATTGAGGCGCTAGAAGGAGTCTGTTCGCAAAATGACGTGGAGGAACGATCCTCACAGCAAACGGAAGAAAGACGGCAGCCGGAGGTGAATACCCAAAAAAGTCAATGGGTTGTGTGGTACAAGGAGGAGATGGCACTGCTTGGAGATGAGGCCACCATAGAAGATAAGAGGGAGGCCATGCGTGGAGCTAAAGAGAAGGAGCGCAGGATGGAGGAGATGGCACTGCTGGATAAGGAGCTCGCTGTGGAAGCCGCGAGAGGTTCCAGACAGACTGTAACCCCAGCACCCATCATGAGGGAACTTCCCAGGGTGTCCCGCAAAGACTTTAAGCCGTTTAATGAGGCTGCAGGCGACATTGAGGGCTTCTTCCAGGACTTTGAGCATCAGTGTCGATTAATGGAAGTCCCGGACAGGGAGCGTGTCCGGCATCTGGTTGGGCTCCTAGAGGGGGGAGCTGCTGAAGCCTATAGAGCTATGGACCCTCGGTGGAACTGTGAGTATGCGGATATTAAACAGACTATTCTAGAACATTATGCTGTGACCCCAGACACTTACAGGACTCAGTTCCGTGCTTTAGCCTGTGATGGGGAAGTGTCTTTTAAGATATATGCTCATAGACTCAAACAAATATGTAATCGCTGGCTGGAGGCAGAGGAGGCCTTATCTTGGGAGACCTTCCTGCAGGTCATCCTAAAAGAACAATTCTTTGCCCAGTGCCCCGCTGAGATCCGGGAATGGGTGCGTGAGAGAAAACCAGCGACAGTGGAGGAAGCTGCTGCTCTCGCTGATGAGGCTCTCACCATCAAGCCTCAGTGGAGGGTTCTGTTGGAGGATGGAGAGATGCCTAACAGCTCCACAACACCGGATGCCCCCAGTTATTCTGTCCCCATTGTTCCCCGTTCCTCTAAGCCACCACATGTTGATACCCGTGTTAATGTGCCTCCAGTTGCTTCTACTGCACTTTCTGGAATACGCCGGGGAGAGGAAGTAACAGAGCGCAGGTGTTATGTTTGTAGGCATCCCGGGCATTTGCAGGCCTCATGCCCAGCCATGCCATGGAGGAATCATCCTCAAACCCCTACAGCACCTTCAGGTGGGAGCCGGCCTCCAAGTTCCCCTACCCCTTACCCAAGAGGACGCCTTGGATGGAGGGAGACCCAGCTCACATGCTATCAATGTGGACAGCCAGGGCATCGGCAAGTCTCCTGCCCAGCTGTTCAAATGAGGACTGATCCTGCACCCAATCGGATTGTTAATTATTTACAGCCCAGTGCCATGGAGGAAGATGTGGCACCGTTATGTGAGGACTGGCCTAGTGACTCAGCCCCCCATGTTGCACCACCAGGAGTTTACGGGGTGCGACCCGCAGTTATGACGACTTCTGCTCATCGAGGTAAGCACTTGCAGGAGGTTGTGCTGGATGGACAGAGACTTGTTGGATTTTGTGACTCGGGTGCTTTCCTCACACTGGCTGATCCCCGAGTGGTTCGGCCTGAGGCAATCCATAGAGGACCTGGGATTGTTATTGAACTGGCTGGTGGACAATGGAGGACTATTCCCACAGCCACTGTGGATCTGAACTTTGGTTTTGGGGTCAGGCGATGTGTGGTTGGGGTGATGGGTGGTCTTCCTGCAGACATTCTCCTAGGCAATGATGTGGGAGATATACAATGCCGATTTGTGGGTGCAGAAAGCAGAGTTTGAGTGAGGGAATACACAAAAGGAACCTTGTCCTTCCAACCCTATCGCTCTACAGGGGATTACCTACACCTTTTCCATCCAATACAAGTGTGGAAGCCAACACCAGAATGCTGATGGACTGTCCCAGCCAGAAGAACCATAGACTATTCACAGCTGAGCAACATGGACGTAAGTGAGATGGCCAGAGGTCTGTGTAGACCTCGTGGCATACTCACTTATTAAAAAGGGGGGACAGGTTGTGATGGTGGGCTATGGGGGAGGTGTATCTTGCTGTACAGATTCCTATTTCAAGCTGGGTTCATTGTCTTATTTGAACTACTTCTGTGTACATTTCTATTGTTGTAGGTAATCACCCCCTAAAATGCAAGGTTGTATCCTCTTGAGGCACTTCCATCCCTGGGAGTAGGGGGAGGTGGGCCTAGAGTCCAACTAGTGTAAACTCTGCTTACCTGGGAGATTCAGTCAGAGTGAGCTGAAACTTGAAGAGAGCAGGAGCCCCAGCCTGGGTGGCTGTGGACACGGACGGAGCTAGGCCTGTGTGGCGTCCAGTGGATTGTGTGGGATTTCTGGGACTCTGAAAAGGACTATTACGTTGTGATCTGGCACTTTGGATTATCGGGAGGTGCCCCCGAATCTGTTTTATTTGGACTTGTCGTGTGCTGTTCCTGTATTCCTGTTAGTAAACCTGTTGGATCATCCTCGGCCTGTTGTCTCTCCTTGCTCTGATTTACACCCCGTCACAGCTGGTTGCAGGGGAGCGCAGCGCTGGTTGGAAGCAGGGGAGGACCATGTACTCAACTCAGGAAGTATCGGTGATGGTGCGACCGCAAAGCAGACTCTGACAACAAGGTAAACCAAGTCTCTGGTTGCTGCTGCCCTCTTGGGGAAGCCCGTCCAGGTATCCGTGCCCTATAGTATTGCCGGGTGGTCCGGAGCCTGCCTCCGTGCTCAAATTAGAAGTGTTCTGGTAGCATTTTTGGCGTAAAGCTGTCCGGGCCCCGCTTCCTACTTGTTGGTAGTGGAGCTGCGCTCTCAAGGGCTCACGCTTGGGATTTTTGTGGGATGCATGGGTTGGAAAGCCCTATCCCCTCATTGTGCTAGTGCCCGTGATTTCTAAGCTTCTTGGGGACAGTCCATAAAGTCACTATACTCCACAGGTTAATTGCTGGGTTGCCTGAAGCTACTCCCCGGCCTAGGATCTTGTACCCCGTTATGCTTTCAGTCCCAGACCGGCTATTAGACTCGAGCTGCTGACCGTCCTCCAAGACCAGGTCTAGGCACCCAGCCTCAATACCCTGCGACCGGGTCTCCAACTCCTCCGGGCCCAGACCACCGTCTGCGACCCAACCAGTAACCCCCTGGGAGTCACACACTCCCAGCTCCTCACTTTTCGAGGGCTAACACTCAACTCTCTTCCAGCTCCCCAGGAGCTGCTGACTCGCCCACCCCAGGGCTATGGGACACCCGGTACCGGGCCGGATTATTCCAGTGGTGGTCAGTGGTGGCTGGGCCCGGCTCCGTGGCCCTGGTGGGTGTCAGTAAAATATGTGGCTTGCTTAATAAAGTTTGTGTTCGTGACGCCACCTGTGGTATGCGGCTATTAAGCCGCCGCTGCTGTGTGAGGCCTCCGGGATGATGTTATGGCAGCAATGGTGATACTGCTCCCCACAGGTGGAGCAATGCCCGGGGCACAGTTGGTGCTTATGGATGTCTATGCAGCTGAAATAACAGAGACCACTTCAAGGGTGCAGTTCAAGTTCTTTTACTCACACTTCTTGTCACAGCTGTAGGGACCCTTGGACTGCTGGGACCACTGTCAGGGACCTCCGCCGTTTCTGGGTGATTCTGAGAGTGAAAGCCGGTACCCTTCTCTTAGTGTCTCTTTCTTCTGCTGTCTTCCTTAGCCTTGCCTTTGTTAGGATGGACCTGGCTTGGCCTCCACTACAGCCTCCAGGCTGGGGGGTCACCTGTCGGCTGATTACCCCTTTTCTGGAAGTCTGCTATGGGTTCTAGCCCTGGGAATTTACAACGTTCCCTGGGCCTCGGTTTTTACTGTTTGGAGATGATTTTGCACTCCTCCAGTCTCTAGGGACCGTCCCCTGTTGCAGCTTAATCCCTCCACCGATGTGATTGTGGAACAGGCCACCGCAGCCTACAACTACCCGTGGCGCCTCTAGGCCCTCTCCTTGGTACCTCTAGGACTGCTCGTGGTACCTCTAGGACTACCCGTGGCCCTGCGACTCCTTCTGTCTCCGTGTGGTGTCACCTGGACCTCTGGGTCCCAGGATCTTCACCAGGAAGCGTCTCCTTCTGTTTCTCTGCTCCTGTCTGACTTGGAGCTTTCTTTCCTTCTTTCTTGTCTTTCTTTTCTCCTCCTTGCCTGCCTCCAGCAGGCCTCCTCCTCCCTCCTTTCTCTTGTTCTTCTTCTCCAACTACATGCTCACTCTCTCACTCCCTGAGGTAGACTGACTAAACTTGACCTTCCTCTCTGTGTCTGCTCTCAGATGGCTCCTCCCACCTCCCCAGTTGCTAAGCTGTACCCTATAGGAGCAGGGATGGGTCTTACGACCCCTCCCAGCATGCAGCATGGAAGGGCTGTCTGCCCCTTTCCCTGGTCCCAGTATGTACCTAACAATGGGTGTAGTGTGGATTTACCAGGGGACCGGAGTTCACTCTCTTCCTCTCTCAGAATGGGGCATCACACCGCTGGATGGGGTGCAATGACCTGTGGCGACGGAAGCCTCAGGGGCGCCACACTGCCACTTCAGCTCTTCTCTCTCAAAAAGCTGACATGCCACTCAACTGTTCTACTTCCCTCCCACCAGTCTTCCTTACCCCTAGGTGAGCAGCCCTATATGGTGTGTCTGACAGGGTGTGGTGTGAGGTGTGATTGGGATTTGGATGCGGATGGAGCAGTACGATAGGTTTCGAACCCAGAACCATGGGTGCACTAAAAAGCAGCAAGTGTAGTACCTTGTGACGCCCTGACTAGTCCAGGGGCATCACATAATCGCAACATGTGACACAGCGAGCAGCACCAACAATCAGCTTTGCTAGCCATCCTTCGTGTCGCTGTCCACATATCAGTATCACTTTGGAGTCATCAGTAATGTCTCTGCACTGTGCAAAAGAATAATGGAGGGTAAAGTTTAGGATCAAAAACCCAGAAGGGAGGAGACATCAGACACAAGAATAGATCCTGCACACATTAACTCTTAGCGTGATGGGACCTAACAGTATTCTAGGGTTTCATAGCAAATTTCAGCAGGTGCTCACTGCTCACCCTATACATTTCTATACCATTAAAATGTTTCATTTATTTTAAAATAAAACATCTTTGCAATTTTTAAGTGGGTTGTTTTTGTTTAAGGGCCCTTTTGAAGGAGGTGCAGCAGGTACTGATCATGCACAATCCTGTTGCATTGGATGACTGGCAGACAATAAAAATGTACCTGTTCATCATTCCTGGTACCTGTCAGATGTGATGATGCAATGTCACCTGCTTGAACATTTTTTCATACTAGTCTGATCATAACCATAAACAGTGTGCAACAATTGTTTTTCTTTTTTTTGTAGCCATTTGGGGTTAAAGAAAATCTTGCAACATACAGTATATTTTCAGTATAAACATAGCAGAAAAAAGTCAAATTGTAAAAGTAACAGCATTGGACATAGTGTTTAATTGTTACGCCACCAAGGCACTTGTAAGTAACATCAGCAACAGCAGCCACAGATGCCATGACAAATGTGTCACAGACTACAATAATCCTACATCAATGCAGCACAATAAACACTACAGCATCGCCTAGTCTGCGACTGGGGTGGAAAAGTCATTGGAGATCAATGACATGTTCATCTTAATGAACGTTATGTGATCTACACTTTCACGTTCTGAGAAAATGCTGGCTGCTGGACATGACAAAACCTCCAAGGCATGACTGGCGAGCTCAGGCCACTGTTTCGTTTCTGAAGACCAAAATGCTAAATGATGGCATCAAAATTGAGCTCCAGGTACTCCTGCACCATCTTCTGCAGTTGTTTACTATGTGTCAAACTTGCACTTTGTTCTGCTGGTGCATGATATGGTCTAAAATATGTGTGTGACAACTTATAGAAATTGTTTCTTCCACTTAAACTGCTGCTGTCAATGTTTCTCCAATGTCAACTCGATGATCTTGGGGTTGGAAGTCTAGAATTGTGATGCACACTGTGGCCTCATTGCTGCCTTGAGGAATACCACTCTTAAGATTGTGTACAAGCTTCTTCTCTTGATACTCCAGTATCCGTGCATTCCTTTCCGGGGGTAACATCTCTTGTACCATGCATCTAACAGTGTGGCATCCCAGTAGTCAGCACAATTTCTAATCATAACAATATGAGCATCATGTTGCATACAGTGCAGCAAGAAGGTGCTCATGTGTCAGACGCTTCTGTGAGCTCCAAGTCCATGGTATGTTGCTGGTAGCTTGCTTCCTCTACCCCTCCCATCAACCATGGACATCAGAGAGGGGATCAATCTCCTTTTCATCTCCTGACTGTTATGTGCTTGTGCCGCTCCTGCAGCGGATCGAACCGCTCGGATCTGAGGGGGGGGGTGATTATTCATGGCTCGAGGGTCTCCGGACCCCGGGGCTAGGGGCCACACTCAAATGAAGAAAGGGGCTATTTACAGGGGAGATATAATTTGTGACGCCACCCGTGGTGTATGGTAATTGGGAGTACCGCTGCTGCCGTTGGGAGTACCCGGAGTGATGGAGTGGGGCAGCTAGATGTAGTCACCCTCCATGGGTAGGGGAAGGCCCCAGGGCTCTGGATAGTGAGGATGCAGGGTCACTCAGGTACTCACTCAGTCAATAAGCAGACACTGACAACCGGGTAAAACAAATCTCGGGGTATCGCTGCCCCTTGAGGGGAGTTTGTCCGTGTCCCGTTGTTACGGGGGGACCGGCAGATTAGGACCAGGGGTATATATCCCAATCGCCAGTCGGGGCCCACCGTGCTCCAGATGGTAATGGAGCTGCTGGCACCCTGTGGGTTAGGCGGAGACTATACAGCTGGATGGCTCTGAGATAACTCAAGGAACTGGTCACGTGTGTAGGGACACGTCAGATCGGATGACAACCCAGTTAGCGTTTCGGTGGAGCGGACGCTACTCCGACCACATGTGTAACAATACGTCAGGCCGGATGGTAACCAGTTAGCGTTGACCGAGAAGACCGCTGCGACAGCGCCCTGTCGGCCACGTGTGTAAGACACGTCAGACCGAGCTGTCCTCCGATTAGCGTTTCTGGCCACCACTCGACTGGTTACGTGTGTAAAGGACACGTCAGACCAGGTAGTCACACCAGTAGCATTTGACTTGGAAGCCGAGGAGGATAATAGGGTTCAAACACCTAATCCAGGAACACCCTGTTAACTTCACAGGGGTTCTGGGGTGTGCTGTCCGTGCGCGTAGAGGGCACAACCGGACAGGTGGCGCAGCAGGTACACTGTCCGTGTGTGTAGAGGGCACTCTCGGACAGGTGACGCAACAGGTATTCTGTCCGTGTGCGTAGGAGGCACAACTGAACAGGTAACGCAGCAGCCGCAGCCCAGTTAACGCCACTGGACTGTTCTAGCACAACAGGAACGGTAGCAAGGAAGCACGGCGCCTGACCCTCATGTGCTGAGCCACGAATCTTGGCGTGACAAGCACCGTTCGCCTAGCCCTATCTACCGCTTCCAACAAGGCTTATGCCACCAAGAACTCTAAATGAAGACTGCGCACCTCCATGTTGTGTCCAGCCCCTTTTATAACCTGGGTCCGCCCCAAACCCAGGGTGGAACCACCAAGGTCCAATAGCAGAGTGCCATGTCATCAGTGACGTCACATGCGACCTATCCGGAACCGCCACGTCATTGATGACATCATGGCAGCCACGCCCAAAACACTTCACCAGTCATCGTCTGACGACCAATGGTGAGGTGCCAGATCATAGGGGCGGGCCTCTGCGAGCCAGTCCGGAGTTGCCACGTCATCAGGACACCTGACACTCTCTGCCCTATCAGTGCCTGCCACCTCACGGACATGCTCAGTGAGATCCTTACCGGACCTAGCCTCTGATGCACTAAATACCTGAGCATGTTCAGTAGCCTGAGCAATAGGCTCAGAAAGCAGACTATCAGTTTGAGCATGCTCAGTAGGCACATCCCAGAACTTAGACACAGCACGAAGTCCAAGTACCTGTGCAAAGAGGCTGTTAGGGTTAATTGTGGGAGCATGCTTAGTAGCCTGAACTGATGACTTAGTCTCAGACATAACACAATCAGGCTGAGCATGCTCACTAGGCAAAACACCGGGCTTAGACTCTGGCTGGGGTAAATCGGCGCACGCATGCGCACTTGCCGCCTCTCCACACTTAGACGTGGTGGAAAGAGCAGCCAACTGGACGACCCAAGGCACGGCCAAGAACGGCAGCCGGCGCCTGGGCGCAACAGGAACCGCAGCAGGCTGCTTGTGGCTATGGCGGCGCCGGTTCGTAACAGTACCCCCCCTCTAGCGGCCCTCCCACTCGAATGGTCTATAGTCGCCACAGATACCACTGAGCGACGGGTGGAAGATGGAGACATGCAGTGGGAGCTACATGACTCGCTCCACCGCGTAATCACCCCAGACGACCAGTCGATATGTGGGGAATTCCGCTTCAACCAAGGAATACCCAGCAGAATATCATCTGCACCATTAGGAAGAACCAGAAATGAAATGGTCTCCCTATGCCCAGATGACATGGCAAGGGTAATGGGCACTGTCCGCTGGTGAATTACCTTGGGCAACAAGGACCCATCCACCACACGGACTCTCACTGGCCTTGGCATTTGCACCAGCGGGATGGCATGCCGCCGGGCAAAAGAGGAGGAGATGAAACTATCCCCAGCACCTGTGTCCACACTTGCCCTTGTGGACCATGTTGACCCCTTAAAGGAAATGGACGCGGGAAACATCACCCTAATGGATGACGCAGAGTCCAGTCTACCTCCAGCTATGGTCACCAATCGCGGTCGCTTACCCTGACGCTTTCGGCAAAGGTTGGCATAATGACCATACTGCCCACAAGCGAAACAGTAAATGCCCTTGCGACTCGAAGACCTAGCAACACCAACCCTAGCGATGTCCATAGGGACAGAGATGTCCTCTAAGGGAGGTGCAGTAGGAGAGACCACTACAGTGGCTGAACGACCCTCTGACCTGCGCTCCAGCTGACGTTCGGAGGTCCGCAGGTCAATGCGGGTAGCCAGAGTCATGAGGCCCTCAAGGGTAGTTGGTACCTCACGCGACGCTAATGCGTCCTTCACATGCGAGGCTAATCCCCTCCAGAACAGTGGAATGAGAGTCCTCTCTGACCACCCCAATTCTGCAGCAAGTGTCCTGAAACTCACAGCATATTGACTTGAGGAGGTATGCCCCTGCTCCAAAGTCAGTAGCTGTAGGGCCGAGTCATGACTGACCTGAGGCCCCAGGAACACTTGTCGCAAGGACTCCAAAAACTCCTTAGAGTTCTGTACTACGGGGTCATTCCTCTCCCACAATGGTGTAGCCCACTCCAGTGCTCTATCAGAGAGCAAGGAGATGATAAACCCCACCTTCGACCTCTCTGTAGGAAACCGTGCAGCCAACAGCTCTAGGTGGACTGAGCACTGGTTCACGAATCCCCTACATGCCTTGCTGTTCCCCGTAAACTTGTTGGGCAGTGAGAGGTGAGGGAGGGTTGGAGTAGGCTTGGTGACGGACACCATTGCAGCCGCTTGAGCCACAACATCATCCATATCAGCAGGAAGAGCAGACTTCTCCAGAGACCTCACTCTGGCATCAAGCTGCAGTATGAACTGACGTAGCTGCTCCATCTCCGCCATGCCAGCCAGACCCGGGCGCAGTCTTACTGTTACGGGGGGACCGGCAGATTAGGACCAGGGGTATATATCCCAATCGCCAGTCGGGGCCCACCGTGCTCCAGATGGTAATGGAGCTGCTGGCACCCTGTGGGTTAGGCGGAGACTATAGAGCTGGATGACTCTGAGATAACTCAAGGAACCGGTCACGTGTGTAGGGACACGTCAGACCGGATGACAACCCAGTTAGCGTTTCGGTGGAGCGGACGCTACTCCGACCACGTGTGTAACAACACGTCAGGCCGGATGGTAACCAGTTAGCGTTGACCGAGAAGACCGCTGCGACAGCGCCCTGTCTGCCACGTGTGTAAGACACGTCAGACCGAGCGGTCCTCCGATTAGCGTTTCTGGCCACCACTCGACTGGCCACGTGTGTAAAGGACACGTCAGACCAGGTAGTCACACCGGTAGTATTTGACTGGGAAGCCGAGGAGGATAATAGGGTTCACACACCTAATCCAGGAACACCCTGTTAACTTCACAGGGGTTCTGGGGTGCGCTGTCCGTGCGCGTAGAGGGCACAACCAGACAGGTGGCGCAGCAGGTACACTGTCCGTGTGCGTAGAGGGCACTCTCGGACAGGTGACGCAACAGGTATTCTGTCCGTGTGCGTAGGAGGCAAAACTGAACAGGTAACGCAGCAGCCGCAGCCCAGTTAACGCCACTGGACTGTTCTAGCACAACAGGAACGGTAGCAAGGAAGCACGGCGCCTGACCCTCATGTGCTGAGCCACGAATCTTGGCGTGACAAGCACCGTTCGCCTAGCCCTATCTACCGCTTCCAACAAGGCTTATGCCACCAAGAACTCTAAATGAAGACTGCGCACCTCCATGTTGTCTCCAGCCCCTTTTATAACCTGGGTCCGCCCCAAACCCAGGGTGGAACCACCAAGGTCCAATAACAGAGTGCCATGTCATCAGTGACGTCACATGCGACCTATCCGGAACCGCCACGTCATTGATGACCTCATGGCAGCCACGCCCAAAACACTTAACCAGTCATCGTCTGACGACCAATGGTGAGGTGCCAGATCATAGGGGCGGGCCTCTGCGAGCCAGTCCGGAGTTGCCACATCATCAGGACACCTGAAACTCTCTGCCCTATCAGTGCCTGCCACCTCACGGACATGCTCAGTGAGGTCCTTACCGGACCTAGCCTCTGATGCACTAAATGCCTGAGCATGTTCAGTAGCCTGAGTAACAGGCTCAGAAAGCAGACTATCAGTTTGAGCATGCTCAGTAGGCACATCCCAGAACTTAGACACAGCACGAAGTCCAAGTACCTGTGCAAAGAGGCTGTTAGGGTTAATTGTGGGAGCATGCTCAGTAGCCTGAACTGAGGACTTAGTCTCAGACATAACACAATCAGGCTGAGCATGCTCACTAGGCAAAACACCGGGCTTAGACTCTGGCTGGGGTAAATCGGCGCACGCATGCGCACTTGCCGCCTCTCCACACTTAGACGTGGTGGAAGGAGCAGCCAACTGGACGACTCGAGGCATGGCCAAGAACGGCAGCCGGCGCCTGGGCACAACAGGAACCGCAGCAGGCTGCTTGTGGCTATGGCGGCGCCGGTTCGCAACACCCGTCCTCTATAGTGTTGCCTAGTGATCCGTGACCTGCCTCCTGGCACTAAGTATAACTTCAATGTGGTGACCCAGTAGTCTGAAACTTGCCAGGCCAGGCTCCCCACTGTGGCTAAGTGTGGGAGCCTGCTCTTAGGGCTCACGCTTATGATTTTCTGGACCGTTTGTTTGGAAGGCCCTATCCCCCTCGTTGCGCTAGTGCCCCAATTCTGGAGCGGGTGGGAACAAATGATAAAGGCTCCGTTCTCCTCAGGTAAATTGTTGGGTTGCCTGAAGCTTCTCCCCGACCTAGGGTCCGTGTACCCCACCGTGCCTTCGGTCCCGGACCGGTGACCATGCTAGGCTGCTGACCGTCCTCCTCGACAGGTTCAGGCACCTAGCCACAATCCCCTGCGACCGGGGGTCCGACTCTTCTAGATCCAGACCACCGTCTGCAACCTAGACAGCTTCACTTGGGAGCCACCACTCCCAACCTTCTCTGAGCTCCTCACAGCTCGAGGGTTCCTCACTAACTGACTACAGACTACACTACTCACCTCCTCTCCCTGACCCCCCAGGTGGGCGACTCTATTCCACTCAAGCCGTCCACTGGTGTGCCTGGTGGGTGTGGTGCAGTGTGTATTTAGGATTTGATTTGCTGTTGGAGGCAACACTATTAGATAGGGACACAGAACCATGAGGGATTTGGAATACTGCACAGGAGGGCAGTTTGTGCAGTACCCTGTGAGGACCTGATAGTCCAGGGGCGTCACACGCTCATCACCTCTTCCTCTTTATCATGTTCACTAACAGTTTGTCTGGTACAATTAGACCTCCTTGATTGCTGTACTCCACCCTCCCATGCCACCCGCATATGCGACAACAGTCCAGACCTCAGAGATATTAGTATCCCTTCTGCATCATTTTCTGCTTCCTTACTACCACCTCCTCCTGCACTATATTTAACGTGTGCTCCAGCATATAGATGACTGGAATAGTTATCCTGATGATAGTATGATAATTTAGTAGGTGTTTAGAAACGTTGCAGAAGTGTGCAGAGGTCCTTCATCTATGCCTACTCTGCAAGAGTGATTTGCCCCACCATTGGACTGCGGACAACCAGGTTACTCGTCATGACATACTGAACCAGGGCTTGTCACTGCTTACACAGTCACGGCACATGTGGATAGTGGAATTCCACTGTGTTAACACATTGCATGTTAACCGGTAGGTCAAAAGACCCTCTGCAGTGATGCTAGGCAATGAGCCGCGGGGTCTGAACAGCGGACTAGAGCATATAGCGACCATGTCTTCTGCAGCAGTTATCCAGGTGGGGACAGTGTCCATCTTTGCACCATTATTGCACACAGCCCTAAATGACTCCAGGCTGAGTGGAGACAGCCAATTCTCAAACTTGAAACCAAATTAAAGGCATATATGGACCTCATTATAAGAGTAAAGGGCAACAACTACATATGATATAGAAACAGAGGACCAAAAAGTCTTTAAATTTGCCCACATAACTTCATATCCCTAGATCAAATGACTCAAATAAGCACTGCATAGAAAATACAAAATAGAATATTTAGTTATCAAAAAACAAATGCATTTTAAATACTTCAATTACCCCTCCCCTGTTATTGTAAACCCCTTAAAATGTGATAAAGTATACAAGAAAACAGTGCACAGGGATAGAAAAACATGTAAAACACAATGTACAGCTATCCAGGCCAAATTTGAGAATTAGAAACAGAGGACCAAATAGTCTTTAAATTTGCCCAGATAACTTCATATCACTAGGTGAAATGACTCAAATAAACACTGCATAGAAAATACAAAATAGTATATTTTATTAGTTATCAAAAAACCGTGTACAGGCATAGAAAAACATGTAAAACACAATGTACATACAAGACAACGACATACGGTGAGTGAAATAAATTCCACACATCCACCCCTAGGTACATAAATCAGGGCTCAATTATGTTGCTCCAAGAGCAATAAATATATAATCAAAGACATAGGAACAATCACCCATATGGTTACCTAAAAAAGCTTTCCCATAAGGGATAATGAAACCCATAAGTGTGGGATCAGTCTAGGGAGGGTTCCACTGCAGAATACAGTGTCTAATACAAACCGAGCAACCATCTGTAGAGCTCACCTAGTTGTAAGCAGCATACCAGGGTGGGTGTGGGGAAAAGTCCCAACACGTGTTTCGCGTTCTTCCTCGGGGGACCGTGAGGATAAGTGCAAGGTGCTTGAGTTATATGCCTGTGCAAATCTTCCTCAAATGTAAATCAACTGATGTGTCCCAGGAGTAGAACAAGTGCATATCTACAGCAGGTGTGGCTATTCCAATGCTTCCCGGGTAGGGAGAAAACTCCCACTGACGTCACTTTACCCAGAAAGCACCGCACGGAAAGCCACGCCCACCACCCATGCACAGACCACAGATCTGGGAACACACACAAGACGCCATTATTGAGGCTGGCAGGAGTCAGGGCAAAAGATTAATGCTGCTAAAAACACGCAGATTACTAAATACATACAGTTTACAGTAGCGGTATACGTAGAAATACTCATGGGATATGTGACATATACATTTAGTAACTTCATATGCTAATGCAAACAGATGTACAGAACATAGAACATAATATGCCACATGACAGCACATACATGGTAAAGTCCCAATATAAAGTTTCCCAGCACCCATGTATACAGGTATCCCAGATGTAAATATAAATGGTATTGGCAGCTAGAATGGTAGACCCCCCGCAAGTAGGGTTTTGCCCCAGAGGGTGTATGGTGCGGTGGGCGTCGGAAGAAGGTAGTCCACACAAGTATTCAGTGCAACTGATTTACACACTGCTGAAGATGTTACTTGGTTGCCCGAGGCCGGCTGGTTTTGCCTCCAGGTCTCCTTCGTGCCAGTACCAGTTTGATTCTCTGGTACCTTCTTCCCCTGAACCTGTCTCTGTTAAGTGGGTCCCCATTCGGTGGTTTGAACACTGGGGGTCCCTGTTCGGTGGTTTGTCCACTTCTGTCCGCCTGATGGTAGTGTGAGCCCTGTGGAATTGGAATCTCTGGTCCTGTCCACGGTTCTCCCTTTGCTACTGAGTCTTTGGATTCTTTAGGGTCAGCAAGGTCCTTGATGGTCCCCTTTGTGTTAACAGGTCGGCTTGAAGCTCTTTCCTGTCCTAGGGTCCTGTACCCAGTCGGTGCGTAGTTCTGGGAGTACTCCATCGGCAACTACTTCTCCTGGGTACCAGGTCACCGTTAACCCGAGTCAGGATGTCACTTTGCTTCCACCTTCACACTCCTACAGTCACTGACCGACTACTCTCCACAGTCTCCCCTCCCCTCTGGTTAGGTCTATTTTCATTTGATTTAGTTTTCCTTTTCTCGTAGATGTGCAGTCTTGAGAGTCCTGAGGCCTCTCATTAAAGAAGGGTACTGTCACGGTCATCTCGCTTGGAGATTAGTGAAAGGCTCAGGTTTGGAGTCTGTGTTATACCATCTGAGACTATACACGTTAAATATGTTTTTTACTTTTGGCATTCACGGGATTAATGTCAGTTGTCTTTGTCAGCAGCAAGTTCATTACCTCTGCTCACGTGTTTCCTCTGATAACCACTCCCAACTTGGATGAATACCCTCTGCTCCCAACAGAGGATGCGAGTTAATCTGAATTCATTCTGGAGCTTGGTCTGGAGCATGGTCTGGAGCATGAAAGAGGTGCTTGCTGCTGCTGCCACTGCTGTATTTTGTTGTTTGATGTGGAAGTTACCCTTTTGTTTGGTTACCTTTCCATTACATCATTTACCGTGTGTGCACCTTCTTGAAGAACCCATTTGGTGTTTGTTTTTGGTGCCCATGAATTTTGTTGTCTTCTATGTCTGTGTTTGTCCATGGGGTCTTGTGACTGCTGTCCAAACCTGTCCCTTGGGTGGTGGGTGTGAAGGGTGTTACATCAAGGCCATGGACAGGAGATAGGGATACACTGGTGGCTCAAACCTCACTACCATCGAGTGTACCTCTGGGTTGAGGGTCAGCTCAGGATGCTACCTAGTCTGAGGGCCAACTTAGAGATCTCTATCCAGTCCCATCCTACTCACCAGTCTTACAGAAATATAAGGTGGGGGAACTCTCTCTGCACTGTTGGAATGCGGGTTACGTTAAAGGAGATTTTGATGGCGCAGGTGGAGGCCCTAGAGGAGTTGAAGAAGGCAGAAGCAGTGGAGGAAGTGGTAGATACAGAGGTTTGTGCCGCAAGCCTTGAGAATTTCAAGACTTGTGGAGAAGCTCCTTCCCCACTTGCCCCCGTAGCTATCTGAGTCAACAAGTGCCCATTCAACGAGATGTAACTCCCATCGCCATGCTTGCTCGTCTAGGTGTCAGTGGTGAAATTCACCATCAGACACATTTTTTCCGGGAATGGGTGATGATCTCTGTGACATGCTGATGTAGCGCAGACACAGCTTTATTAGAGAAGTAATGGTGACCTGGCAACTGGTACTGGGGGACTGCAACAGCCATCAGCTTTTGGAAACCATCTGTATCCACCAGGTGGAAAGGCAGCATTTTCGTGGCCAACAGATTAGACATTAGACACCGTGAAGTTCAAGCTCTTAGCTTTGGCATGTGTAGGAGGAAATACTCTTTTACATGACCACAACTGCAGCACTAAGAGATGGCTGCTGTGCTGAGAGAGGGTGGATACTGGTGGACTGTGAGGGAGGTGCAGGTGGAGATTTTATGGTCAATTGAGAAAAATGTGGCTTAGTGATTTTGCAATAATAAGAATCTGATCATCAAACTGTCTGACAAAGGTGGAGGGATTGTGGTGTTAGATCATATTACTTGTCAGAGATATTCAATCAAGTTACTAACATAACCACTTACACCTTGTGTCCTAGGAACCCTACTACACAAGTCGCTGCCTCCATCAGGGATGTTGTCAATTTGCATCTACACAATTCCTCCATTGACCAGAAACTTTTGGACTTTTTGATCAATCTTCACCCCATCACACCGGTTCTCTATTCCCTACCTAAGATACACAAAAATTTCCAAAATATGCCTGGAAGACCAATTGTTGCCTCTACAGACTCTATTCTCTGACTCCTTGCCATTACAGTTGAAAAAATATTGACACTGTACATCGCCACCATTTCATCCTTCATTAAAGACATCAATCATTTTCTCAGTATCCTCAGAACCCTTGGCTCCATTCCCCAAAACTGTACTTTGGTCACGCTAGACGTCAACAGCTTGTTACGGGGGGCTGTCTGATAATAAAACCTAAAGGAATATCAGACAGTCAGGGTCCACCGTGCAAAGACTCTGCTGCAGACTATGGCAGAGTACAATACCTCTGTTAAACTCACAGAGGAATATAATTAGTAAATAAGGCAATTCCTCCCTTACTTGGAGGGTGTGTGGAATGATCTCTGTTAATGATCACAGAGACAAAAGCAGTGAGTGTGAAATGGCACCTACCTAGGTCCGTTCCTCTAGTGGTGCCAGGAGACGGACAGCAGTGTAAGCCGCACAAAGCTCCTACCTGCGTTCGCTCCACTAGTGTGCGAGGACACGAACCACTAGATATGGCACCTGCCTAGGTCCGCTCTTCTAGTGGTGCAAAAGAGACGGACAGCAGCGTAAGCCGCACAAAGCTCCTACCTGCGTTCGCTTCACTAGTGTGCGAGGACACGAACCACTAGATATGGCACCTGCCTAGGTCCGCTCTTCTAGTGGTGCAAAAGAGACGGACAGCAGCATAAGCCGCACAAAGCTCCTACCTCTGTTCGCTCCCCTAGTGTGCGAGGATACGAACAACTGCCAGACGCAGTATAAGGAACGTTACCCTAGCGGCAACGTCCACCTACGAGTAGAATCACAAGGCCCAGCCGGACTATGTGCCTCAGGCACCTGTCTATATCCGCTCCACTAAGAGGTAAGGATACGGACTCCAGCCGAAGCTGTAAGGTATAAGAACGCTACCCTGCCGGTAGCGCTCACCTAACATAGACAGAGAGATGCATGAACCAAGAGGACTGAGCGCCGGGCGGCGTGCGTCGGGGTCTTATATAGACTTTGTGCCTCATCCAAGATGGAGGACACCAGTGCCAATCCGCTGTCAGAATGACAGGAATGACGTCACGCTGGCCTATCACCGAGCAAAGCATCACAAGCACATGGCCAGCGGCCAATCAGCTTAGAAGGTGTCAGAGACATGTGACCTCGTGTCAGCGATGATGTCACCCGCACATGTGCAATGGCTCCAAGATAGAACTTAGTCTCCAGCGCTTGCACATGTGCAGTAGCAAGAAATCCGAAGATAGTCTCCAGAGCCACAGCAACCGTAACACAGCTTCTATACCAGTAATGACCACAATAGAAGTATCCATTTCCTGGATGTACATACTATATTAGCTACCTCCAAGAAACAATTTGCAAGGATCTACTTGATCTTTTGCTCACAAAAAAGGTCTTTCTGTTTGAGGATACTTTTTACCTCCAATAGAAGGGCACTGCCATTGGGAGTAACATTGCGCCTCCGTACGCAAGCGTTTTTATGTCGTATTTTGAGGAATCATATATCTATCCCCATCCCCTTTATACAGCACATGTCAAACCATGGAAAAGATACATTAATGATGTGTTTTGCATATGGGACGCTAGCCTAGTTGACCTCTCTGTTTTTCACTCATCTAAATGACTCATTACCTGGCATTACATTCACTCTTCATCAGGATCCCAAATCTATCAATTTTCTAAACACAATGGTTATTATTGATAATGACAATCGCCTTATCACTGACCTATAAATTAAGCCTATAGATAAGAACAGTCTCTTACATTTCAATAGTTGTCATCCCATTGATGTCAAGAAATCCCTACCCAAGTCCCAACATGTCTGTATTGAGAGAATTGTGTGGGAAAATTCTACAAAACAAATGAGACACCTAGAGACGAATGAGCGGATCCTAGCTAGGGGCTATCCCCCTAATGTTGTCCAACCATCCACAAACCCTACCTCGCGAACTGACCAAAGGACCAGACATGTCACTTTTGTGAATACATATCTTCCCTTCTCCACACTTATAAGTAAAACGGTGTTGGATCACTGGCCAATCTTGACTAACTCCTATCCCAACATTCTGGAGTTTCAGACTCCGCCCCTATTTTGCCATAAACATACCTGCAATCTAACAGACATTCTGGTATGGGCTGACATTGGACCATCTAAGCCACCACTAAGACAAACCACCATTACTTACAGCAAGATGGGCTGCAGTGTGTACATCGCTCCATTTCATGGAGGTGTGTTACGGGGGGACCGGCAGATTAGGACCAGGGGGTATATATCCCAATCGCCAGTCGGGGCCCACCGTGCTCCACATGGCAATGGAGCTACTGGCACCCTGTGGGTTAGGTAGAGACTATAGAGCTGATGACTCAGAGATAACCCAGGAGACCTGCTAACCGGTCACGTGTAGGGACACGTCAAACCGGGCGACAACCCAGTTAGCGTTTCGGTGGAGCGGGCGCTACTCCGACCACGTGTGTAGGGAACACGTCAGGCCGGATGGTAACCAGTTAGAGTTGACCGAGAAGACCACTGCGGCAGCGCCCTGTCGGCCACGTGTGTAAGACACGTCAGGCCGAGCGGTCCTTCGATTAGCGTTTCTGGTCACCACTGGACTGGCCACGTGTGTGAAGGACACGTCAGACCACGTAGTCACACCAGTAGCATTTGACTGGGAAGCCGAGGAGAGAAATAGGGTTCACACACCCAATCCAGGAACACCCTGTTAACTCCACAGGGGTTCTGGAATATGCTGTCCGTGCGCGTACAGGGCACAACCGGGCAGGTGACGCAGCACGTATGCTGTCCGTGTGCGTAGAGAACACAACCGGACAAGTAACGCAACAGGTATGCTGTCCGTGTGCGTAGGAGGCACAAACGGACAGGTGACGTGCCAGATCATAGGGGCGGGCCTCTGCGAGCCAGTCCGGAGTGGCCACGTCATCCGGACACCTGACACCCTCTGCCCTATCAGGGCCTGCCACCTGACGGACATGCTCAGTGAGGTCCTTACCGGACCTAGCCTCTGATGCACTAAGTGCCTGAGCATGCTCAGTAGCCTGAACAACAGACTCAGAAATCAGACTATCTGCCTGAGCATGCTCAGTAGGAACATCCCAGAACTTAGACATAGCACGAAGTCCAAGTACCTTGGCAAAGAGGCTGTTAGGATTAATTGTGGGAGCATGCTCAGTAGCCTGAACTGATGACTTAGTCTCAGAAATGACACAATCAGGCTGAGAATGCTCAGTAGGAAAAACACCAGACTTAGACTCTGGCTGGGGTATATCGGCGCACGCATGCGCACTAGCTGCCTCTCCACACTTAGACATGGTGGAAGGAGCAACGAACTGGACGACCCGAGGCACGGCCAAGAACGGCAGCCGGCGCCTGGGCGCAACAGGAACCGCAGCAGGCTGCTTGCAGCTATGGCGGCGCCGGTTCGTAACAGTACCCCCCCTCTAGCGGCCCTCCCACTCGAATGGTCTATAGTCGCCACAGATACCACTGAGCGATGGGCGGAAGATGGAGACATGCAGTGGGAGCTACAAGACTCGCTCCACCACGTAATTACCCCAGACGACCAGTCGATATGTGGGGAATTCCGCTTCAACCAAGGAATACCCAGCAGAATATCATCTGCACCCTTAGGAAGAACCAGAAATAAAATGGTCTCCCTATGCCCAGATGACATGGCAAGGGTAATGGGCATTGTCCGCTGGTGAATTATCTTGGGCAACAAGGACCCATCCACCACATGGACTCTCACTGGCCTTGGCATTTGCACCAGCGGGATGGCATGCCGCCAGGCAAAAGAGGAAGAGATGAAATTATCCTCAGCAACCTGTGTCCACACTTGCCCTTGTAGACCATGTTAACCCCTTAAAGGAAATGGACACAGGAAACGTCACCCTAATGGATGACGCCGAGTCCAGTCTATCTCCAGCTATGGTCACCAATCGCGGTCGCTTACCCTGACGCTTTGGGCAACGGTTGGCATAATGACCATACTGCCCACAAGCGAAACAGGAAATGCCCTTGTGACTCGATTACCTAGCAGCACCCACCCTAGACATGTCCATAGGGACAGAGAAGTCCTCTAAGGAAGGTGCAGTAGGAGAGACGACCACAGTGGCTGAACGACCCTCTGACCTGCGCTCCAGCTGACGTTCGGAGGTCCGTAGGTCAATGCGAGTAGCCAGAGTCATAAGGCCCTCAAGGGTAGTTGCTAACGCGTCCTTCACGTGCGAGGCTAATCCCTCATGAACATTGGAATGAGAGTCCTCTCTGGCCACCCCAGTTCTGCAGCAAGTGTCCTGAAGCTCACAGCATATTGACTCGAGGAGGTACGCCCCTGCTCCAAAGTGAGTAGCTGTAGGGCCAAGTCGTGAGTGACCTGAGGCCCCAGGAACACTTGCCTCAAAGACTCAAAAAACTCCTCAGAGTCCTGAACTACAAGGTCATTCCTCTCCCACAATGGTGTAGCCCACTCCAGTGCTCTATCAGAGAGCAAGGAGATGATAAACCCCACCTTCGACCTCTCTGTAAGGAACCGTGCAGCCAGCAACTGCAGATGGATTGAACACTGTTTCATGAATCCCCTACATGACTTGCTGTCCCCTGCAAACTTGTTGGGCAGCAAGAGGTGAGGGAGGGGTGTAGTGGTGGCAGACACCATTGCGGATGCTCGAGCCACCACATCATCCATATCAGCAGCAAGGGCAGACTGCTCTTGAGACGTAACTCTGGCCTCAAGCTGCTGTATGAACTGACGTAGCTGCTCTATCTCCACCATGCCAGCCAGACCCTGGCACAGTCTTACTGTTACGGGGGGACCGGCAGATTAGGACCAGGGGGTATATATCCCAATCGCCAGTCGGGGCCCACCGTGCTCCAGATGGCAATGGAGCTGCTGGCACCCTGTGGGTTAGGCGGAGACTATAGAGCTGATGACTCAGAGATAACCCAGGAGACCTAGGAACCGGTCACATGTGTAGGGACACGTCAAACTGGACGACAACCCAGTTAGCGTTTCGGTGGAGCGGGCGCTACTCCGACCACATGTGTAGGGAACACGTCAGGCCGGATGGTAGCCAGTTAGCGTTGACCGAGAAGACCGCTGTGACAGCGCCCTGTCGGCCACATGTGTAAGACACGTCAGGCCAAGCGGTCCTTCGATTAGCGTTTCTGGTCACCACTCGACTGGCCACGTGTGTGAAGGACACGTCAGACCACATAGTCACACCAGTAGCATTTGACTGGGAAGCCGAGGAGAGAAATAGGGTTCACACACCCAATCCAGGAACACCCTGTTAACTCCACAGGGGTTCTGGAATACGCTGTCCGTGCGCGTAGAAGGCACAACCGGACAGGTGACACAGCCGGTATGCTGTCCGTGTGCGTAGAGAACACAACCGGACAAGTAACACAACAGGTATGCTGTCCGTGTGCGTAGGAGGCACAAACAGACAGGTGACACAGCAGCCGCAGTCCAGTTAACGCCACTGTACTGCTATAGCACAACTGGAATGGCAGCAAGGAAGCACGGCACCTGACCCTGATGTGCCGAGCCACGAATCTTGACGTGGCAGGCACCGTTCACCTAGCTCTACCTACCGCTTCCAACAAAGCTTATGCCACCATGAACTCTAAATGAAGACTGTGCACCTCCATGTTGTCTCCAGCCCCTTTTATAACCTGGGTCCACCCCAAACCTAGGGTGGAACCACCAAGGTCCAATAGCAGAGTGCCATGTCAGCAGCGACGTCACCAGCGGCCTATCCGGAACCGCCATGTCATTGATGACCTCATGGCAGCCATGCCCCAAACACTTCTCCAGTCATTGTCTGACGACCAATGGTGAGGTGCCAGATCATAGAGGCGGGCCTTTGCGAGCCAGTCTGGAGTGGCCACGTCGTGCCTGAGCATGCTCAGTAGCCTGAACAACAGACTCAGAAATCAGACTATCTGTCTGAGCATGCTCAGTAGGAACATCCCAGAACTTAGACACAGCACGAAGTCCAAGTACCTGTGCAAAGAGGCTGTTAGTATTAATTGTGGGAGCATGCTCAGTAGCCTGAACTGAGGACTTAGTCTCAGAAATGACATAATCAGGCTGAGCATGCTCAGTAGGCAAAACACCAGACTTAGACTCTGGCTGGGGTAACAGCCGCCTCTCCACACTTAGACGTGTTGGAAGGAGCAGCCAACTGGACGACCCGAGGCACGGCCAAGAACGGCAGCCGGCGCCTGGGCGCAACAGGAACCGCAGCAGGCTGCTTGCGGCTATGGCGGCGCCGGTTCGTAACAGTGTGTGTGTGATTTGCTCCTCCTGCACCTGTGATGCTTCCACTTTAGTGGGGGTTTAGCTGTATCCTGGTAGAGTACTAGTTTTTGACCTGGGCGATGTACACACTGCAGCCCATCTTGCTGTAAGTAATACTTAATTTTTGGAGTATATTTTCCTCTTTTTGTTGCTATTTTTATAAGACAAACCGCCCTTGTGACAAGCTACATTGGTACTTTCCCATGTTTGGGTTGTGTACAGTGCTCAAACGTACTCAAAGGAGATTGTGTGGTCCATTCTAGGACAGGCAAAAGATTTCCTATTCACGTTTTTTTTACCTGCGAATCATCCTATGTAATATATTTCATCAAATGTCCGTGCAGTCTGGGATATGTTGCTGAAACCTCCCAACATGTCCGTGACCGCATAAGAAAACACAAGTCCACAATACGTTGTAAGCAAATATTGCTCCCTATCCCTGCTCATTTTATTTTCAAGGGTCACACAATTGTGCAACTCAAGGTTTTGGAACACATTCATATACCTCGCAGGTGTGGCTCCTAGCCTGTGAGTCTTTCTAGATCCATACATTTTCTAAAGGCAATTACCAGTCTTGCGGCGTTCCTGCTATAAAATATTTTTTCATTTATTTGTATATTAGTCTAGTCATATGACCGAAAATCATCCAATATGTTCCACCATTGGAAGCAGGAGAGCTGCAAGACTGGTAATTGCCTTTTGGAACTTTCTAACTAAAGTGGACCTGCTGGAGGGCTCCTCTATAGTATCCAGTGCGATTGCTGCATACTGCACCATAACCCTAATGGAAAGTGGATCAACTCCTCTTGGATTATTCCAGGCTTTCTAACCTTTGAACCAGGTGAGAGTTCCACTATTTCAACACCTTTTATATATAAAAAACTCCCTACACTCAGATTGGCGCTGCATTTGTCTCTTTCTATCATTCCCTGTCCCCAGGGTATTTTTTTATGGATCCATACATTGCAGACCTTGGAACCCTTTGATCTCAATAGAGAATATGAGGTTTTCATATGATTTGCCCCTTTTGTACATTTTGTCTCACTTCTGCATTCTAACTTTACCCCCATTACTATGACCGCTTTACCTCCATGGTACTACATCACTAGGGTCACCTTATTATTTTCTCATATGCTTTAATGCAGTTTCAGCCAATATGGTCCTTCTATATGTGTACCTTTCATATTGCATGTCATTACCTGTATTACACTATATATTGCATTATTACATTATATATTGTATTTTCATACTAACTTTTTCTCCCTCAAGGTTGCCTTATTCTCATTGCATTACTGGGGTCCCCTTGATATTATCCATATTTTCTAGGCTCCATGTCTGATAATTGAGTCAATAGTATTTATTATGTTTATTTTTCAAATTACATGTTTTTATTTGCATTACTGTATTGCTACCACTTCCAGCTCTCTCATACTAATGCTTTTCCCCTTTTTCCCATAGATACAGTATAATCATCCCTTTGGACCCATGCACTTTAAGTTTACCAACTGCAGATCAGCCTAGGCACTTTCCATGCCATCCAGCCACTGCACTGTCTTCACTACCCCTTTTTTCTACACTTTCTACGGAACTGAATCAAACCATGGGAGGTTTGTTCATCTCTATTCATTAGTGCCTAAAACGCTAGAAAAACGCAGAATAAAAATTCAAGCAAACATGGCAAGAACACTGCAAAATGTGCATTTTTTCTGCCAAGAGATTCAAAACTGGTGCAAGAATTTAAGGATCCAATTTCTCAACGTGTGCACATACCCTTAATGAGATTGTTTTTGTTACTACACATAATGTTAGATTATTGTGAAGCATGAGATTTTCTGTACACACCAGGTTTGTCTCTACAATTGCTTTCTATGGACTTTCTGAACCAGGGACATGGTAGCTTGGACAAAAGATGCTTCAGTGCATCTGAAATGCATAGATGTAGCCATCTGTGGTTACAGCCACTTGTCACCATCGACAATTTGGTCAGAATGATATTTCTGCTAATTTTCATCATTTACACAAATTTTAACTCTTTTTAATAACGATTTAAATATTTGAATATGTTTGGAGCTGGATTTTTTCACTTTCTTTTTGGATATTTCCCATTTATACAAATTCCCTATACTACGTGTACCTGCAGCATTGAACTGTGACCCCAAATGTATAATTACTAGAAATTGTACCATTACTATATTTCCCTTGGCAACTTACATTTTCAAAACAGATACTATTCATGATAGAGGGTACCTTTCATACATAATACAATTCCCTAGAAGCTAATAATGCCTCCACTATACTACCTGGAAAGTAAAAGCACCCAAATAGAAATAATTACTTATACTCTTTTAAACATTAGAATGCATTCAAGCAATAAAGACCTCTGAGTGTCCCAGTAAAAAAAGGCCCCTGAAAGTAGTAGTAGTACTCCAAGGGTCCTCGTAAAATTTAATAATAACCAAAATGCCTCCTTAAAAATGTAATATTTGCCCATGTGCGTCTTAAAAACTGAGAATGCCTTCTAAGTTTCCCAGGTAAAAGTAATAATGCCCTCTGAGTGCCCCAATAAAGCGAATTATGCTCCCATTTAAAACAAAGTCCCTTAAGTGCGCCCTTCAAA
The DNA here is from genome assembly GCF_048569485.1 of Anomaloglossus baeobatrachus. Classification (NCBI taxonomy): domain Eukaryota; kingdom Metazoa; phylum Chordata; class Amphibia; order Anura; family Aromobatidae; genus Anomaloglossus; species Anomaloglossus baeobatrachus. The sequence goes on along the minus strand of NC_134353.1, from coordinate 275,241,796 downwards.
AATAATGCCCCTAAGCAGGGGCATGTGTTGAAAGTATGGTGCCTAATAGCTAAAATCCAAATTGGGTTCACCTCACCACCACAAAAAAAAAATAGCACAGTACTAAGGGTCACATCGCAAATGTGTAGTAACAGATATGCATAACTCCTAACTTTCAAAGACATATAGATAGACATGTATGGCAGCACATAGACAGTAATTCTGCACTTATAAGCCATTTAGAGTTCTCACCTATTCCGAAGCCCTTTTCATGGCCTCCATAGAGTATGATGACCCCAAAATACTCCTCACACCCAGTGTGATGCCTCACAATTATCAATTGCATCCACAGTATAATGCCCCCACAGGCAGAGCACAGTATGATTCCTCCACAACCCCCTACATGGTGTGATGAGCCAACAGTCCCCACACACAGCAGGATGACTACACAGCTGAGCCTTTAAATAGCCTGAAACCTAAAAGATGGAGAACAAAGAGCATCAACTTCCTTTACATATCACTGGATTGAACTGTATAGCGACTGTGTGGAGGTGTGGGACACCAGTCAAAAGTTCTGTCTGAATCTTTGATGACAGTGCTCTGCAGGATATATAATATGCTATATTTATTTCACAAGTCATTTTATTTATGATCAACTTTTATACATCTTTGCGTTTTACTACTTTTGCACTTGAAAATTGTTGCCATTTTTCATCAGCTATCATTTTTTTTATTTTTGTTTCATAATCAAGTTTTTGGTAGCTTTTTTCTCCTTTTTTGAAGGGGGTTGAGTATGAACAAAAATCAAGCATTCTGGCCCAGATTTAGAGAGAGTTTTTTTATATTCATTATGTAGCTAAAATGACATTGCTAAATTTAAGTTTTCCCTGTTTTCCTATCTGTTGAAAGTTGCCGCCAGCTTTTAGTTTGTTTAGCGGCAATACAGTACAGACCAAAAATTTGGACACACGTCCTCATTCAAAGAGTTTTCTTAATTTTCATGACTCTGAAAATTGTAGATTCACATTGAAGGCATCAAAACTATGAATTAAAACATGTGGAATGAAATACTTAAAGTGTGAAACAACTGAAAATATGTCTTATATTCTAGCTTCTTCAAAGTAGCCACCTTTTGCTTTGATTACTGCTTTGCACACTCTTGGCATTCTCTTGATGAGCTTCAAGAGGTAGTCACCGGAAATGGTTTTCCAACAGTCTTGAAGGAGTTACCAGAGATACTTAGCACTTGTTGGCTCTTTTGCCTTCACTCTGCAGTCCAGCTCACCCCAAACCATCTCGATTGGGTTCAGGTCTGGTGACAGTGGAGACCAGGTCATCTGGCGTAGCACCCCATCACTCTCCTTCTTAGTCAAATAGCCCTTACACAGCCTGGAGGTGTGTTTGGGTCATTGTCCTGTTGAAAAATAAATGATGGTCCAACTAAACGCAAACCGGATGGAATAGCACGCCGCTGCAAGATGCTGTGGTAGGCATGCTGGTTCTGTATGCCTTCAATTTTGAATAAATCCCCAACAGTGTCACCGGCAAAGCACCCCCACACCATCACACCTCCTCCTCCATGCTTCACGGTGGGAACCAGGCACGTAGAGTCCATCCGTTCACCTTTTCTACAAAGACACGGTGGTTGGATCCAAAGATCTCAAATTTGGACTCATCAGACCAAAGCACAGATTTCCACTGGTCTAATGTCCATTCCTTGTGTTCTTTAGCCAAAACAAGTCTCTTCTGCTTGTTGTCTGTCTTTAGCAGTGTTTTCCTAGCAGCTATTTTACCATTAAGGCCTGCTGCACAAAGTCTCCTCTTTAATAGTTGTTCTAGAGATGAAAAGGTGTGTCCAAACGTTTGGTCAGTACTGTATGTCCCTTTACAGTAAAGTGATTCTATAAGACCTGAGCATTGTGATCTCACTGCTTAGATCAGAGAACTTCATGTTCAGTGATGTGGCATAAGAGATATTATTCACACTGCTAGTAAGACATAGTTTTACTATTAGAAGAGTGTTCCCTGCCGCTCCAATGCACTTCACTTTGTATCACTTTCACACTGCTCTCTGCTCTAATTGGTGTAAAACACTTTGATTAGAGCAGCATAAAATTTATAGACATGGAAGAGCTATGGAGCGAGAGGGATAATTCATCTAAATAAGTAAAACAATATACTAACACCAGTGTGCTTCTGTCTCTTCTGCCTGCACATGTGCAATAGAAGCATATGTGGTGCAAAGCGATCAAAAAATGCCATGCCATCAACTAAATGGCATTGCAGTTTAATTGAAAAAAAGTTGTGCAAAGGTTTTTAAATAGAAACTGACTTTCTACGTTAACATATTTCTAAAGGGGCTATTGTCATGAATTTTTCAAGAGATGTTAATAGCAACCTATCCAATCCATACAGGCAAATAAATCAAACCATGGATGTTCATAAATTCACTGATGTGTATTAGTGAAAAATGACAAAGGGAAAAAGTGTTGTGAGAGAAATTAATCCATTTTGTTATTTAGTATCCATCTTGTCTTATAACTGAATGATGTCAGGGAGTTCAGCTAACACTGATAGGTGGTAAAAAATCACATTTCTATAGACACCCTTATTCCTCTCTTATTAGTGCACAGTTACGAGGGACCTCGTTCTTTGTTCATAGATACTATATAAACTGGTCACATGATCTACCAAACCAGAAGTTTTCAATACACGATATTAGGCTTTGCTGTTATGATTTCCTGAGCGCTCCTAAAACAAATCTTACTAATTTATGGCTGCTTTAAACAGGGTGACATCGCTAGCGATGTCGCTCGTGAAAGCACCCGCCCCCATCGTTTGTGCATCAGGGGCAAATCGCTGCCCGTGGCACACAATATCGCTAGGACGTGTCACATATACTTACAGTCATATGAAAAAGTTTGGGCACCCCTATTAATGTTAACCTTTTTTCTTTATAACAATTTGGGTTTTTGCAACAGCTATTTCAGTTTCATATATCTAATAACTGATGGACTGAGTAATATTTCTGGATTGAAATGAGGTTTATTGTAGTAACAGAAAATGTGCAATCCGCTTTTAAACAAAATTTGACCGGTGCAAAAGTATGGGCACCTCAACATAAAAGTGACATTAATATTTTGTAGATTCTCCTTTTGCAAAAATAACAGACTCTAGTCACTTCCTTTAGCTTTTAATGAGTTCCTGGATCCTGGATGAAGGTATATTTTTCTTCACATTTTCTGTTAGTACAATAAACCTCATTTAAATCCAGAAATATTACTCAGTCCATCAGTTATTAGATATTTGAAACTAGAATAGCTGTTGTAAAAACCCAAATTATTATAAAGAAAAAAGGTTAACATTAATAGGGGTGCCCAAACTTTTTCATATGACTGTACCTTCCTAGTGACGTCGCTGTGGGCGTCGAACAACCTCTTTTTTAAGGGGGAGGTTCGTGCGCCATCACAGTGACGTCACACAGCGGCCCGCCAATAGAAGCGGAGTGGCTGAGACCAGCTGTATTATCGACACGCCCACCTCGTTGCCGGAGGACGCAGGAACACTGTTGTTCATTGTTCCCAGGGTGTCACATGTAGCGATGTGTGCTGCCTCAGGAACGATGAACAACCTGTGTCCAGCACCAGCAACGATATTTGGGAAAGAAACGACATGTTATGATCAACGATTAGGTGAGAATTTTTGATCGTTAGCGGTCGCTCGTAGGTGTCACACGCAACAACGTCGCTAACAAGGCCGGATGTGCGTCACGAATTCCGTGATCCCAGTGATATCTCGCTAGCAATGTCATTGTGTGTAAAGCGGCCTTTAGAGTTCAAATGGCAGAGAAAGACTGTTTTTTGCTCACAAATTTGGAGCCCAGACAGACATTATACCTTCCGGATCTCAAGTGAGGATGGACTCTCTAGAAAAAGTAATGCTAAAGCTGCAGCATAAGGTAAAAAGCTTATTCTTGCAATTTTGCCTTACATCTTCTGAAAGTCTGGTCTATTCTCCATTCTGGGTAAGTTATTTTGCATTAAATAGTCTGGTCCAAGAATGGATAATTTGCTACAGACATCTGGTGAGGGAAATTATTGTCATATCAATAGCACCTTTATGAATATATTTACTTAGAAAATTGTTGATATGCTCAATACTTATTTAAATTTCTTTATGTGTATATCTAATATATAAAGCTGAATGTGCGTGTGTATGTGTGTGTGTGTGTATGTCCGGGATTGGCATCTGCACCGTCGCAGCTACAGCCACAAAATTTTGCACACTCACATGTCTGGACCCCGAGAGCGTCATAGGCTATGTTTCGAGGGGAAAGTTTAACCCCTCGCTTTACAGTTATTCTCCAAAAAACCTGCCTCCATTAAAGCGAATGGAGCTGGGAGCCACAGTGCAGCGAGAACTTCAGAAGAATGCGTAGCCACGCCCTTATATGGAATGTTGGCGTGTCACAATGCAGCCAGGGAAAGAGACAGACACAGACAGGGAAAGAGGCAGACACAGACAGGGTAAGAAACAGACATAGACAGGGAAAGAGAGGGAAGAGACACAGGGTAAGAGACAGACAAAGACAGGTAAAGAGACAGACAAAGAGACAGACACAGGGAAAGAGACAGAGGGAAAGAGACAGACAGGGAAAGAGAGGGAAAGAGAGGGAAAGAGACAGACAGGAAAAGAGACTGACAGGGAAAGTGACAGAGATAGATAGACAGACAGGGAAAGAGATAGATAGACAGACAGGGAAAGAGATTGAGACAGACTGAGAAAGAGACAGAGACAGTCAGAGACAGACAGGGAAAGAGACAGACAGACAAAGAGAGAGAGACAGAGAGATATATACAGAGGGGGAGATGACAGAGACATTTTTGTTAATACATTCTATTTTGTTAACAGCAGTTATTAACCCGGGCGAAGCCGGGTAGTACAGCTAGTATATATATATATATATATATCTATATATATAATTGCCTTATTCTGTCTGTCTGTCTGTCTGTCTGTCTTGCTCCAAAATTGTGTCCTTACGGTGACACAAAGCTGATTGGCCGCTGGGCTCGCCCAGGCTCCGCCTGCACACGGATTGGCTGGCCGCTCGCCCAGGCTCCGCCCCCCACACGGATTGGCCTCTCGCCCCGGCACCCTGCAGCATTGGCAACTCGGCCACGCCCCGCCCCCCTCACGCAATGCACGCTCGCTCTGGCCCCGCCCCCCGCATGCATTCCCTGAACCGACAGGGAGCCATGACTCCCAGGTGAGTACTGTACCCCCGGGAGCCCACATCAGCGTATGCCGCCAACCCAGCCGACACATACCCTCGCATTGCTGGGGTTGCCGCCGTATGCTGGTGTGGGCTCCCGTGCGAGCGGGGGACGGGATACGCTGGTAACCATGGTAGCATAGTTACCAGCGCATCAAAGTCCTGCAGCGGCGGAACATACACATGCACACACATAACAACACACACACACACACATCAGATCACACTCACTCTCACACACACATCACATCGCATCCACACACTCACAACATCCTGGGATATCGCTTGCTTCTCGGCGGCGATACTGTGGAGTGACCTTCCAGGACCTGCCGGAGGATCACATGGCCAGAAGCATGTGGTATCTCCGGATGTTGTGAGTGTGAGCGCGTATGTGCGATATCTTCAGTGTGTGTGTGAGTGTATGCGATCGGATGTGTGTGAGTGTGTTCAGATGTGTGAGTGTGTGTGTGTGAGTGTATGCGATCAGATCTGTGAGTGTCGGCAGAGGAGCACGGCATGCTGGGGGAGGCTGGGAGGAGAGAGGCTGATCCTAGGGAAGGCTGGGAGGAGAGAGGCTGATGCTGGGGTAGGCTGATGCTGGGGTAGGCTGATGCTGGGGGAGGCTGGGAGGGTGTAGGCTGATGCTGGGGTAGGCTGATCCTGGGGTAGGCTGATGCTGGGGGAGGCTGGGAGGGTGTAGGCTGATGCTGGGGGAGGCTGAGAGGAGAGAGGCTGATGCTGGGGGAGGCTGGGAGGAGAGAGGCTAATGCTGGGGGAGGCTGGGAGGGGCAGGCTGATGATGTGGGATGCTGGGAGGAGGGAGGCTGGGAGTAGAGAGGCTGATCCTGGGGAAGGCTGGGAGGGGGAGGCTGATGCTGGGGGAGGCTGGGAGGAGAGAGGCTGATGCTGAGGGAGGCTGGGAGGAGAGAGGCTGATGCTGGGGGAGGCTGGGAGGTGAGAGGCTGATGCTGGGGGAGGCTGGGAGGGGGAGGCTGATGCTGGGGGAGCCTGGGAGGAGGGAGGCTGGGAGGGGGGAGGCGGAGAGAAGAGAGACTGATGCTGGGGGAGGCTGAGGCTGGGAGGAGAGAGGCTGATGCTGGGGACAGAGAGGCTGATGCTGGGGACAGAGAGGCTGATGCTGGGAGGAGAGAGGCTGATGCTGGGAGGAGAGAGGCTGATGCTGGGAGGAGAGAGGCTGATGCTGGGAGGAGAGAGGCTGATGCTGGGGGCAGAGAGGCTGATGCTGGTGCAGCATGGGGGATGGAGCACGATAGGGGGTGCGCAGCATGGGGGATGGAGCACGATGGGGAGTGCGCAGCATGGGGGATGGAGCACGTTTGGGAGTGCACAGCATGGCGGATGAAGCACGTTTGGGAGTGCGCAGCATGGCGGATGGAGCACGTTTGGGAGTGAGCAGCATGGCGGATGGAGCACGTTTGGGAGTGCGCAGCATGGCGGATGGAGCACGTTTGGGAGTGCGCAGCATGGCGGATGGAGCACGTTTGGGAGTGCGCAGCATGGCGGATGGAGCACGTTTGGGAGTGCGCAGCATGGCGGATGGAGCACGTTTGGGAGTGCGCAGCATGGCGGATGGACCACATTTGGGAGTGCGCAGCATGGCGGATGGAGCACGTTTGGAAGTGCGCAGCATGGCGGATGGAGCACGTTTGGGAGTGCTCAGCATGGCGGATGGAGCACGTTTGGGAGTGCGCAGCATGGCAGATGGAGCACGTTTTGGAGTGCGCAGCATGGCGGATGGAGCACGTTTTGGTGTGCCGCATGGCGGATGGACCACGTTTGGGAGTGCGCAGCATGGCGGATGGAGCACGTTTGGGAGTGCGCAGCATGGCGGATGGACCACGTTTGGGAGTGCGCAGCATGGCGGATGGAGCACGATGGGGGGTGCGCAGCATGGCGGATGGAGCACGATGGGGGGTGTGCAGTATGGGGGATGGAGCACGATAGGAGGTGCACACCTCCCCCCAACACACACACAACACACCACACACACACTGGGAACCACAAACACCACCCTACACAGACACCCACACACACAGACTATGCTGCACACACACAACACCCAACACACAAACACCGCGGCATACATAAATATACGCACATACCACGCAACACACACACATTGCACAAAACATACCTCCCCCCAAAACACACCAAACCCACACAAACCGCGCAACACACACACACACAACGCTACAGACACACAGCGCTCCACAAACAACGCAACACACATACAACACCGCTCTCACCCCCCGCCACACCCAGACAACACCCAGAACATGTACAGCGCCCTACACAAACACTTGGTAACTACAGACAACAACATCTATATATATATATACAATGCCTACAAGTAGTATTCAACCCCCTGCAGATTTAGAAGGTTTGATAAGATGCAAATAAGTTAGAGCCTGCAAACTTCAAACAAGAGCAGGATTTATTAACAGATGCATAAATCTTACAAACCAACAAGTTATGTTGCTCAGTTAAATTTTAATACATTTTCAACATAAAAGTGTGGGTCAATTATTATTCAACCCCTAGGTTTAATATTTTGTGGAATAACCCTTGTTTGCAATTACAGCTAATAATCGTCTTTTATAAGACCTGATCAGGCCGGCACAGGTCTCTGGAGTTATCTTGGCCCACTCCTCCATGCAGATCTTCTCCAAGTTATCTAGGTTCTTTGGGTGTCTCATGTGGACTTTAATCTTGAGCTCCTTCCACAAGTTTTCAATTGGGTTAAGGTCAGGAGACTGACTAGGCCACTGCAACACCTTGATTTTTTCCCTCTTGAACCAGGCCTTGGTTCTCTTGGCTGTGTGCTTTGGGTCGTTGTCTTGTTGGAAGAGGAAATGACGACCCATCTTAAGATCCTTGATGGAGGAGCGGAGGTTCTTGGCCAAAATCTCCAGGTAGGCCGTGCTAGCCATCTTCCCATGGATGCGGACTAGATGGCCAGGCCCCTTGGCTGAGAAACAGCCCCACAGCATGATGCTGCCACCACCATGCTTGACTGTAGGGATGGTATTCTTGGGGTCGTATGCAGTGCCATCCAGTCTCCAAACGTCACGTGTGTGGTTGGCACCAAAGATCTCGATCTTGGTCTCATCAGACCAGAGAACCTTGAACCAGTCTGTCTCAGAGTCCTCCAAGTGATCATGAGCAAACTGTAGACGAGCCTTGACATGACGTTTTGAAAGTAAAGGTACCTTACGGGCTCGTCTGGAACAAAGACCATTGCGGTGGAGTACGTTACTTATGGTATTGACTGAAACCAATGTCCCCACTGCCATGAGATCTTCCCGGAGCTCCTTCCTTGTTGTCCTTGGGTTAGCTTTGACTCTTCGGACAAGCCTGGCCTCGGCACGGGTGGAAACTTTCAAAGGCTGTCCAGGCCGTGGAAGGCTAACAGTAGTTCCATAAGCCTTCCACTTCCGGATGATGCTCCCAACAGTGGAGACAGGTAGGCCCAACTCCTTGGAAAGGGTTTTGTACCCCTTGCCAGCCTTGTGACCCTCCACGATCTTGTCTCTGATGGCCTTGGAATGCACCTTTGTCTTTCCCATGTTGACCAAGTATGAGTGCTGTTCACAAGTTTGGGGAGGGTCTTAATTAGTCAGAAAAGGCTGGAAAAAGAGAAAATTAATCCAAACATGTGAAGCTCATTGTTCTTTGTGCCTGAAATACTTCTTAATACTTTAGGGGAACCAAGCAGAATTCTTGTGGTTTGAGGGGTTGAATAATTAATGACCCTCTGAATAAACTTTTCACAATTTAAAAAAAAAATATAAAAAGAAATAACATTCTTTTTTGCTGCAGTGCATTTCACACTTCCAGGCTGATCTACAGTCCAAATGTCCCAATGCCAAGTTAATTCCGAATGTGTAAACCTGCAAAATCATACATTAACTACACAATACGTAAATTCTAGAATACCCGATGCGTAGAATCTGGCCACCTTCTAGTATATATATATATATATATATATATATATATATATATTTATTTATTTAATTTAGATTTATTTAGTTATGTGGAAAAATCTTTTTCTGTATACTATAAATTACAACCTGTCCTCACATATCCTAATAACTCAGTGTGTTATTAGGTTGATTCCCAAACAAAAGGTCACTAGTTCGAATCTAGGAGCTGCCATTAATACGATTTCTCAAGAAAAGAGAAACTGCATCATCCAGCTCTTTGATAGTGGTCTCTGAGCCGGGAAAATTGCCAAGCCACATCATGTGAGTGCCATGACAGATGGAAGAGTATGAAATGAAGTCCGTCCATCCATTCAAAAGCCAAGAAGTGGACATCCAAGCAGAATATTGGAATCAACAATTCGGCTCATTGCAAGGTCTATCAGTTCTAGTGTAACAAACACGGCAGTGGAGGTGGCTCATGTGCTTCGTAATAGCGAGATCACAGACTTCCATGCAAGCACCATGTGACATATGTTACACAAGTCTGGAATAGAGACCCTAAAAAAGGTAAAGAAGACTCGACTTCAATATCATCATAACGGTTGGCTCAAGTTTGCAAAAGTGTACAAAAGTGGGCTTTAAAAGGTTGGAAATGGGGGATTTGGAGTGATGAGACTAAAATCAATAGTCTAGGTTCTGAAGGGTGTAAATTGGTTTTGAAGAAAGAAGGTAAAAAGGATTGAGAAATTGAAGTAACTGTCAAGTTCAGTGGAAGAAGCCTGATGTTGAGGTTGTTCACACCCAAAGGTATTGGCTACTTGACGAGGATCAACTGTGGTCTCAATGCTGAGCTCTATGTGACTATCCTACAATACAAGTTACTTTGTGCAAACGAGTATGATGGGTATGAAAAGAGTGACATAGTGTTCCAGCAGGACAACGACCCAAAGCATAAATCAAGATTGGCAAAGAAATGGTTCAATAACAATGAAGTAGGGGTGGTGGATTGGCCCAATAATCCCCATACCACAACCCAATTGAACATTTGTGGGTAGAGTTGAAGAAAATGCTGTATACAAATGAGTTAATTTAACATATATGCACTAACATTGGAACATGTAGAAGAGACCTGGGATCAGGCATTGGTTGAGATATGCTTGAATCTGACCGAAAACATGCTCAGAAGGATTTAAGGAGTGTTGCAAACCAAAAGTGGATTTGTAAAATACTAACAAAATACAAATTTAAATTCAGATTAAGCTTCACTTTTGAAGCTGTAGTGCATTATGAGATATGAAGCCTGAAAGTCCAAATTTCAAAGAATTGTTACCCTTTTGCTCATCAGTGTGTGTATATATAACGTTGCGTAAAATTAGGTTGATATATACAATCCATGTCTTATTCCATAGAACTCCACATTTTCTTAATATGTAAATGAACTGTTAAAATCTAGAAACACGCATATCATGAGAACTGTCAGTCATTGCATGTCTAATATGGGTAGCACCCCCTTTCTTTTAAAACAAACCCTGTAGGCAAATTCTTGGGGAGATTTGTGTTCAGCCCATAATCTTAACAGCTCAGTTATATTTTAAGAATAAATTGTATTTCTCTGGAATAAAACATTGATTTGCAAGAATACAAGTTTTATTTTATTTCATTTCAAAGTTCTATGACTTGCATGCCTCCTATGCTATATATATATACATATATATATATATATATATATATATATATATATATATATATATATATATATATATATATATATATATATATATATATATATATATATATATATCAAGAGGCTTGATCTAACTGATAGATACCCTTTAACCCCCTTTAACCCCTTCACACGAATTCTGACCAGAGTCACTTTATGATGTAATAGCTCTGGACTGCTTCAAAAGATCCCAGTGATTCTGAAATTTTTTTGTGACATATTGTACTTCATGATAATGAAATATTTAGGACAATATTTTTGTGATTATATGTGAAAATATTGGAAATTTGGTGAAAATTTTGAAAATTTAGCAATTTTCAAATTTTGAAGTTTTATGTTGTTAAATCCAAGAGTTATGTCACACAAAATAAGTAATAAATAACATTTCCCAAATGTATACTTTACATCAGCATTAGAGATGATAGAGATGAACGAGGTTCGAGGTTCGCCATTTTCATGTTTGAATGATTTTGGGGGGTGCTCGAGATTGAACTCGAACTCGAGCTTTTTGCTAAAAGCTAGACAGTTTGAGTTACATTCGAGAATGGTTTGATCTCCGGCTACAGCTACAGTGTGCAAGGAGCCATCGCTGGCAGCCTGCGGTAAGCTGATAACCAAGGTAAATATTGGGTATCCAAGCAAAGTGCTTTGCTTAGTAACCCGATATTTACCCTAGTTATGTGTGCAGGGAGCCGACACTTCCCCGCACGGCTCCGCCCCCTCCTGCACTCGGCATGTACACACACATACACACTCACACTCACCTGTTCCCAGCCATGCAGTCCCCGGCACTGACGTTCTCAGCGCCACATGGCCCCGCTCGGCTCCACCAACCTCGCACTCCACCGCCCGCACACATGGCCCCGCTCGGCTCCACCCACCTTGCACTCTGCACACATTACCCTGCTCGGCTCCACCCACCTCGCACTCCGCTACCCGCACACATTACCTCTCTCGGCTCCACCCACCTTGCACTCCGCACACATTACCCCGCTCGGTTCCACCCACCTCGCACTCCGCACACATTACCCCGCTCGGCTTCTCCCACCCCGCACTCCGCCACCCGCACACATGGCCCCGCTCGGCTCCACCCACCTCGCACTCTGCCACCCACACACATGGCCCCGCTTGGCTCCACCCACCTCGCACTCTGCCGCCCACACACATAGCCCCGCTCAACTCCACCCACCTCGCACTCTGCCAACCACACACATAGCCCCGCTCAACTCCACCCACCCCTGCACTCCGCTGTCCACACACATGGACCCACTCGGCTCCTCCCACCTCGCACTCCGCCACCAGCACACAGGGCCCCGCTCGGCTCCATCCACCCCGCACTCCGCCGTCCGCACACATTCTCGGCGGCCGACTGCTGAGAACAATCAGCTGATCGTTCTCATTAGCCGGCCACCAGGAGATCATCTGTTCGTTCTCAAAAGCCAGCCGGCTAATGAGAGCGATCAGCTGATCGTTCTCTCTTTTACAACGGAGCCCGACAATGAATTCTATTCTTGTTATCCGTTGTACAACACATCAGTCACAAGCATCAAGAAACACAGGTGACTGATGCAAAACAATGGAAATGTGAACCTAGCCTTACCTGCGGTGATGAAGTCCTGCCCTCCCGATGTCAGCGCTGTCACTGTCCTCCATGGCCGCCACTTGTCACATCTCCTCTCGCTGCCGACCCGAGACTGTGACTAGCGGTGACCACAGGCACCCGCGATACTTGGTTGTGAAGGCGGCGGTCATTGAACTGAGTGTCAGCTCTGCTATCAGGAGTGCAGTGATCACTGCAGGTAATGTACCTTGCTATCCTCCTGACAGCAGCACTTGTCATGCCCTGCAGTGACCTGGGCTGACCTATTGATGTTAGCTCAGGTCACTACATTGCTCTCCCAGCCAATATGGAACATTCTGTTCTTCATTGACTGGGACATTGACAATGGTATGGATCATCATGGTAAACCCTTGGATTACACCAGACCTGGAATTGTTTTTCTTTCTAATAAATTGGTGAAAGAGGGAATGTTTTGGGGAGTGTTCTTTCAAATAAAAATGTGTTTGTCATCTATTTTTTTTTTATTACTGACTGGGTTGGTGATGTCGGGTATCTGATAGACGCCTGACATCACGAACCCTAGGGCTTGATGCCAGGTGACATTACATATCTGGTATTAACCCCACATATTACCCCGTTTGCCACCGCACGAGGGCAACAGGATCAGCTGGGGCGAAGCACCAGGAGTGGTGCATCTAATGGATGCACCACTTCTGGGATGGCTGCGGCCTGCTATTTTTAGACTGGGGAGAGTCCAATAACCATGGAACTCCCTAGTCTGAGAATATCAGACCCCAGCTGTCCGCTTTACCTTGGCTGGTGATCCAATTTTGGGGTTACCCCCACGTGTTTTTTTTTTTTTAATTATTTATTTAATTTAAAATAACAGTGTGGGGTGCCCTTAGTTTTGGATTACCAGCCAAGGTGAAGCTGCCAGCTGTGGTCTTCAGGCTGCAGCCGTCTGCTTTACCCTAGCTGGCTATCAAAAATAGGGGGAACCCCACGTCATTTTTTTAAAAATGTATTTATTTTTTTGGCTAAATACAAGGCTAAGCACCCCTTAGTGCCACATGAAAGGCACCAAAGGGTGCAAAAATACAAAATGCAGGAGAGTGGGACATTATGTGTCTTTCTGCCATTATAATGACAGAAAAGACTGTTATGAAGTGTACAAGCACAGGAAAATCACCAGAGTGATCTACGCTGTGAAAAGCAGTAGAAAATGACACTGGAGTGAACATGTGACCGCCTCATGTAGGTTGAAGCTATGGATCCTGGGTAAATATATGTATTTTCCCTCCTTCAGCTTTTTTGCAGTATTTAAAAAACGGAAGGCACACAGATGACAAACGGATGATATACGGACAGTATATGGAACGGAACGGAAACGGATGCCACACGGATGCATCCGTGAAAAAAAGGACCGTTTTTTGCGGACCCCAAAAACGGATCGGTCGTGTGAATGTAGCCTTATTCTGATCTGCCATTTATAAACAGCAGATAGAAATAAATGAATATTGCCCCCCAGCGTAAGAAAATCTCCAGGGTTTCAGGGGGTAGCTGAGACCCTGGAGATCATGATTCAGGTCGGTTTTTCTAGTCCCCGCTCACGTGATCAGCGCTATACACCGTATACCGATGATCACGTTACAGTAAATCTCTCTTTTTATACACCCTAAAATCTTGTTTGCTTTAGCACCTGCTGCTTGACATTGAGTGCTGCTGCTCATCTTATTTGTAATAAGAATACCCAAGTCCTTCTCCTGTTCTGTAGTCCCGAGTTTACTTCCATTTATTGTATACGCAGTTATAGGATTACTTCGTCCTAGGTTCATTACTTTACATTTATCAACATTAAATCTCATTTGCCAAGTGTCTGCCCTTTCTGACATCTTATCCAGATCTTTTTGTAATATTGTACTATCAAGGTCAGTTTTTAATATCCTACATAGTTTGGTGTCATCAGCAAAGACTACCACTTTACTATCTATGCCATCCACAAGGTCATTAATAAAGAGATTAAAAAGAATCGGTCCTAGCAAAGATCCCTGCGGCACCCCACTGCTGACTATAGCCCATTTAGAGAATGTACCATTTATGACTACTCTTTGTTTCCTATCTTTTAGCCAATTCCTTACTAAGTTGCATATAGTTTCCCCTAGTCCTTGCTTCTGGAGCTTTAGTATAAGGCTATTATGTGGTACAGTATCAAATGCCTTTGCAAAGTCCAAATAAATCACATCAGCTGCATTACCAATATCCAGGTTTGCACTTACCCCCTCATAGAACCCCAACAGATTAGTTAGACATGACTTATCTTTCATGAATCCATGCTGTCTGTCAGTTATTATATTATTTTCTGCAATATATTTTTGCATGTCATCCCTTAAAATGCCCTCAAAAATTTTGCATACTACTGATGTCAGGCTTACTGGATGGTAGATGCCTGGATCTACCCTCTTACCTTTCTTAAATATCGGTACCACATCAGCAATCCTCCAATCCTGGGGCACCCAACCTGGTACAAGCGAGTCTAAAAAGATGAGTTACAGCGGTCTGTCGATTACGGAGCTCAATTCCCTCAATATTCGTGGATGAATGCCATCTGGCCCTGGGGATTTGTCAATGTTTAATTTATTCAGACGTAGGCGTACTTCTTCTTGTGTTAAATGAATTATATCGGGTGGTGAACTTTGATTTTTCACTTGTTGAATGACCCCTGGTACAGTCAGTTCCTTGGTGAACACAGATGAGAAATGCCTATTTAATATCACAGTCTTCTGTTTGTCCTCTATAACTAACTTGTTATATTTTAAGGGGCCAATACTATCCTTTGTTTTCCTTTTGGCATTAATGTATTTATAAAAGATTTTGGGATTTATTTTAATGTCATTGGCGATTTTTGTTTCAGTAGCTAGTTTTGCTTGTTTGATTTCTTTTTTGCATTTCCTATGGATATCTTTATACTTCTGAAATGCTATTTCTGTATTCTCAGCCTTTAAGATTTTAAACTCCCTTTGTTTTTGTTTTATTATACTTTGTACAGTCTTATTTATCCATAGTGGTTTCTTTTTATTCCTGGACATTTTATTACCATAGGGTATAAGTTTTTTTACAGGACTATAGCAGTATATCCTTAAACTTTCCCCATTTATGTTCAGTATCCCCAGTTACCATGACTTTGTCCCAATCTACACATTTAATCTCTTCCCTTAATTTGTTGAAATCAGCTTTCCTAAAATTCCATGTTTTGGCATTTCCCCTTTGGAATGTTTTATTGAATATTACTTTGAAGCTTACTATATCATGATCACTGGTGCCCAAGTGCTCCCGGACCTGTAGATCTGAAATTGTATCCGGTCTGTTTGACAGGACTAGATCTAGCAAATTATCTCCCCTCGTCGGTTCATCTACCATCTCAGAGAGGAAATTGTCTTGAATAGTAGATAAGAATTTACAGCTTTTAGCACAACCAGAAGATTCTATGTCCCACTGTATGTCTGGATAGTTGAAATCCCTCATAATAAGAACCCGATTATTATTATTAGCTGCCTTTTCAATTTGTTCCAACATTTCACCCTCTATTTGTTCAGGTATGTTAGGAGGCTTATGGCAAACTCATATTAGCATTTTTACATTATT
Organism: Anomaloglossus baeobatrachus; assembly: GCF_048569485.1. Lineage (NCBI taxonomy): Eukaryota > Metazoa > Chordata > Amphibia > Anura > Aromobatidae > Anomaloglossus > Anomaloglossus baeobatrachus. The sequence goes on along the minus strand of NC_134353.1, from coordinate 275,225,675 downwards.
CCTCTCCCCATGTACATTTACCCATACTGACTCTACATGCTTGCAGTTCCCCCCAATGTCATCATTCAACACAGGTTTTAGGTTAGATTTGATAAATATACACACCCCACCACCTTTTTTGTCTTTCCTGTCCCTCCTATATGTACTATAACCCTGTATGTTTGTCAACCAGTCATGGCTTTCATCCAGCCAGGTTTCCGTAATGCCCACCACATCATAAACCATGGTTGACATGAGTCTCCAATTCATTCATTTTGTTTGCAAGACTTCTTGCATTTGCCAGTAGACATTTAATACTATTAACCTTTATTACCCCTAGCCTCCCTACGTTCCTTGCATGTCCCATCCCCTCCTAATCCTTCATTGACCCCTACCGTCTCACTGTTTGTATCTGTTCTATCTATCCCCTTTTTGCTCCACAACCTTCCCTCCCCCCAGATCCTAGTTTAAAAGCTCCTTCATCCGTCTGACCATTTTCTCCCCCAGCACAGCTGCACCTTCCCCATTGAGGTGCAGTCAGTCCCTACCATAGAGCCTGTAGCCGACTGAGAAGTCGGCCCAGTTCTCCATGAACCCGAACCCTTCCTTTCTGCACCAATTTCTAAGCCACGTATTTATCTCCCTAAGCTCCCGCTGTCTTTCTAGTGATGCTCATGGCACTGGTACTATTTCTGAAAACACCACCTTGGAGGTCCTGGACTTCAGCTTCTCTCCTAGTTCCCTGTAATCATTTTTAAAGACCTTCCACCTGCCTTTAACTTTGTCATTAGTACCAATGTGCACCATGACCACTGGGTTTTCCCCAGCCCCACCCAGCAATCTGTCTATCCGATCCGCAATATGCCGAACCCAAGCACCCGGTAGACAACACACTGTTTGGCATTCACGGTCTCGGTGACAGATGACCCTGTCTGTCCGCCTAATTATAGAGTCCCTTACCACCAACTTCTGTCTGGGCTTTGCTGCGCTCCTATTTCCCTCCTTTTTTCAGCAGTTGTTTTCCTGGTTGCTCGGAGCAATGTCCTGCTGTAGTGACCCTAGTCCTGGCCCTTCATTCCTAATATCAGCCAAACAGGCATATTTACTAGGTTGTGCCAGGTCAGGACTAGGCTCCCTGACACTTTCCCCCTACCTCTTCTTCTAACTGTTACCCAGCTACCTACCTCTGGGTCCTGATCTTCCCCACTTCCACCCTCCTCCATATCACTGGCCCCAACCAGAGAAAGCTCAGTGAGCTCTGAACTCCTCTCCAGGTTTGCAATTCCCCTGAGTGTTGCAAGCTGCTTATTTAAATCAGTTACCTTGGCTTCCAAATACGCAACATGCTTGCATCGAGTGCAGACATATTCACTCTCGAACGGCTACTCAAGGCATGTATACATCTGACAAGATACACACCTGTTAGCATTGTCCATGGAGCACCTATTAAATGGGGATAAACAGTAAAGTAGAAAAACAAAGAGATAAAAAAAAAAAACAACAATGGTAAACGTATAAGGATAAATTCAAACTATGTTCTTGTGTCAAACTATGAGATTGTGTTTAAACTATGCCACACTTATCTGCAATCCCCACACTTTGCTGCAGATCCTCACACGCTCAGAATCTCGCTTGTTCTGGCTGGTTTATATAGTTCCACAATGACTACCAGAAGCTGCCAGAAGCTTCTAGAAACAGGTGTGGCTAATACTACTAATTAAATCACAAGACAACTTTTTTTTTTTTTTTGCTTTTTCACAGTATCACAGACAAACACAGACACACAATTCCCTAATGAAACTACAGTTATCACCACTATGAAATTGTGTTTAAACTATGACACACTTATCTGCAATCCCCACACTTTGCTGCAGTTCCTCGCACGCTCAGATCCTTGCTTGTTCTGGCTTTTTTATATAGTTCCACAAGGACTACCAGAAGCTGCCAGAAGCTTCTGGAAAGAGGTGTGGCTAATACTACTAATTAAATCATTAAGCAATATTGTAGACTATCATTCTAGTAGACCATGCCTTAGGTAGGGCTTAGTAAGAGTAAAATTAAAGTCTTGGGACTATTGTTTGCCTGTCTAATCAGTTAGATGTAACAGTCACAATTGCACACAGCATATAAAGGGATAAACTGACAAGGACTGGCACTAGCACCGATACTCTCAACTAGGTAATTCAGTCAAGCTCCTGTTGCTGATGACTTGGGTGCACAAATAGTACCCGCAAGGTCAACCAGTGGAAACTTGTACCTAAGAGAGACATACATTTTCATTGCTGGTTCGGAATCAGTTAAACAATAGACCTTTAGAGAAATTAATGCAAAATATGAAAATTAAGTTTGCATTTTCCCTCATACAATATAACATACAAAATAAAGATACTTATAAACATATAAGGCAATAATATTAATATATTGATTAACACATTATAGATTATAGTTTAAGTAAATAAAAAAGCTGTCATTTTAAGCATATACAAGTGAATCTTTCTGTAATTTATTGCAAAGAAAATATGCTGGAGATTTTTCATAAATAATCATTCTAATCCCACATATTTGTGTCAGAAGAAAATTGGATTGCACTGCTGTTTTATATAAAAGAGGAAAAGTATTATTCATATTGCATTTTTCAGTACTACAGCAAATATTCAAAATATGAGAAAAGAGCTGTCTGATGAATTGAAATGACATAGTATTTTACAGTAATGTGGGCGCTTTGCATGGCTAATAATACAACAGCAGGTTACCTTGCAATTATTTCTGTGTAACAGTTTTTGTTCCTGTTTTTGTACATTTTAAGAACTAATTTTATTTTTACATCAGGTCAACCAAATGTTTTCTGGTATTTTATGGTCCTGGGGACATCTTAAACTAAGCAAGGCAAAAATCGCTATTTCTTAATATTTATATTAAAACATAGCATGGCTTCAAAGCTCTGAAATGGCAATTGTAATGTGTCATCAGTACTGTCCTTGAGGCTATCACACTGCCTGAGACTTTGATTCGGACAATCTCCAGTAATACTGTGACGTACAATTACGCCTCAAGGTGTAGACTCTTCAAAGTGAACATTCGGCAATTAGTGGAAGATTATGACTAACTTGGCTACTCGAAAGAACTCCAACTGAGTACCAATTTTCTACTCAATCTTCCTGACATTCATTCATCACAACTATTTGACATGGCTAGACTGTGAAGATGGATAGCTAGAAACTAGAGATCAGCAGACTCGTGGAAGTTTGGCCAGACTTTAGATAAAAGTTTATTTTTGGGTGCGCTGACACGAACGTGTGACTTGCACGATTATCAGATCGCATCACCCGGCACGGCTGGCTTCTCTCCTGACAGGAGCAGGTCTGCTGCATGTATTTCTATGCAGCTCAAACGCTCCTTTCCAGAAAGTGTGCGGCCATGCCGGGTGATGCCGATGCGAGACTCACCAAGTTACTCACAAGTGTGACTCCGGCCTTTGACCCGGACCTGACTCGAACTTGATCCTGGTCCCCGTACCCAATATAAGTAAATGGAGACATGACCTTCTGTGTTGCAAAATTTTTGTAAACTGGTCATAGTAAGGGCTAGGGGAATGGAAAAAGATGCAAAATGGGGGTAATCGCCCAGCAAACAAATTTAGATAGGGAGTAAAGTTTAAATAAATGAAATGGAGTCCCACTTATTTTTGATAACCAGCAAAGCTAAAGCAGACAACTGGTGGCAGCTAGCCCTCAGTTGTCAGCTTTAGCTTGGCTGGTTATAAAAAAATAGAGGGGATCTCAAACAGTTTTTTTTTTAATTATTATTATTTAAATAAATAATAAGAAAAATTGGAGTGGGCCTACTACTGTTTTTTTATAACCAGCCAAGGTAAAGCAGATTGCTGGGGCTAGTATTGTGCCTATGGCACAACATCAAATAATATCACAGTTGATGTCAATAAAACAGGGTATTTTACAATAGAAAATATAGCAGAACAAATGTACAGGATGTAAACACAATACAATTTACACATTATTATTCTACTTCTAACATTAAAGAACAGTCCTCATCAATGATAACTTATTCCTACTTCCCCAGCCAGTAATGGGTCAGTGCTTTCTCTACCCGTCACTGTCGTCAACTATCTAAATAAGCACTCAGGCACTAATGGGGGTTAATGACACTAACTGCTAGGCTGCAAGTCCAAGTTAAAGGGTATAACTTCTCACACTCAGCATGCTGACTGCCTTCCTCCCTGAAGCATAGCTCAAATCTCCACAAAGTACCTTATGTCTGCATGGAAGAAACGGCTCATAAAGACGGTCCTCTGCTATGACCGAACTGGTCATGGATCTTCTCTAGAACTGGTCTCAGATCTGCTCTTAAATCTGGTCATGGATGTTCTTTTGGATCTGGTCATGGACCTTCTCTGGATCTTCTCTTCTATCTGGTCTCAGATCTCCCATTGGACCTGGCCATGGATCTTTGGCTGTAAGCCTGCTCAGCTGTTCCCAAGACCATTCTGTTACAGATTCAGGTGTCAACTCCTCCTTTTCTTGGTCTTGAAGAGCCTTTTATACAGTTAGGTCCAGAAATATTTGGACAGTGACACAAGTTTTGTTATTTTAGCTGTTTACAAAAACATGTTCAGAAATACAATTATATATATAATATGGGCTGAAAGGGCACACTCCCAGCTGCAATATGAGAGTTTTCACATCCAAATTGGAGAAAGGGTTTAGGAGTCATAGCTCTGTAATGCATAGCCTCCTCTTTTTCAAGGGACCAAAAGTAATTGGACAAGGGACTCTAAGGGCTGCAATTAACTCTGAAGGCGTCTCCCTCGTTAACCTGTAATCAATGAAGTAGTTAAAAGGTCTGGGGTTGATTACAGGTGTGTGGTTTTGCATTTGGAAGCTGTTGCTGTGACCAGACAACATGCGGTCTAAGGAACTCTCAATTGAGGTGAAGCAGAACATCCTGAGGCTGAAAAAAAAGAAAAAATCCATCAGAGAGATAGCAGACATGCTTGGAGTAGCAAAATCAACAGTCGGGTACATTCTGAGAAAAAAGGAATTGACTGGTGAGCTTGGGAACTCAAAAAGGCCTGGGCGTCCACGGATGACAACAGTGGTGGATGATCGCTGCATACTTTCTTTGGTGATGAAGAACCCGTTCACAACATCAACTGAAGTCCAGAACACTCTCAGTGAAGTAGGTGTATCTGTCTCTAAGTCAACTGTAAAGAGAAGACTCCATGAAAGTAAATACAAAGGGTTCACATCTAGATGCAAACCATTCATCAATTCCAAAAATAGACAGGCCAGAGTTAAATTTGCTGAAAAACACCTCATGAAGCCAGCTCAGTTCTGGAAAAGTATTCTATGGACAGATGAGACAAAGATCAACCTGTACCAGAATGATGGGAAGAAAAAAGTTTGGAGAAGAAAGGGAACGGCACATGATCCAAAGCACACCACATCCTCTGTAAAACATGGTGGAGGCAACGTGATGGCATGGGCATGCATGGCTTTCAATGGCACTGGGTCACTTGTGTTTATTGATGACATAACAGCAGACAAGAGTAGCCGGATGAATTCTGAAGTGTACCGGGATATACTTTCAGCCCAGATTCAGCCAAATGCCACAAAGTTGATCAGACGGCGCTTCATAGTACAGATGGACAATGACCCCAAGCATACAGCCAAAGCTACCCAGGAGTTCATGAGTGCAAAAAAGTGGAACATTCTTCAATGGCCAAGTCAATCACCAGATCTTAACCCAATTGAGCATGCATTTAACTTGCTCAAATCCAGACTTAAGACGGAAAGACCCACAAACAAGCAAGACCTGAAGGCTGCGGCTGTAAAGGCCTGGCAAAGCATTAAGAAGGAGGAAACCCAGTGTTTGGTGATGTCCATGGTTTCCAGACTTAAGGCAGTGATTTCCTCCAAAGGATTCGCAACAAAATATTGAAAATACAAATATTTTGTTTGGGTTTGGTTTATTTGTCCAATTACTTTTGACCTCCTAAAATGTGGAGTGTTTGTAAAGAAATGTGTACAATTCCTACAATTTCTATCAGATATTTTTGTTCAAACCTTCAAATTAAACGTTACAATCTGCACTTGAATTCTGTTGTAGAGGTTTCATTTCAAATCCAATGTGGTGGCATGCAGAGTCCAACTCGCGAAAATTGTGTCACTGTCCAAATATTTCTGGACCTAACTGTAATTTGTGACTGTGCCATAACTGTCACCTTACCCAGTGTCTGTCCTAATCTCTTTGTAACGCCACCACTGGAATCCCCACACCCTCCTGCCCCCCTCCTGCAGGCACATTCACCCTTCCAGCCGCCCAGCAATGGCTGCTTCATCCCTGGTTCCTGCTGCCAGCTCCAAGGGGGGTGGGGGGGTGGGGGAGAAAGAATAAGATCAGGTCTTGTTAGTAGCAGTCCAGGAGGGATCTCTTCACCACTAGGAGTATTCCTGATGTTAGGGATAACATAGTTACCCCTAGGTTGATGGACAGATTAGGAGCTTAGCAGCCCTGATTTCCTGCTATCCTTTAAATCATTGTGACAATTACATTTTGAAACACTATTACCTTAAACCAACATCTTCCTTTGCTTAAGTGCACCATCAGTTTCTTATTACCATAGAGACAGATAGGGGAATTTTGCTATTAGTGATGGGCGAACCAGAACTGTAAAGTATCCCGAATATGGACTTCTCAGGGAAGTCTGTGTTACTGTTCGGGCAAAACGACGATTAAAGCAGGACAATTATACTTACCGAGTTTCCGTGTGGCTGCCACACTGCTTCAGGGTTCATGCCCTAAATCTCAAGAATATTCACTGCTTCTCCCACCCACCGTCTGTGACAGTGTCTATGAGTGGTTGAAGTCCGACTGCAGGCGTCTGTAATTGGTTGCTCTCACACTAGCTGACTGAGTCCCCAAAGTCGAGTGTAAAAGTAAATAAATAATTTAATAAAATGGCATAGGGTCCCTCATATTTTGATATCCAGCGCAGATAAAGCAGACAGCTGCAGCCCCCGCTGTATGCGTTTTCATAGCTGTGTATCAACATACAAGGAATCCCATGTGTTTTTTTATTTTAATTATTTAAATAAATAATTAAGACTCCATTGTTTCAATTATGTTGATACACAACCAAGATAAATTTATAAACACAGGATAGAGTTAAGCTGGTGTCACACATAACGACGACGACAACGACGTCGCTGCTACGTCACCATTTTCTGTGACGTTGCAGCGACGTCCCGTCGCTGTCGCTGTGTGTGACATCCAGCAACGACCTGGCCCCTGCTGTGAGGTCGCCGGTCGTTGCTGAATGTCCAGCTTCATTTTTTGGTCGTCACTCTCCCGCTGTGACACACACATCGCTGTGTGTGACAGCGAGAGAGCGACGAAATGAAGCGATCAGGAGCCGGCACTGGCAGCTGCGGTAAGCTGTAACCAGCGTAAACATCGGGTAACCAAGGGAAGACCTTTCCCTGGTTACCCGATGTTTACGCTGGTTACCAGCCTCCGCTCTTGCTGCCAGTGCCGGCTCCTGCACTGTGACATGTGGCTGCAGTACGCATCGGGTAATTAACCCGATGTATACTGTAGCAAGGAGAGCAAGGAGCCAGCGCTAAGCAGTGCGCGCGGCTCCCTGCTCTCTGCACTGTGACATGTAGCTGCAGCACACATCGGGTTAATTAACCCGATGTGTGCTGCAGGAGAGCAAGGAGCCAGCGCTAAGCGCGGCTCCCTGCTCTCTGAACTGTGACATGTAGCTGCAGCACACATCGGGTTAATTAACCCGATGTGTGCTGCAGGAGAGCAAGGAGCCAGTGCTAAGCGCGGCTCCCTGCTCTCTGAACATGTAGCACAGCGACCTTATGATCGCTGCTTCTGCTGTGTTTGACAGCTAGCAGCGATCATAACAGCGACTTACAAGGTCGCTGTTACGTCACCGAAAATGGTGACGTAACAGCGACGTCGTTGTCGCTGTCGTTTAGTGTGACACCAGCTTTAATTAGAGTTAGTTATAAAAACAAGAATAACAATGGTGCAACTTAGTCATTCATGAACATGGTATACAAAGTGCTAACAGATCTCAGGAGTCAATACTTATTAGGGTACTAATACAGCACATAACAAATAAAGTACCAAATGCAAAAGTACATATATGAGGCATTGTGAGTAACAGCATTATCTGCACTAGGTATTAAAATACGGGGAACCCACATTAATCTCTTTATTAATGACCTTGTGGATGAGATTGAGATTAAAGTGTCAGTCTATGCTGACAACAGCAAACTATGTAAGGGATTAAAAACTGACCTTAATAGTACAATATTACAGAACAAAAACAATCTAAATAAGATGTCTGAATGGGCAGACACTTGGCAAATGAGATTTAATGTTGATAAATGTAAAGTAATGCACCTAGGACTGAGTAATCTTATAGCTGCGTATACATTAAATGGAAATAAACTCGGAACTACAGAACAGGAGAAGGACTTGGGTATTCTGGTTACAAATAAACTAAGCAGCAGCACTTAATGTCAAGCAGCAGCTGCTAAAGCAAACAAGATTTTAGGGTGTATAAAAAGAGAGATTAGATCCCGTGATCCCAACGTATTGTTACCCCTCTATAAATCACTTGTAAGGTCACATCTAGAATATGGAATCCAGTTGAGGATTCCACATTTTAAAAAGGATATTCAGAAGTTAGTCAGTTCAAAGGCCTCCCATATGATGAGACGTTGAAAAAGTTAGATGTGTGTAGTTTAGAAAAAAGACGACCATGTTATTCCACTAAAATAATTCCTTCTAGTCTTACTTGGGAGGTATATGTAATTTGGATGTTACGGTATTTTCATGATTATTAAGTGCCCACTAAGTTTTTACAGAGAGTAGGAAGAACATTACTCTATTCCTAGTACCTCAACATCAACCATGGTACATATTTTGCAGTTATTCGGGTTTCCACCTATATCTTAACGGGTTTGCCAACCTGAGACAGAATCCTTTATAGGAATTCCGATGTAACCTATGGGGAGAAGTATTGAATGGACCCCATAGATTTGCTATAGACATAGGGTTCTGCCCTAACTTAGTGCCCCACTGCAACTCACATGTTGCTTAGTTACTAAGTCTACACCCCACAATTGGGAGGTGTAGACGCTGTTGTCACAACCCGTTGTTGAGAATTGTGACTAAAGTAGCACTTTGGCTCAAATTTGAAGGTGACCTGTGTTATGGTATAACAGATATCTATGGTGGCAAATGCCGGGGACGGCTCTGTTTAAACTAGGGGGGTATATGTAGTGACCAGAAAAGCCACTACTAATGTGTGTTCTGTATTATCTATGTGATTACATTTGTGACACCTATTCCCCACCTTGGAAGGAGGTAAATTATTTAGCGTTGTGCTGCCCTCTACTGCCTTGCTATTGCAATTGATTTGAAAGCAAGGAAGTGGCTGTTGGGGGCAGAGCTTGAGGAGGCAGTTTAAAAGAAAAACGGTTAGATGCGGTTGAGTTGCTGTGATGCAGCAGAAAAGAAAGAGAGACCTCCATTGAGATATGCGGGGAGTGTAATTATCACCCTATTCAGAGCGCCCCGTTTCTGCAACAACAGAGTACTGAAAAACGCAGTTAATCCAATTGATAGTGACATCCATCCTCCCAAGGCCGGGATAGGAAAAACGCTTGAACTAGTCCACTGTGTAAGACATCTCTTTATTTATTGCTATGAAATGACTGTCTATTGGAAATGGAAAAACAACTTTGATTGACTAAAGATTGATTACAAGATTTAAGTAAAGTTCCTCATTTACGTTTTCACAGAATCCTTGGTGTCTGTCTTCCTTCAGCAGTCTTATACCTGGCAGATATCACCACAACTCAGTCTCCTATCTCTGTTATTTTTCTCTTTATAATTTGCCACCTAACCTAGGGATTTGCTGGAGCCATCGGAGACACCGTGACCTGAACATCCTCTGAGGTAGTAGGCCCGGCTTCTCACAAGGCGGTGGGGCAAATTCTACAAGTTTTAGTCTAAATATCTCGCTGGCAACTGACCTTTGTTGATCCTTTGAGAGCGTCGGACAAGGGTAGTTTCCTCCACAGGATCAGGATATATCTCTGCAGGGTCAGTTCTGGGATTAGTTCTTCTTGCAGGGAGCGACTCTTGATCAGGAGTTGTCTGTCTTTGTCCACGGGTAGACATCATAGGACCAAAACACCAAGATAACGGGTCATTTATATCAAATTCCGGAAAAGATGAACTTTGGGATCTTCTGGACTTAGGGAAGGGTTCATACTCAAACAACTCGTCTGCAGGCGGTGAATCAGGATAGAGGTATTCAGACTTACAGAGTTTCAGTCTATTCCTATGAACAACCTTGGGTTCTTGGGTATCTTTCTGGATACAATAAATGTCATTCCCTGGGTATGGAATTCCTTGGATGATGTAAGGCTGTCTCTCCCATTGTGTATCTAGTTTTCCTGTACGATGATCGTTTCTCAACCAGATCTTATCACCAACATGCAAAGGTGTAGCTTTTGCTTGTTGATCAAAATTATGTTGTTGTCTGTTGCGAATTTGTTCCATACGGACATCTACGATTTCTTGTTCTTCCACCAGGCGTCTTTGATGGTCACTCACCCAATCAGTAGCAGGCAGAGGATTAATTTCATCTGAGATGGTCACATCTAGAGCAAGGTCAGCTGGTAGTTTTCCTTGGCGTCCAAACATCAGATAATATGGGGTATAACCCGTAGAACATTGTGTGGTGTTGTTATATATATAGATGAGCTCTGGGAGTAATGTTGGCCAGTCAGATTTTCTGTGAGCTGGAATAGTTCTTAGCAAATTCAGGATGGTTTGATTCATCTTCTCGCAAAGCCCGTTACACTGTGGGTGGTATGCTGTAGTTCTGAGCTTCTGACAATTGTAGAACGTGCACATTTCTTGGAAGAGTTGTGATTCAAAGGCTGACCCTCGATCGGTCAAAATCTTCTCTGGGCACCCATAAGGTAGCAAGAAGGATTTCCAGAGGATAGCAGCGGTAGTTTTAGCAGTTAGATCTTTCACAGGGACGGCCACTACAAATTTGGTGAAATGATCAATGATGGTTAGGACATAGCTATGGCCGGTTCTGCTGGGCTCTACTTTCAGATGATCAATGGCTACCATTTCTAATGGACGTCGACTCACAATTGGATGCAGTGGTGCTTTCTGATCAGCTTTCATTTTTTTCCTAGTTACACAAGTGTGACATTCCTGGCACCATTTTTCAATGTCTCCCCTCATGCCAATCCAAAAGAATCGACGACAGACTGTGGCCTCTGTCTTCTGCACTCCAAAGTGACCAGACTGATCATGATAGGCAGTGAGAACCATGTCTACATCTCTCCTTGGGATCACAATTTGATGGAGATGACTACCTGTGATGGGATCCATGCTACTACGGTACAGCAATCCTTTCTTCACAAAGAACCGTTTTCGTTGTCTCCACAGACGAATCAGTTCAGGGTCAGCATCACCTCTGCGAATTCTCCCGGGAGGTTTTCCTGTTATCAGGAATTCTGAAATTTCAGCAATAACTCTACTTTCAGTCTGTACTTGTATCCATCTAGTTTCATCTAGTAGGGGTTCTGAACTAGCTCCTTGTGAGTAGGAGTCAGTCGTTTCCTGCAAAAAGGCACTGGCCACCTTTTGTTGAGCAAATCGAGCATAGAAGTTCGGCATTTCCACTTCTTCCCAGTGATCTTCATCTGGCAAGGGATCTGAAGTGTCTGGTAATCGGGATAAAGCATCGGCATTTTCATTGGACATCCCAGCACGATACTTGATGGCAAAGTCGTAGTTAGCAAGTCTTGACACCCATCTCTGTTCCAAAGCTCCCAGTCTAGCTGTGCTTAAATGAGCAAGAGGATTGTTGTCAGTGTAGGCGATAAATGGAGAAGCAGCTAGATAGTCCTTGAACCGCTCTGTAACGGCCCACACGAGAGCGAGAAACTCTAGTTTAAAACAACTGTAATTTTGATCATTACGTTCTGCTCCTTTAAGAGATCTGCTAGCAAAAGTGATTACCCGTTCTTTTCCTTCTTGCTTCTGGCTTAGGACTGCTCCTAACCCCTTTAGGCTGGCATTGGTATAAAGACGGAAAGGCTTGCTGTAATCTGGATAAGCTAAAATAGGTGGAGTGGTAAGCTTCTTTTTGAGCTGTTGAAAGGCAACTTCTTGCTCTTCTGTCCAGTGGTTAACAATGGATTTCTTTCCTTCCTTTTGTGGATGACCACGTAAAAGCTCTTGCAGTGGTGCAGCAATTTGGGCATAGTTAGGTATAAAGCGTCTATAGTAGCCTGTAAAGCCTAAGAAACTCCGGACTTCTTTCAGGGTAGTGGGTGTGGGCCAATCCCTGACCACGGCGGTTTTGTCTGGATCAGGTCTTACTCCTTCAGCACTCACGACATGTACTAAGTAGCGTACTTGGGTCTGTAATAAATGACACTTTGAGGGTTTGACTTTGAGGCCATGTTTAATGAGAATTTGGAGAACTTCTGCCAGGTGCTGTAAGTGGTCATCATAAGATTTGGAGTAGACAATGACATCGTCCAGATAAAGTAATACAGTCTCAAAATTTTTGTGGCCCAAACAACGTTCCATTAGCCTTTGAAAAGTTCCTGGGGCATTACAGAGTCCGAAAGGCATGTCATTAAACTCAAAGAGGCCCATTGGGGAGGTAAATGCTGTTTTCTCACGATCTTCCTCCAACATAGGCACTTGCCAGTATCCACATGTTAAATCTAAGGTGGAGAAATATGCAGCAGACCCTAGAGCTGTTAGTGATTCTTCAATGCGCGGTAATGGGTATGCATCTTTATGGGTAATGCTATTTATCTTGCGATAGTCCACGCAGAATCGGATACTGCTGTATTTTTTCTTCACCAAAACTACAGGTGCAGCCCAGGGGCTGTGGCTTTCTCGGATTACTCCAGCATCTTTCATTTCTTGGATCATTTTTTTTTACAGGCTGATACAAGGCCGGTGGAATAGGTCTGTACCGCTCTTTAATGGGAGGATGAGAACTAGTGGGGATGGTATGCGTTATCTCTCGTACTTTACCATAATCCATAGGATGTTTACTAAAGGCTTGGTGGAATTCTTGAACAAGCTTCAGTACTTCTTCAATTTGTTTAGGTGGGGTGGTCACCTCTCCTACATGTATGTCAGACCACCATGGAGTTTCCAGAGCTTCATTGTTTTCTTCCAATACTTGAGTCGCCTGTTGGACTTCTTTTCGAGTGGGGCTCACTACATCCTGATAGGAAATTATGGATAATTGAGCTACAGGATAGTACCTTCTCAGTTCCACTGCAGTGTCACCTAGGTTTAGCATACGAATTGGTACCCTTCCTGCAGATACAGTAACGAGACTCCTTGCGTCATAAGCGTAGGATGTTCTGCCATGGGTAAGGATTCTACTAGGGCATGATAGTCTTGTCCTTGGATCCCTGGTCGAGCACGACACCACAGCATAGTTTCAGTGTTGGGTTGCAAAATGACAGGACGTACATCGCAGATTTCACCTCGAGGATTACTGAACTGCTGCTGTGCTGACAACACTTTGATAGTTCTCTGCAATACTCTTTGCTGTGCTTGTGATGCCGTAGGTACAGATTTGTGAAGAGCCTCTAACATTTCACCATAGCAGTTGCGCAGGACATTCATACCTAGGATTACAGAGGTATCTGGTCTTTCTGGGACATTTATAACCAGAACTCCCTGTTGTGGAAGCTGGGTTTCTCCTGCACAAATAGTGGGTTCCCAATACCCTGTTATTGGTACAGACTGTCCATTAGTGGCTATGACATCTAACCACTGATCTGGAGGCTGCATAAGGAGGTTAGGGTCCCAATGTCTTTCAAAGGTGTCCTTGGCTATTGTGGTGACCTGAAAGCCAGTGTCTAACAGTGCTGTAAATTGGACTCCATTGATGCGAATGGTCACTTCTGGACGAGGTCCTACATATTTGGAAAACCAATTAACATTTTCGGGACCTATTGTCTTTCCTCCCGAGGGGCGGTCCTCTGCCTCGGGGATTGCTCTTTTAAACGCCAACATTGACGTTCCAAATGTCCAGCGCGATTACAATGTCTGCAGATTGGCTTACCCTGCTTGTCAAAACGGTCAGTAGATCGTCTCCCAGATGGGGTCTGATATTCTTGGCTAAGGCGGTTAGTAGGGAGTCCCATTTGGGTTTTAGGAGCAGATTCTAGTAGTGGAACCTCTAGTCTTTCTATTTTCTTGCAGACCTCAGCTAGTCCGCTAGCTAACTCAGCCATTTGTTTCTGTAATTCCATCATAGTATTAGCATTTGGAGCCTGCGTTTGGGCGGCTTGCGATAGCGGAGCGCTACCACTTGGACAATTAGGCAAAGATTGAACTGATGTATCACTAGCAAAGGTGGATAGCTCAAGTTTTTTAGTCGATGGGCAAAATTCTCTTCCTAAAATCTGAATAGCTAGTTCTTTGAATTCCTGGAAGGAACTATCTGCATGCTGGAGAGCTAACATTTTTAGCTGACTGCGTAGGGTTTCTGTGGCAGACCCTTCAATAAACTGCTCTTTCAGTACTTCATCTGCAATCCTAGCTTCCTGGGGCTCTATGTGTACGATGGCCCTCCAAGCTTCTTGCAAGGATAAAGCATAGTCTCGTAAAGACTCATTAACTTCTTGTTTTTTTGCTAAAGAAACGCATTTTTAACTCAGATGCGGAGCGGACCTCAAATATGCTTTCTAACTGCTCCAGGATTTGTTCTACAGTCTTTTTCTGAGCTCTGGGCCAGGACTTGATTTCTCTCAAAGGTGCACCCTGGAGTTGACCACTCAGGATTTCTACGTTTTGTTCATTTGTCATGGGGTACAGGTGAAAAAAAGCAGTCATTTTTTCTCTAAAGTCTCGTAATGTATTTGCTTCCCCATTATAATGTGGCATCCAGGGAGCTCCCAAATAATAAGGCATGGTGAAAGGCATAAATGCAGTGGAGGCTTTATCAGAACTGCTGTTGCAAAGGGTCTTATTCTCATTCTCGTCTGCCATTGTGAATTTCACTTGTTCACTGTCAATATACAGGTGTGTATAGTTTTTTTTTAACTCACCGTTGAGGCGTATTTTCACATATGATGACAATAGTGAATCCTCATCTGGTGTACAGCAGTACATGCAGGCACATAAGATTCATCCTCTTCATTACGCCACTTGTAATTTGCCGCACCGCCTTGTGAGAAGCCGGGCCTACTACCTCAGAGGATGTTCAGGTCACGGTGTCTCCGATGGCTCCAGCAAATCCCTAGGTTAGGTGGCAAATTATAAAGAGAAAAATAACAGAGATAGGAGACTATGAATTGTGGTGATATCTGCCAGGTGTAAGGCCACTGAAGGAAGACAGACACCAAGGATTCTGTGAAAACGTAAATGAGGAACTTTACTTAAATCTTGTAATCAATCTTTAGTCAATCAAAGTTGTTTTTCCATTTCCAATAGACAGTCATTTCATAGCAATAAATAAAGAGATCTCTTACACAGTGGACTAGTTCAAGCGTTTTTCCTATCCCGGCCTTGGGAGGATGGATGTCACTATCAATTGGATTAACTGCGTTTTTCAGTACTCTGTTGTTGCAGAAACGGGGCGCTCTGAATAGGGTGATAATTACACTCCCCGCATATCTCAATGGAGGTCTCTCTTTTTTCTGCTGCATCACAGCAACTCAACCGCATCTAACCAGATTTTCTTTTAAACTGCCTCCTCAAGCTCTGCCCCCAACAGCCACTTCCTTGCTTTCAAATCAATTGCAATACCAAAGCAAGGCAGTAGAGGGCAGCACAACGCTAAATAATTTACCTCCTCCCAAGGTGGGGAATAGGTGTCACAAATGTAATCACATAGATAATACAGAACACACATTAGTAGTGGCTTTTCTGGTCACTACATATATAGCATGGTTGAATTGTAGATCAGTTCTAATGCCTTCTTGATTTTACGTATCATGGTATTGAAGCCTGGCTATAGGTTGTGTGTCATAGGAGATAAAGATTTTAGCTGCATACTGCAATACAGTTGTAGAACAAGTATTTAAAAGATTGCTGTTTTAAGTCGCCTAAAAGTAATATATATAAAAGTTTAACAAACAAACGTTCAATTTCCACCTCCAATCCCTCCGTAACAATGCAGACTTTATAAACTAAATGTATTAAATAATGCTAAGTTTGTAAAAGTCCAACAAAAAAAATATTAAATTGTTTAGTTAAACAATTTATTATTTTGGGGTGTCGGAATTTCCTCCCAAAAAATGCAATAAAAAGTGATCATCTATATATTGTGAGACTGTGACCGGGGTTGTCTATGACGGCCGATACGTCTCGCCCCGGTTGTGCTCCCTCCAAGTATAGAAAGCAACTCCACTCCAGGGTTAATGCTGTTTCCCTGCAGGCTGAAAGGAGGGTTAAAAGGAAACAGGAACATGGGCGTGGGCCCCTAGTGTGAGGGAGTGAACACAACTCCCTGAGTTTCTGCCAAAGAAACACATGTGAGCCATTTCTGGAACCTGGCTTGTTGGTCCAGGAGGAGGACATTCCGGAACGTGTTGTGTGCTGTTTTGGACTTTGTTTGTGCAATAAACCGTGTGCTGTGACCATTGGTGCCTGGATCCCGTGTCTTCTGCCGCGCAGCCGACCACGCTACCTCACAATATATAATTGCCTTATTCTGTCTGTCTGTCTGTCTGTCTGTCTTGCTCCAAAATTGTGTCCTTACGGTGACAAACAGCCGATTGGCCGCTGGGCTCGCCATGGCCCCGCCTCCCCCGCACGGATTGGCAGCTCGCCTCGGCTCCGCCCCCTCGCACGGATTGGCCTCTAGCCCCGACAATCTGCACGCATTGGCAACTCGGCCACACCCCGCCCCCCTCATGCATTGCATGCTCGCTCTGGCCCCACCCCCCGCACGCATTCCCCGAACCGACTCCCAGGTGAGTGCTGTACCCCCGGAAGCCCACATCAGCGTACGCCGGCGTGGGCTCCTGTGCGAGCGGAGGCGGGATATGCTGGTAACCATGTAATATTGTAGCATGGTTACCAGCGTACACCAGCTCCCAGGTGAGCGCATCAAGGTCCTGCAGCGGCGGAACACACACACACGCACACACATAAGAACAGACACACACACACACATCAGATCACACTCACTCTCACACACACCTCACACACACATCAGATCGCATCCACACACTCACAACATCCCGTGATATCGCTTGCTTCTCGGCGGCGATCCTCTGCATCCAGTGATCTTCCAGGACCTGCCGGGGGATCACATGGCCGGAAGCATGTGGTATCTCCGTATGTTGTGATTGTGTGAGCACTGTGCGATATCGTCAGTGTGTGTGTGCGTGTATGCGATCGGATGTGTGTGAGTGTGTACTGATGTGTGAGTGTGTGTGTGCGTGTATGCGATCGGATGTGTGTGAGTGTGTTCTGATGTGTGAGTGTGTGTGTGTGTGTGTGTGTGCGTGTATGCGATCGGATGTGTGTGAGTGTGTTGTGAGTGTGTTCTGATGTGTGAGTGTGTGTGGGTGAGTGTATGCGATCGGATCTGTGAGTGTCGGCAGAGGAGCACGGCGTGCAGCACAGCTGCTGGGACTGCCCACCGGTGGGCACAGGGAGAAGTGGGGTGTGTGTGTGAGTGTATGCGATCAGATGTGTGCGTGTTTACTGTCTGATGTGTGACTGTGGAGCACGATGGGGAGTGCGCAGCATGGGGGATGGAGCACGATGGGGAGTGCGCAGCATGGGGGATGGAGCACGATGGGGAGTGTGCAGCATGGGGGATGGAGCACGATGGGGAGTGCGCAGCATGGGGGATAGAGCACGATGGGGAGTGCGCAGCATGGGGGATAGAGCACGATCGGGAATGTGCAGCATGGGGGATGGAGCACGATGGGGAGTGCACAGCATGGGGGATAGAGCACGATGGGGAGTGCGAAGCATGGGGGATGGAGCATGATCGGGAATTCGCAGCATGGGGGATGGAGCACGATGGGGAGTGCGCAGCATGGGGGATGGAGCACGATGGGGAGTGCGCAGCATGGGGGATGGCGCACGATGGGGAGTGCGCAGCATGGGGGATGGAGCACGAAGGGGGGGTGCACAGCATGGAAGAAGGAGCACGATGGGGGGTGCACAGCATGGGGGATGGAGCACGATGGGGAGTGCGCAGCATGGGGGATGGAGCACGATGGGGAGTGCGCAGCATGGGGGATAGAGCACGATCGGGAATGCGCAGCATGGGGGATGGAGCACGATAGGGAGTGCACAGCATGGGGGATGGAGCACGATAGGGAGTGCACAGCATGGGGGATAGAGCACGATGGGGAGTGCGCAGCATGGGGGATGGAGCACGATCGGGAATTCGCAGCATGGGGGATGGAGCACGATGGGGAGTGCGCAGCATGGGGGATGGAGCACGATGGGGAGTGCGCAGCATGGGGGATGGAGCACAATGGGGAGTGCGCAGCATGGGGGATGGAGCACGATGGGGAGTGCACAGCATGGGGGATGGAGCACGATGGGGGGTGCACAGCATGGGGGATGGAGCACGATGGGGGGTGCGCAGCATGGGGATGGAGCACGATGGGGAGTGCGCAGCATGGGGGATGGAGCACGATGGGGAGTGCACAGCATGGGGGATGGAGCACGATGGGGGGTGCACAGCATGGGGGATGGAGCACGATGGGGGGTGCACAGCATGGGGGATGGAGCACGATGGGGAGTGCGCAGCATGGGGGATGGAGCACGATGGGGAGTTCGCAGCATGGGGTATGGAGCACGATGGGGGGTGCACAGCATGGGGTATGGAGCACGATGGGGGGTGCGTAGCATGGGGATGGAGCACGATGGGGAGTGCGCAGCATGGGGGATGGAGCACGATGGGGAGTGCACAGCATGGGGGATGGAGCACGATGGGGAGTGCGCAGCATGGGGGATAGAGCACGATGGGGAGTGCGCAGTATGGGGGATGGAGCACGATGGGGGGTGCACAGCATGGGGGATGGAGCACGATGGGGAGTGCGCAGCATGGGGGATGGAGCACGATGGGGAGTGCGCAGCATGGGGAATGGAGCACGATGGGGAGTGCACAGCATGGGGGATGGAGCACGATGGGGGGTGCGCAGCATGGGGGATGGAGCACGATGGGGAGTGCGCAGCATGGGGGATGGAGCACGATGGGGAGTGCGCAGCATGGGGGATGGAGCACGATGGGGAGTGCACAGCATGGGGGATGGAGCACGATGTGGAGTGCGCAGCATGGGGGATAGAGCACGATGGGGAGTGCGCAGCATGGGGGATAGAGCACGATCGGGAAAGCGCAGCATGGGGGATGGAGCACGATGGGGAGTGCACAGCATGGGGCATAGAGCACGATGGGGAGTGCGCAGCATGGGGGATGGAGCACGATCGGGAATTCGCAGCATGGGGGATGGAGCACGATGGGGAGTGCGCAGCATGGGGGATGGAGCACAATGGGGAGTGCGCAGCATGGGGGATGGAGCACGATGGGGGGTGCGCAGCATGGGGGATGAAGCACGATGGGGGGTGCGCAGCATGGGGGATGGAGCACATTTGGGAGTGTGCAGCATGGGGGATAGAGCACGATGGGGAGTGCGCAGCATGGGGCATGGAGCATGATGTGGAGTGCGCAGCATGGGGGATGGAGCATGTTTGGGAGTGCGCAGCATGGGGGATGGAGCACGATGGGGAATGCGCAGCATGGGGGATGGAGCACGATGGGGAGTGCACAGCATGGGGGATGGAGCACAATGGGGAGTGCGCAGCATGGGAGATGGAGCACGATGGGGGGTGCGCAGCATGGACGATGGAGCACGATGGGGAGTGCGCAGCATGGGGGATGGAGCACGATGGGGAGTGCGCAGCATGGGGGATGGAGCACGATGGGGGTGCGCACCATGGGGGATGGAGCACAATGAGGGGTGCACACCTCCCCCCAAAACACACACACACACCGCCACACACGCACTGCACAACACACCACACACACACTGGGAACCACAAACACTGCCCTACACAGACACCCACAGACAACGCCGCACACACACAACACCCAACACACAAACACCGCGGCACACACAAATATACGCACATACTGCACAACACACATTGCACAAAACATACCTCCCCCCAAAACACACAGACACACCCCCACACCCTCACAAACCGCGCAACACACACACAACGCTACAGACACAAAGCACTCTACAAACAACGCAACACACAAACAACACCGCTCTCACCCCCTGCCACACCCAGACAACACCCATAACATGTACAGCGCCCTACACAAACACTTGGTAACTACACACAACAACATCTATATATATATTTACAGTTAGGTCCAGAAATATTTGGACAGTGACACAATTTTCGCGAGTTGGGCTCTGCATGCCACCACATTGGATTTGAAATGAAACCTCTACAACAGAATTCAAGTGCAGATTGTAACGTTTAATTTGAAGGTTTGAACAAAAATATCTGATAGAAATTGTAGGAATTGTACACATTTCTTTACAAACACTCCACATTTTAGGAGGTCAAAAGTAATTGGACAAATAAACCAAACCCAAACAAAATATTTTTATTTTCAATATTTTGTTGCGAATCCTTTGGAGGCAATCACTGCCTTAAGTCTGGAACCCATGGACATCACCAAACGCTGGGTTTCCTCCTTCTTAATACTTTGCCAGGCCTTTACAGCCACAGCCTTCAGGTCTTGCTTGTTTGTGGGTCTTTCCGTCTTAAGTCTGGATTTGAGCAAGTGAAATGCATGCTCAATTGGGTTAAGATCTGGTGATTGACTTGGCCATTGCAGAATGTTCCACTTTTTTGCACTCATGAACTCCTGGGTAGCTTTGGCTGCATGCTTGGGGTCATTGTCCATCTGTACTATGAAGAGCCGTCCGATCAACTTTGTGGCATTTGGCTGAATCTGGGCTGAAAGTATATCCCGGTACACTTCAGAATTCATCCGGCTACTCTTGTCTGCTGTTATGGCTGTTATGTCATCAATAAACACAAGTGACCCAGTGCCATTGAAAGCCATGCATGCCCATGCCATCACGTTGCCTCCACCATGTTTTACAGAGGATGTGGTGTGCCTTGGATCATGTGCCGTTCCCTTTCTTCTCCAAACTTTTTTCTTCCCATCATTCTGGTACAGGTTGATCTTTGTCTCATCTGTCCATAGAATAATTTTCCAGAACTGAGCTGGCTTCATGAGGTGTTTTTCAGCAAATTTAACTCTGGCCTGTCTATTTTTGGAATTGATGAATGGTTTGCATCTAGATGTGAACCCTTTGTATTTACTTTCATGGAGTCTTCTCTTTACTGTTGACTTAGAGACAGATACACCTACTTCACTGAGAGTGTTCTGGACTTCAGTTGATGTTGTGAACGGGTTCTTCTTCACCAAAGAAAGTATGCGGCGATCATCCACCACTGTTGTCATCCGTGGACGCCCAGGCCTTTTTGAGTTCCCAAGCTCACCAGTCAATTCCTTTTTCCTCAGAATGTACCCGACTGTTGATTTTGCTACTCCAAGCATGTCTGCTATCTCTCTTATGGATTTTTTCTTTTTTTTCAGCCTCAGGATGTTCTGCTTCACCTCAATTGAGAGTTCCTTAGACCGCATGTTGTCTGGTCACAGCAACAGCTTCCAAATGCAAAACCACACACCTATAATCAACCCCAGACCTTTTAACTACTTCATTGATTACAGGTTAACGAGGGAGACGCCTTCAGAGTTAATTGCAGCCCTTAGAGTCCCTTGTCCAATTACTTTTGGTCCCTTGAAAAAGAGGAGGCTATGCATTACAGAGCTATGATTCCTAAACCCTTTCTCCGATTTGGATGTGAAAACTCTCATATTGCAGCTGGGAGTGTGCACTTTCAGCCCATATTATATATATAATTGTATTTCTGAACATGTTTTTGTAAACAGCTAAAATAACAAAACTTGTGTCACTGTCCAAATATTTCTGGACCTAACTGTATATATAACAAAAATCATACATTAAGTACACAATACGTAAATTCTAGAAAACCCGATGCGTAGAATCGTGCCACCTTCTAGTAACAATATATTCAACCTGAAATGGAGCAAATAAAAAGGTCATCCTGCCACGCATATGATAAGCCATCTTACGTTTTTTCCCTCATACTTTTTTAAACACTGTTTTCTTAAAGATTCGTGAATTTTTTGTAACACTAATAAAAATAAAAAGTGTATGACCCAAAGGAACACATTGTCCAGTCATTTCTACTGCAGAATGAACACTAAACAGTGAGTAAAACAGATGAACGCAATTGCGGAATTGTATGGGTAAAGTGAATGGTGTAACTCAAAACTACAACCCATCCTGCAAAAATGTTGATAGAAAAAACAAAAAAAAAGATTCTTAAGAGAAATATAGGTAAAATTTCAATTGGCCATGGCGGAAAGGGGTTAAATGTAAAATAACATTACATTACACGGTTGCAAGTTATTAGTTTTATCCATTAATATATTGAGTTCTTTATTTATCACCAGGAGATTTGCATAATTGCAGTACATAGGAAAGGAATACTGACAGTTCCCCTGTGTTGCTTTGTCCTTCATATATAATGCATACAATATAGATGTCTTCTAGTCTTTACAATTGGATTAACATTGTACAGTTTATTCTATATATAACTTTTTTACTTTAAAATTGCCATTGTATATAATTTACACATATAACAGTCATGAATGTGTATGAGATTAATATTTAAATCGTAGCAAATATACACATGTGTGAATACAGTTAAAGACATCTACAAACAAAATGCTATATTATTGAAAAAAATACATAACTGGTATTACTCCATCTAAAATTACCAGAACTATAAAACATTGATGTCATACATCCCAAGTAATTAAATCCTTAAAGAAATTCACTAATGCAAAGCCAGTTAAAAAAGATGTCATCTTACATTAGAGGACACTACAGTTCAGGAGGGCGAATTTCCAACAACTAAGAGACGATCTTAGCGCCATAAACTGGTACAATGTCCTTAAAATAAAACTACACAAATCAAATTGGACATCCTGAATAGGACCTGCACATGATATATACCCTATGAGAATAATGTTAGAAATCGGAGAAAACCATTCTAGCTACATAGATGTGATCTTCGTGCTATTGTGAAACAAGATAAATCTAATTTATAGGATTTTCATTAAAATATTCAACAAAGCCTGGAATGAGCATAACGTGAACCTCCCACATAATGAGTGAGGCATGAATTTAATTCTGCTACCAGCAAATGTGCATGAAAAATAGATTACTCTCAGAACACAAATATAGCTGCTCCCATCATGACATGAATAAAATGTAGTCTGATAGTATATTATTGTAGCTTGTTGTGTAACTTTATTATATTTTATAATAAATAGTGATGAGTGAATATATTCGGCACTATTCGTTACTCGCACAAATATTAAAGTATTTACACAATCCATTACTTGTTGAGTATATTAGTATTTGCCTTGTGAGATTGAAGTCCACTCCCAGCATGTTTGGCGCCTGATTTTCAGCCACTAAACATGTGGGGATTGCTTGCCATTCACAGTAATGCTGTACCTATCTTTGCTACGGATTGGAAGACGCAGTGAAAAAAAATACTTCTGGTTATTAAAGCTAAAGAATACACTTACCGAGTTTCCCTGTCACACTACTTCCTGGTCCACTGACTATCCCTTATGAATATGCACTGCTTCCCCTGCCCACCCTCTGTGCTGACATTTGTGATTGGTGGAAGTCCTCCTTCCCCCGTCCACGCTCTCTGCCAGTTTTTGTGATTGGTGGAGTGTAAAAATAAGAAAATAATTGGAAAAAATGATGTAGGGTCCCCTGTTTTTTGATACCCAATGCAGATATGGCAGGCGGCTACAGGCTGCAGCTTCGTTCATTATTATGGCTGTGTATCAAAATATGAGAGACCCTATGCGGCTTTTTCTAAAATTATTTAACTAATTAAATAAATGGGCATGTGGTCCCTCAAAATATTTATACCCAGCCAAGAAAAAGCAGACAGCTGGAGGCTGGTATTCTCAGGCTGTGGAGGATCATGGTTATTGCCCCTCTCAGCCTAAAAAGAGCAGTCTGCAGCCACCCTGGAATTGTTGTATCCATTAAAAGCGACAACTCCGGCACGTTACAGCGTTCCAAACGATGAACAATACGTTGAAACTGGATGACGTGTCAACGATCAACAATTTTCACCCTATTTGTGATTGTTCGGAATCGCACGTAGGTGTCACACACAATGACGTCGCTAACGATGACGGAAGTGCATTACGACCACCGTGACCCCGACAACATATCGTCAGATAAATCGTAGCATGTAAAGCGGCCTTTAGAGCGGTGGCAAATGATTGTAATATAAGGGGTTAATGACAGCTGTGATTTGTCAAAAAATACCAGCAACCATCAAGCCCTGGATTTCTAATGGGGAGAGGTCTATGAGATCCCCTACAGCAAGGAGGGGTGGTTATGATATATATATATATATATATATATATATATATACTCTCTTGTGCTGGATGGATGGTCAAAAAAAGGAGAATCATGTGTTTGACTTTACTTTTTTAGATTGGAGGAGCCTTCAACACCTAGCTAGACACACAACCTCATGACATCACAGTTTACAGCAAAAGACAGGGTAAATTAATCTCCTATATAACCTGACCTCATAACCTATGAGGCCCTCTTCTCTTCACTTGTCTTGCCTCATGGAGCAGCATGGTGTGTGACCAACATGGCTGAGTATCATCTCATAAAGGGATAGTGTTAAGTGTTGGGTGGGCTATGATATGGTGTGAATGCTATAGTCAAAGTGGGTGGTATGTAATTGTGGGTTTAATGGTGTACTTGTAGAGATATTATTTACAGGTGTTTTCCTGTATTGCAATTGAATATAATTTAGTACAGTGGAACCTCGATTAACGAGTAACCCAGTTAGCGAGTGTTCCACTTAACGAGCAAAGCTTGCTGTAAATTTGTAACTCACTTTACGAGCAAGCTTTGCCGTACGAGCAAAATACTCACCGCACAAACTTCCGGTTCCGTACATCCACTGCACTCTGACCCGTTCTTACTGTCCGCACAAACACGCACAAACACGCACACACACATATTATGCTCACCTTACCTTCCATTCCATCGCCGGCCTCACAGTTCTTGAAGTTCTCCTCTACAGGATGTGTATCGGTAACTATCGTGAAGAGGGAGGAACTTCCGCTGTCAGCCGTTACTCAAAGGCAGCGCGCTGACCAATCAGAGGCAAATGGCTCCTGCCTGTGACGTCAGCGCTCTGGCAGCGGAAGTTCCTCCATTGTCGCGATAGTTACCGATACACATCCTGTACCGGCGAACTGCAAGATCCAGGAGGCGGCGATGGAACGGAAGGTAAGGTGAGCATAATGTGTGTGTGTGTGCGTGCGTGTTTGTGTGTGTTTGTGCTTGTTTGTACGTCTTTGTACGTGTGTGGAATGGCACAATAGGGGACCAGGATGAGACATTTAACAAGTTGTGGAACGAACTGTCTGCATTGCAATGATTTCCTATGGAAAATCTTGCTTTGCTAGACGAGTAACTTGGTTAACAAGCACACTCCCAGAACGGATTGTTCTCATTAACCAAGGTTCCACTGTATATACTTTTCATATTGAATACATATACTAGTATTTTATTGTGTATTAAACGTAGTCTTGTTAACAAATATCTTGTTATATTTTATTATTATAACAAAGTGTCTGGAGTCTGCATGTGATTAGGATAGACCAAGTAGACACGGCAAAGCAGTAAAGCAATAGTAACAGAGAAATTATACCCTTGGGAATATATACAGTATACCTGTGTTGTGGGAATAGATCCTTTCTGAAGAATGTAGGGAATAAATAAGTTATTGTATTACCCACCCTTTTTCCCCCCTTCACAAAGGTAAGCCAGTCGTGCACATTGACAGGATTATTCCCCTTTTACACCCCCCTTCATTACTAACCCTGTAAGTAAAAAAAATAAACACAAATGTAAAAATCCTTTATTTTGAATTAAAAAATACACCGTTTAAAAAAATATAGTAACCCCAAAAACCCAAACGTAATCCTATGATCACAGCTCTGCTACATCAAGAGTCTGCAGTGACCGATAACACGACCAGTTTCAGCAGCGGGGGGACCCAGCTGTGAGAAGCGGTGAAGTCAGTCAGGTCATTGGAGTTCACAGCCCGGTTCTCACAGTACCAAGTTTGATCACTGGTGAACCCACCGCCAGATTGCTGGACATCCGTATTGCAGGACATAGCAGCACAGCAGTTTGAAAATCTGGTAGTCAGGTCACTGGAGAACATACTGGAGACTCTTCACTGCCCTCATTGAAAGTTGAACCTGCTGCTGGCTTGTCGTGCTGCCGTGTCCCGCATTCCGACAGTTTAGCAATCTGGCAGCGGGGTCCACTTTCACTGAGGGCAGGGGGAAGCCCCAAGTATGATTTGTACTGACTTGACTGACAGATTGTCGGATTGTGGGACACGGCGCTACAGCAGTCCGGAAATCTGGCAGTCAGGTCACCAGGGTTTACACCTGGGGCTCCCAGCTGCTGTCAGTGAATTTGAATTCACTGCTCCCAGTGAAAGTGGAACCCACTCTCGGATTGCTGGACTGTCGGATTGCAGGAGGACACAGCCGCACAGCAATCTATTAGTGGGTTCCACTTTCACTAAGAATAGCTGGATCAACTTTCACTAAAAGTGAACTCCAGTTGCCTGAATTCCTGATTACCAGATTAGGCTATGTGCATACATTGAGTATTTGGTTGCAGACATTTCTGCACAAAATCTGCATATCTTGGCAAAAAAAGTACAAAAACCGCATGTGTTTTTGTTGCGGTTTCGGTGAGTTTTTTGCCAGAAGATGGAGATTTGGTGCAGACATGTCTGCAACCAAATACTAAATGTGCGCACATTGCCTAATCTTGTAATCCACAATTGAGTTCAAAGACTTCATCTGAATTGAGATCACTGAGTTCAATCAGTTTACCTCAGGTCAGTTCACCAGAGGTTACAGCTAAGGTACTGTGGTAACCTCAGCTGTGAACTCAGGTGAAGTCATTGAACTCAATGCTGAATTACAAGATTGGCCAATGTTTGCACATCCAGTATTTGAGTGCAGGCATAGCTACACCAAATCTGCATCTCCTGACAACAAACGCACCAAAACTGCATGTGTTTTTGACTCAATTTCGGTGCATTTTTCTGCCAGGAGATGCAGATTTGGTGCAGAAATATCTTCAACAAATCTGCATCTCTGACAGAAAACTGTGTCAAAACCATATTACGATTATGGTGCGTTTTGCCGCCAGGAGATGCAGATTTGGTACAGAAATTTGTTGTAGACCAAATCTGCAGTTTTGATGCAGATTTCTGCCAGAAACTGCAGATTTGATGCAGAAATTGTCTACCACAAATTTCTAATGAGTGGACCCGGAAATAGTGTGACAGCCGCAGGGAATCTCAGTAAGTATAATCCTCATGCTTTTAATCCATGCATTACTCTGACAACAAACCAATTGTGAGTCTGAAAAGCATCCAGACATCTTCCCTATGCTGTTCCCATTATGTCTCAGCACTTTTCCATCCATTTCAGCATTTTTATTAGTCTCCCATACCAACTTCCAAGATTCTCCTGAAAATTATTCAAGTTTTCTATTGACTTGCACTGAGTGTGTTATTCAGTACAAATACACGAAAAATAAAAATTATTCTACTCAAATAATCCGAATCCGGATATTTTACTATACGCTCATCTCTAATTATAAACCAAAAAAGTTGAGATGATTTTTCTAGCTTCTAGTATGTAGAAAATGAATTAAATTAATAAAGATGTGACTGAAATTGGCAAACGTGAAAGTTGTGATTCTCTACATCAGTTTTATATCAACTAGAATAAATAAGTTCCTGTTATTACTAAAGCCACAGGAGAGAGGAAAACACTCCCTGCTAATGCATCCTATCCTTCAATTATATTTTTGAAGAGAAAATGTCACAAGATGCCTGCTGAAACAGTATTACTGACTTGACTGATGTCATTAAATCATACTATAATTGTTAGACATAAGTAGATTTTTTTCAAATTTGAATTTGGCTGCTTAACCAAATTTTTCCCAAAAAATCAATTTGCAGAAAAGTAATATGCAAAATCTCTCAATTCAATTTACCAGAAAATTAGTTTGCCAATAATTGCATGGAAATTACAGCTGTGCTCAAAAGTTAACAAACCCCGGCAAATTTTTTGCTTTCTTGGCCTTTTTTCAGAGAATATGAATGATAACACAAAATCTTTTTTTTTCCACTCATGGTTAGAAGTTGGGTGAAGCCATTTATTGTCAAACTACTGTTTTCTCTTTTTAAACCATAATGACAACCAAAAACCAAAAACATCCAAATGTCCCTGATCAAAAGTTCACATACTCTGGAGATTTTGGCCTGATAACATGCACAGAAGTTGACACAAATGGGTTTGAATGGCTAATAAAGGTAACATCCTCACCTGTCACCTGTTTACTTGTAATCAGTGTGTCAAACAACAATACAAATCAAAAGTATATGGCCTAAAATGTCAATTTTTATTCATACAATTTAAAACAAAAATTAATAAGGATTGTGGTAGTACACCTACAAGGACCAGACAGAATAATAGACAATGACAAAAGGGGTTCTTTTAAACAATGTTCCAAAATTATGTTATCAAAATTGTGCAGACCAACAATAATTTCGGCCGCAACTGCCAGGAAATTTGTTTGGGATGCAAAGAAAAACCCACAAATAAAATCAGCTGAAATACAGGACTCACTGAAAACTAGCAGTGCGGCTGTTTTAAGATACACAATAAGAAGGCACTTGAAGAAAAATGGGCTGCATTGTTGAGTCACCCGAAGAAAGCCATTATTACTGTGCAAATGCTACAAAGTATCCCACCTACAATACATCAAACAGGACAGAGACAAGCCTCCAAACTTCTGGAACAAGGTGATTTGGAGTGATGAAACCAAAATCATACTTTTTATCCACAACCATAAACGTTACATTTGGAGAGGTGTCAACAAAGCCTATGATGAAAGGAACACCATTCCTACTGTAAAGCGCTGAGGTGAATCGCTGATAATATGGGGATGTGTGAGCTACAAAGGCACAGGAAACTTGGTCAACGTTGAAGGAAAGATGAATGCAGCACGTTATCAACAAATATTGGAGGCAAATTTGCACTCACCAGCCCGGAAGCTTCGCATGGGACGTACTTGTACGTTCCAACATGACAATGATCCAAAACACAAGGCCAAGTCGACCTGTCATTGGCTATAGCAGAACAAAGTGATGGTTCTGGAGTGGCCTTCTCAGTCTCCTGACTATCATTGAGCCACTCTGGGGAGAACTCAAGCACACAGTTCATGCAAGGAAACCCAGGAATTTACAGGAACTAGAGGCTTTTTGCCAAGAAGAATGGGCAGCTTTACCACCTGAGAAAATAAAGAGCCTCATCCACAACTACCACAAAAGACTTCAAGCTGTCATTGATGTTAGAGGGGAAATACATGGCAATAAGAACTGGATATGGGAACTTTTTATCAGGGTCATTTGGATGTTTTTGGTTGGAAAACACAGTAGTTTAACAATAAATGGCTTCACCTAACCACTAGCCATGAGTGAAAAAAAAGATTTTGTGTTATCATTCCTATTCTCTGAAAAAGGCCAAGAAAGCCTACATGCCGGGGTATGTAAACTTTTGAGCACAACTGTATATGTATAACACTTGGATATCTGAACCATATTTGAGTTCTTTAGAGAAGAACTTCCATGAATATTTTTTTTTCATCAAACCTCTGTATATGTGCATTTAGTATGGGGTGAATGTATTATTAACATGCTTATCTGTTATTGCTCTCTTCAGTTTCCAGCACTGCTCTGTAGTGATGAGTATACTTACCGTATTTTTCGCTTTATAAGACGCACTTTTGTTCCACCAAATTTTGGGGGAAAGTAGGGGGTGCGTCTTATAAGCCGAATATACGGGGGGGGGGTGTGTGTGTATATATATATGTACACTGCAGTGTCCAGGGGAGGTGGGGGCAGCAGCTCTGGAGCGCAGATGAACGCTGCGGGCTGCAGCCTTTGATCTCCTGCACCCGCTCATATAATATGCACAGCCGCTGTCCATCTCCAATGGTGCTGAAATCGCACGCAGTGAGGGGCTGGGGCAGCGGTGCATATTATATGAGCCTGCGTCCCAGTGTGATCGCACATGCCCACCCCTGTGTTAGATTTGGCCCCCAGGCTGCTGCTCATTCTAAAATAAAAAAGCTTTACTTACCCCTGCAGCGTTTCTCCCCGTGTCCCTGCTTCCACTGTGATCAGGCAGGCAGAGAGCTCAGCCTGCTGTGCCGATCACATGACCGCACTGAGAACCAGGAAGTGGAAGAACAGAAGCACGGAGCCAGACAGGAGGGAGCTCAGGGCTGGAGGAGATAAGGAAAGAGGGTTTTATTTTACTTTGGGCAGCAGCCTAGGGGTCATATCTGACACAGGGGGACTTGTGCGATCTATAGGGGCCATGGGCAGCACTATGGGGGCGAGATCTGACACAGGGGGACTTGTGCAATCTATATAGGGGCCATGGGCAGCACTATGGGGGAGATATCTAACACAGGGGGACTTGTGCAATCTATATAGGGGCCATGGGCAGCACTATGGGGGCGATATTTAACACAGGGGGACTTGTGCGATCTATATAGGGGCCATGGGCAGCACTATGGGGGAGATATCTAACACAGGGGGACTTGTGCAATCTATATAGGGGCCATGGGCAGCACTATGGGGGAGATATCTAACACAGGGGGACTTGTGCGATCTATATAGGAGCCATGGGCAGCACTATGGGGGCGATATCTAACACAGGGGGACTTGTGCGATCTATAGGGGCCATGGGCAGCACTATGGGGGCGATATCTAACACAGGGGGACTTGTGCGATCTATAGGGGCCATGGGCAGCAGCATGGGGGCGTTATCTAACACGGGAACGTGTGCAATCCATAGGGGACCATAGGCAGCACAGGGGAACGTGTGCCATCACAAGGGGGCTATATTCAATATAAGGGGGCCATATCCAGATTAAGGGGGCTAATTTTAGGATGGGGGGCCATGAGGGACATATACCCTATATGATTTGTTAGAGGGACACTGGCATTATAAGATGGACCCCATTTAACATTAAAAAAAAAAAATTCTCTTTTCCTTCACCAAATTTGGGGGTGCGTCTTATAATCAGGTGCGTCTTATAAAGCGAAAAATACGGTATTTGGAAAAGGTTCACCAATTTCAAATTTGGCATGACCCTTTCCCATTCAGATTCGTGTTCGGATGACTGAGCACTTTTCTCAAATATCTGCAAAGATTGGCTTTGTTTGGTAACTGTTTGAGGTTGCACTAATGCTTTTCTTCTACGCTGTAATCAGTTCGGTTAGAATTGTGGTACTGTATAGTGAGCTGGGGGATGTGTTTGATGATGGCAGGGGGTGGGAAGAGGTCAGAGAAGTGACGGACTGTTTTTTTTTTTGTTACTTTATGTGTGGATGTTACGGCAGTCAATCATAGCACAGAAAACATCCACGATGTTTAGACACGAGGGCTTTTGTCATTGCCTGCCTAAGTCACATGTCCCTCAGCATATAAAAGGCAGACATGAGGCATCAGCACCATTTCGTGATTGCTAAAGCTTAGGGACAGTACTGATGCTACTGCTAGACTGATAGCTTATCTATTGCGTTTAATTTTAGGTAGGTGGTTATGAGGGCAATAGTGTAGGGAATGTTGTGTGCCACAAATTAGCATTTCATCATATAGTGAATGCTAATTGTGTGGTCCTTCCAAAAATGTCTATTTCATCATCTAAATAGAGATTGCAAACTCTGTAGTCCAGTCAAAAATTGCCATTTAATCACCTAAATAGTGGTAATTGTGCTGTCTAGCCAAAATTGCTATTTCATCATCTTAATAGTGTAAAATCTGTGATCCAGCCAAAAAATGCTATTTCATCATCTAAGTTGTGAAAAATCTGTGGTCCAGCTCAAAATTGCTATTTCATCATCTAAATAGTGCAAAATATGTCATCCAGCCAAAAATGTGGCCTGCCACAAATAGACATTTTAGCATATAAATACTGATTGATAATTCTGTGTCCCTGCTACGGTATCTCAGCAGAAATAAAATGTGTGGACCTACAACACATATATATCAGTGAAGATAAATATTAATTGATAACTCTGTATCCATTTCCAAAAATTAGGGGCAGACATGAAAATGTGGTCAATTACCCCAGAGTACCCATAGTGTCGTGGTTCAGCAGTCAGGCATGGGGCAAGCACAAGACAGGTCCAGGGACAGCTTTTAAAGCTTTCAAATTAATTTAAAATGAACAGGTGGATGAGTAAAAGCTGTATTCCTCATGCTCTGAGACCCCTGCCACTATAGGCAACACACAACATGGCGACCCAATTTGAAGAATCCACATTTCAAAAAGTTAGGGGCAGACACCACTAAAGTGCCATTAATTTCCCCAAAGTACAAATAGTATAATAACACACCATGGATGTATGGGACAGGGCCTGTCCCAGCATTTCTGCCTTAAACACTGATTATTAAAAGGGGCATCGGTTTGAGGTGTAGGCCTGGTGCTCTGGGAACCCATCCACTACTGGCAACACACAAAAAGGAGACCCAGCTGTCAGCTTCACATGCTCAGCTGTAACCTGTGCATGCCCAGCTGCCCAGGTCACCCCCCAGTCATGTATCTAATCCATCATCTGTGATTCAACTCTCACATATTGCACCACTGCTTGCATAGGAGGCATATTAAACCACCACTCCCATAGAAATAGAAGAAGTAGAGTCAAACTTTACACCACTCCCATTGAAGTGTATGTATGTAGCAGGGCCACACATCTAACCCCATCTTGAATGATCTACCACACCGATTCATGTATCTAACTCGAGCGCGTGTTAGTCTGCATATATAATCGCAACATGTGTCACAGCGAGCAGCACCAACTAACAATCAGCTTTGCCAGCCATCCTTCATGTCGCTGTCCACATGTCAGTAATACTTTGTAGTCACCAGTATTGTCTCTGCACTGTACAAAAGAATAAGGGAGGGTAAGGTTTAAGATTCAAAACAAAGAAGGGAGGAGACATCAGACATGAGAGTAGATCCTGCTCAAATTACCCGCAGGTGTAATGTGACCTAACAGTACACTAGGATTCATAGCAAATTTCAGCAGGTGCTCACTGTCCCAATATATATATATATATATATATATATATATATATATATATATATTATGTACCAAACATTTTCATTGAAGAAAGCCGACAAATCTAAGCAGAGGGACAACGATAATTGTTTTATTACCTTCTCCACGCAATTCAGTGATCAATTTGACAGTATAAAAAATATCATAAAAAAATACTTACCTCTGTTGAACCAAGATCTGAGATTGAAGGAAATCATGAGCAAGAATACAGTTAGATTTGTTGCCAGAAAGGCTCCCACTTTGCAGAGTATTTTGTCTCCTAGCACATTTGTCTCCGCACGGCCGGTCAGATCTACCACGTGGTTAGAAGTCAAAGGTTTTTTTAAGTGCGGTGCCGCTAAATGTAAATGCTGCAGTTTTGTTAGCAAGAGTGATACCTTTGTATCTTTCCACAATGGTAATAGCTTTAACATTAATACTTTCATTAACTGTAATAGTGATCATGTGGTATATCTGATAGAATGTGAACAATGCCAGATTCAGTACGTAGGCTGTACAGTGGGGCCACTTAAAAAACGTATACGCAAGCACATGTCCGATTCAGTGAACGCTAATACCATTGGTATCTCTGCGGTATCTAGACATTTTGCCACAGTCCACAAAGGCAATTTGACAGCTTTTAAATTCAAGGGTATAGAGAAGGTGTTTAAACCATTGAGAGGAGGCGACTATAGGAGAAAGCTACTTAATCATGAAAGTCGGTGGATTTTTATGTTGGATACCCGCCTCCCAAAGGGATTAAATAGCAGACATGATTTGATCTTATGCTATTGAGGTTTTTGAAAAAAAGAGAGAAATTTAACTTCTTTTTTTTTTTTTTTTTTTTTTTGGCTGACAACTGCGAGACTAATACAACAGCACTTTACATTTCCATTGTATGAGCGTGGTTGATTTGTTGTTGTAGATCTCAACACTGATATTTCTGTCGCTCTTTAATATTGACATGTGTTCTGTTTGAGCCTTACATATACGGGTAGGCATCGGCTGACAACTGCGAGACATTATAATTTTTTTTTTTATTTTTTTTTTTTTCTCTCTCTCTCTTCTTATACCTGTGGGCAATGTCCTTTTTTATATCTTGCTTCCTATAATGTGTTTTGACAAACGAATGTGATTATCTACATCTATAAAGTGGGGTTTTATTGTGTCTATTGATTTTCATGTCCATTTAAGGGAAAAAAAAAAAAAAAGAAAGAAAAAAAGATATGTATATTTATCTATATATAAGATTTTCATACCTGGATGTTAATTGATATATATATATATATATATATATATATTTTTTTTTCTGTATTTTATCTGGATGGATACCTATGTAATTTAAGATTAGATAAATACTTCATGGTCTTTTTGTACTTTTCTCTTGTGAATTTGTGATTTTACCTGAGCAGCGTATACTCCCCTATATAATTAATTTATTGAGAACATGTGAGTTACTTCGCTGCTCAGGAAAAACATTTATAAATATCCACTTAATCTTGTACTGACTATGACATGAGGAAGGCGTTCCGCCGAAACGCGTAGTAGTGTGCATCTGCCATGCATCAGTGTGAACAAGCCGGTGTCTTTACTTGAGAAATGGATATATATTTTTAATCGAGTTGATATAAATAAAGAAGCATTTTTATTTATCCCTTTGGAGTCCAGCTGGATTTTTCCACTGCTTTCTTCTATTATCTTCTCGGCTTGCTGCCGTAATCCGTGCCGGACCAAAGGGGACTAACAGGAGGATATATTCAGGCTTGTCTCTGCAGTGGTGAGCGGTTTTGTTTCTTTTTTGTACTTAAACATTTTCATTGATTTTTAAATTAAAACATCTTTGCATTTTTTAAGTGGGTTGTTTTTTGTTTTTTAAGGGCCCTTTTAAAGGAGTTATCAGCAGGTGCTGATCATGCACAATCCTGTTGGATTGGATGACTGGCAGGCGATACCAATTTACCTGCTGATCGTTCCTGGTACCTGTGAGGTGTGAAGATGCAATGTCACATGCATGATCCTTTTTTCATAATAGTCTGATCATAACATAAACGATGCTCAACAATTTTTTATTATTACTACTTGTAGCTATTTCAGGCTAAAAATGATTGCAAAACATTTTCAGTAAAAAATTAGTATAAAAAAGCCAAATTGTAAAAGTAATAGCAGTAGACACACTGATTGATTGTTATCCCACCAAGGCACTTGTTAATAACTTCAACAGCTGTAGCAATAACAACCACAGAAGCCACAACAAAGGGTCACAGACTGAAACAATACAAGATCAATGCAGCACACTGAAAACTACACCATCACCTAGTCTGCACAGTCTGTGACTGGGGTGGAAAAGTCATTTGAGATCCATGACTTGTTCATCTTGATGAAAGTTAGGTGGTCGGCACTTTCAGGGGAAAGTCAGTTGTGTTTACCCATCAGTAAACAACCACCAGCGCTAAAGACATGTTCTCAGAGAACGCTGGCTGCCGGGCATGACAAAACCTCCAAGGCATGACTGCCGAGCTCAGGCCACTCTTCAATTTTTGAAGATCCAAATGTTAAAGGGTCCAAACCCCCGAATGGCATCGATATTGAGCTCTACATACACAGGCACCATCCTCTCCAGCTGTTCACTATGTGTCAAACTTTTGCTGTTTTGAATGAGATGTTCTAAAAAATGTGTACTACAACTCACAGAAATTGCTTCTGCCACTTAAACTGCTGCTGCTAATATTTCTGTGATGTCAACTCGACGTTCCCGAGGTTGGAAGTCTAGAACTGCAATGCACACTTTGTGCCTCATTGCTATCTTCGGGAAAACACTTTTAAGATTGTGCACCAGATTCTCTCGATACTCCAGCATCTGGCAAAAATTACTCTTGTAACGTGGATCTGAGTATCAACCCAGTGGTCATCACTATTTCTAGTTATAACAATACGAGCATCATGTTGCAGAAGGCGCTCATGTGTCAGACACATCCATGGTGTCCAAGTTAATGGTGAGTTTGTGGCGGAGTAACACTCAAGCTTGCTTCCTTCGTCCCCTAACACAAACCATGGACAACAGAGAGGAGATCAATATCTTCTTCATCTCTTGACTGTTGCGTGCACATCACCTCTTTCTTTTTATACTCCTCCATTTGTTCCTCAGCTTTGTCGCTGTACTCCACCCTCCCATGCCACTCATCTGTGCAACAACCGTTTGGAACTTAAAGATATTGGTATCCATTCTGCATCCTCCTCTGCTTTCTCCTCTTCCTCTGGGACAACCACCTCCTCTTGCAGACTAATCAAAGTGTGCTGCAGCATGTAGATGACTGGAATAGTGATGCTGATGATGGCATCATCAGCGTTTACCATCTTAGTAGACATTTTGTAGCTGTGCAGACAGGTGCAAAAGACCTTCATCTGTGCCCACTCCGCAAGCGTGATTTGCCCCACCACCAAACTGTGCAGGGCCAGGCTATGCATAATAACATACTGTACCAGGGCTCTCCACTGCTCACACAGTCGCGGCAACGTGTGCATAGTGGAATTCAAACGTATCAGCATATCGCATATCAACCGGTTAACTGGTAGGCCAAAACACGTCTGCAGAGATACTAGTCGATGAGCCGCGGGCTTTGAACGTTGCAATTGAGCACACAGCATCCATGCCTTCTGCTGCAGAGCATCCGGGCCAGGGTAATGTCTAGGTTTGCACCATTATCGCATACAGCCTTCCATGACTCCAGGTTGAGTTTAATACAGCTATTTCTTAAACTCAGCCTGGATAGCTGTCCACAATTGTACATCTGTGTGAAGGCGTTCTCCAATGCATTTTAAGTGCAACACTGCCTGATTGTGGTGAGCTCTGGCTGCGCAATATTTAGGGTTTTTGCAGCCAGTTCAGACTTAGAATGGTGTTCCCGACGTTATTTGCTAAATGATTTGTAGTCTTTCATTTGTGAACCCGGCCCCACCCACACCTATTGCCAATCCACATTATACATATATAGCCTGGGTCTCAGCTTCCCATACATGGTAAGTTTTTTAAATGCCAGAGAGGACATACATTAGCTAGGGACCCCAATGTAGAGAATACCGTGATGAGGTGTTAGGGCTCTGTTGCCTTGATCAATTCAATAGCCAAATTTCTCCTTATACTTGAACTTCATGGCAGTTATACAGATTCCATTTTCATACTTTCATTTCTACATATAGCTATTGTATTGTTCATGTCAGTATTCATACAGCAGTTTCTGCTTTACTTTTATTCCCCTAGCACTGTCACTGGTGTGCAGCCCTTCTCTTTATATAGCAATATTTAGGAGGGCATCCTCTCTGTACTGTTGAGCAATTGTTGAGCTCAAGAAATTCTGCAGAAAGAATGTTCTTGAGAAAAAAAACGCAGTGTGCGCACAGCTATTTTTTTCCCATTGGTTTTGCTGGGAAATGTCTGCAGAAAGGTTACAAACATTTTTCAGGAAATTTCTGCAGCAAAACCGCGGGTAAAACCGCAGTGTGCGCACAAGGCCTTAAAGAGGGGTGGAGGGTGCATTTGGAAGCCCTACAGGAGGTGGAGGAGGCAGAAGCAGTGAAGGAAGTGGTAGATACAGAGGTTTGTCCCACAACCCTTGGAGATTTCAAAACTTGTGGAGCAGCCCCTTCTCCGCCTGCTCTCGCAGCCACCAGTCACCCAGTGCTCAGTCAGTGAGATGCAACACCCCTGGTCATGCTTGCTTATCTAGGTTTCAGTTGTAAAATTCACCCCGTCATACACATATTTTACACATGCACGGGTGATGTCTGCAGCATGCTGGTTTAGCTCAGGCACAGCTTTATTAGAGAAGTAATGGTGGCTTGGCAACTGGTTTTTGGGGACTGCGATGGCCATCAGCTTTCAGAAACCATCTGTATCCACCAGGTGGAAAGGCAGCATTTTCGTGGCCAACAGACTGGATATGGTGAAGTTCAGGCTCTTAGCTCTGGCATGTGTAGGAGGAAATAATCTTTTACGTGACCACAACTGTGGCATCAAATTATGGCTGCTGTGCTGTGAAATGGTGGAGTAGGGTGTCCATGACAAACTGGTGGACTATGAGGGAGGTGCAGGCGGAGATGCTATAGTCCAATGAGAAAGATGTGGCTTAAAGATTTTTCAGGGAAATAAATTGGTAAATAAGGGTGTCATTTGTATACTCTTTATATATTTAATAATTTTCTCTTTTTATGTGTTCCAGGTTTGCTTTTGGGGAATGTCATGGGACATCACTATGGATTACGGTCGACTTTTTTTTAAAATAAATAAATAAATAAAATGGTGAATGAGGGTTCTTGTGGGGGGCGAGGTTTTGCTCTAAAACCTCATCGGCATCCTCTCCGTTGATCACACTCCCCACCCTGAGAGTCATTCTCCTCATCTTCTTGCCCTGACAGCACAGTATAGTACGCTTGCACCTCAGGTATCTGAGTCTCATCATGATAAACTTCACCCCTGGAGCTGGATTCTGGACAGTCTGGATTCTAGTTGGACCCTACTTTGTCCATCCCCAGATTCAACTGACAAAGATTTTGGCCATCAGTGCAGATGTTTTCCACCTCTTGAGCCAGTAAATCTTTGAGGCAGACCTTATGCCTATGGAATAGAATATGTGAACAGCTCTACAGACTCACTGATCTGTGGTTCCGCTCAGTCAGTTGGGTGGTTAGAGAGCTGTGATGTGAGAGGAAACAAGGATAATTGGGGTGCCACCTCTGAGGACTGTACTGTGTGTGATGTAAAGGTGGAGGAAGAGGTAGAGATGGATAGGCCACTTGATGGAGCATTTTTCTGTAATATAATCAAATATTTGAAAATTCTTTTTCTTTTGGCGATCTGTCTGTTTTTTTGCAGAAGATACGACTGTATGCAGTTTAAATGTGTTGATCATGATTATGATAGTCCTTAGACAAAGTCTTTTTTTAACTTATGTTTTCTGTTTTATCTATCAGAGCAGGCACTACTCATTTACCCTACACCTCTTTCCCCAGAATGGTAAACTCCACTTATGGGGGGACAGTTAATGTTATTCGATCTACTACTTTTATCTGGTCTCCGGCTGTTACACTACACATAATATTTGGAATTTTCGGTCACCTTCATTATATTGGCCTCATGTTTGATGTACCTTTCATATTAGTAACGTAAGATTCCCAGACAAAAGGCTCATGCACATGACCGTTCTGTCTGTCCTGGTCAGTTCCTGTTTTCTTGCGGACCCACGGACAGGACCATCTTTTCAATGTGTTCAGTGTAGGATCGGATGGCACATGGTAGCACTTCCGTGTGCATCCGATCCTACAAAAAACACATCGGATGCCGTATGTCCGTTCCATTATTATGGAACATGTCCTATCCTGTTCCCTAATTATGGACCGTGACACAATACAAGTCAATGGGCCCTGCAAAATGAAGCACTTCCGCGTGACCTCCGTCGGGTGCCCGCGCAGTCTGTGTCCCACTCTAGGCCCACGGTTGCTCGCACTGCAGCGTGTCAGTATCTGCCCGCACTGCAATGTCAGCATATGCCTGCACTGCAGTGTGTCAGCATATGCCCGCACTGCAGTGTGTCAGCATATGCCCGCACTGCAATGTCAGCATATGCCCGCACTGCAGTGTGTCAGCATATGCCCACACTGCAGTGTGTCAGCATATGCCCGCAGTGCAATGTCAGCATATGCCCGCAGTGCAATGTCAGCATATGCCGGCACTGCAATGTCAGCATATGCCCACACTGCAGTGCGAGCAACCGCGGGGATGATGAGTGCTGCCGTCAGAAGGTTAGTGAGTTCATTACCTGCGGTGATGAAGTCCTGCCCTCCTGACATTAGCGCTGGACACTGACCGCCGCGTTCTAACATCACCTCTCACGGGTGGCCCAAAATAGCGGTGACGTCACACGCCACTCGTGAGAGGTGATCTGAGAACGCGGCGTGCATA
Source organism: Anomaloglossus baeobatrachus (assembly GCF_048569485.1). NCBI lineage: Eukaryota > Metazoa > Chordata > Amphibia > Anura > Aromobatidae > Anomaloglossus > Anomaloglossus baeobatrachus. The sequence goes on along the minus strand of NC_134353.1, from coordinate 275,185,246 downwards.
GAACTCAGTGATGAGCGCTGATGTCAGGGGTGCAGGGCTGTCCATCGCCGCAGGTAATGTACCTCGCTAACCTCCTGAAGTCAGCGCTGGTCATGCCCTGCAGTGACCTGGGCTGACCTCATGATGTTAGCTCAGGTCACTGCACTGCTCACCCAGTCAATGGGGAACATTCTGTTCTTCATTGACTGGGACAGGGAGTATGGATCGTAGTGGGACCCCCTTATTGGATTACACCGGATACGGATTTGTTTTTTCTTCTCAATAAATTGGTGAAAGAGGGAATGTGTTAGGGAGGTTTTTTTCAAATAAAAATTTGGGTCCTGCAGCCGGCTGCTGTGGCTTCTCCCGGATGGTTGGTGGTGGCTGCCTTTCCCTGCACCTGTGTGTATGTTCAGTCCCGATGGATTCCCACTGGTAACCCGCTCCCCAGCGTGTATATGTGCCAGAAAAGCCCTTTTTCCTGCAGGCTCTGGCCCTTGGAACTCTAGCTGTGGCGGTAGCTGTATTTCCTTTTGCTGGTTGGACGGTTGCCTTCAATCAGGTCTTGGCTGTTAGGAAACCCCTGGGGTTCCGGTCACTGACGGATTTGACCTCTAATGGTGGCTCCAAGCCTGGTCGGGGTCCGCAGGCCCTGCTTGTGTGTGCTGGCTTCACTTCGCTCCCCGGTTCGGTACTGGCGGGCCACCGCCCGTCCCCGGTCCTACGGTTCCGCGTTGATCTGCCTCTCCTGCAGATGGCCACCACCGTCTGCCAACCTTGCTCTTAGTGCCCGGGCCACACACCCGGACACGGTCAGATTGCTCCTCCACTACCACTTGACTCCTCTCTCTTTCACTTCCCTAACTGATCTGTCTTCCTTTTCCCGCCTCCAGGACTGTGAACTCCTCAGTGGGTGGCGCCAACCGCCTGGCTCCACCTCACCTGGTGTGGACATCAGCCCCTGGAGGGAGGCAACAATGATTTTGTGTCTGGCTGATGTGCCTGTCTCGGGGTGGGGGTGTGTGTTGCAGTACCTGTGACGACCTGGCTAGTCCAGGGCGCCACAGACTTACCTTAAAAAATCACTTCCTGATCAAGTGGAGCAGAATGGCTCTGGATCCGACAGAGGCCAGTGGTGCATAAGTATATTACTGCAGAAAGAATATTTTTCTGAAGGATATATTAATGTTAAAATTTCTCAAATGGAAATATGAATAGAGGAAAGTAGATGATATTCAGCATGGAGATGTCTGGCAGTGTGAGGTTAACAACTGCAGCAGCCCTACACTACAGCAGTATAGAACTATAAAATGCTCTGGGCAGCCAGGAGATGTGTGGCTGGCGTGGTTGTGCTGTGGTATCATGGAAATATCATGAAACAGGCAAGAGATATCTGCAATGTAGAGCCAGCAGCCGCAGTAAAGTATAAATGACATGATTGAAATGGATTATATTCCCAACTGGGTGTGGGCCATCAGCATTTGTGGCAGTAAAATGGAGTAGAATACAATGCACAGGCAGCCAGCAGGCATGGCTGTTCTACTTTTTGGCATCAGTTGTAGGTGAATGAAATATGGCACAGATCCATGCCTGATTCCTTTTGAATAATACAAGTTTTGCAACATTTGTGGTAGATAACCTAGTTCACTTGAGTATAATTAAGCCATCCGTCATATTGAATACCCTCTATGACAGTACACTGGAGTTGGGAAATAACAGCACTTGCATAGCATTTGGGCCAGTACCTGTCACTGGTCCAAACTGCTGACGCAGAAGTACAAGGGATCGAGGCTAAAGGGGGCTTTACACACAACGACTTCGCTAACGGCCGCTGGCAATGAGGAAGGAAGGAGGTGGGCGGGATGTTCCGGCCGCTCATCTCCGCCCCTGCGCTTCTATTGGGCGGCCGCTTAGTGACGCCGCTGTGACGCCGAACGAACCTCCCCCTTAGAAAGGAGGCGCTTCGCCGGCCACAGCGACGTCACTAGGCAGGTAAGTATGTGTGACGGGGACTAACGAAGTTGTGCGCCACGGGCAGTGATTTGCCCATGATGCACAACTGACAGGGGCGGGTGCTTTCACCCGCGACATCGCTAGCGATGTCGCTGTGTGTAAAGTGGCCTTAAGGGTTACTGCCTGAAAAAGAACAGAATCTAGGGACGACTGAACCTGGCAGTTTAGTTGTTATATCTACTGTATTACTAAAATGTGTCAAATCGGTGCAATGAAAAATGAAACATCCGGCACATCTAGTAAACTGTAATGTAAGTACGTTTTGTGTCTATTCAATTTAAATTGCCTTTGTTTTACTCTTCATATAGGTTTTTTTCAATATATTGGCAAAAAAGACAGATCTTTTTTAGATTATGGTATTTATTCCAATGGATTTCTTTTCAAATAAGTATTTTGTATTTTCAAACATATTAAAGAATATGTTAATAATTTTAGTTGCACTCATTTTGCACTTTATATAGGTTTTAAAATATAACACATTTCTGTGCTGATTTAATCCAAGTAACACTCAGTATACACTTTATCTAGAGTGTTTTTCAATGGCTAAAAAAAGATCATGTTTTCACTTTGCAATCATTTTGCCTACCTTGGAGTTTGGTAAAATATACCATCAGGAATATTTCATCTTAATTAAATTGGGGGTTAAATGTATAACTAAATTAATTTTAATGATTTATATGTTTTAACATTGTAATTTGGGATTGTTGAGTTATATTCTACATACAGCATTTTTTAGTAATATTTTGAGGTCCAGTCAGCACAGAATTATCCACGTCATCTCTTATATTGCTGACAGTTGCATCTTTACATGAAATGGCCAGTGTTTCTTTCCACCACTTACCCCTAAACTATTAACCCTCTGATATTTTCCCTGGCTCATAGTGCTACTACAATAGTAATTAGTGTCTGTCTAATGGGGATTTTACATTCCCCCGAATCAACATGTGAGGCTGTAAATAAAACTTGATGGACTTACAGTAAGTCTACCTTCCACCTTAAAAAACAAGTCTGTGTTACTATTATGAACAGCTACACTGATTCTGACGGTCCAGAATCTCCCTATCACTTGAATCTTTGGATTTTTATTCACAAACTTAGGGGTACTTTGCTTGTTGCGACATCGCTACTGCGATATCGTCGGGGTCAAATCGAAAGTGACGCACATCCGGCGCTAGTAACGACGTCGCAATGTGTAAAGCCTAGATGCACCGATAAACGTTCGCAAAAGCGTCGAAAAACGGTGATCTGTGTAGTGTCGGTCAATTCCATAATTTCGCTGCAGCGACAGGTACGATGTTGTTCCTCATTCCTGCGGCAACACACATCGCTGTTTGTGAAGCCGCAGGAGCGAGGAACATCTCCTTACCTGCGTCCCGCCTGCAATGAGGAAGGAAGGAGGTGGGAGGGATATTTACATCACGCTCATCTCCGCCCCTCCGCTTCTATTGGCCGCCTGCCGTGTGACGTCGCTGTGACGCTGCACGACCCGCCCCCTTAGGAAGGAGGCGGGTCGCCGGCCAAAGCAATGTCGCAGGGCAGGTAAGTACGGGTGAAGCTGCCGTAGTTATAATGTTCATTACGGCAGCTATCACAAGAGATCGCATCTGCGACGGGGGCGGGAACTATTGCGCTCGGCATCGCTACAATCGGCTAACGATGTCGCAGTGTGCAAAGTACCCCTTAGTCTACCACTCCCATTTTCAATGTGCTTCAGCACTACAGTAGTACCCCAAAATTAAATTTATGCTTTTTCTATTCCTTTGTGCTGTTGCGCCATCTGCACACTGACACTGGATGATCGCAGCAGTGCTCACATAGTGTCTGTGCGCAAGTGTAGATCAAAGACATAGTGTTCACTCTGAGCATTAGAGATAAGTCAATCAATGTAAAATACTGACTTTATTTTGCAAATAGGAAGGTGTGACTGTGCCCCGCAACTTTATTATATGTTTGGCCACTTGTACAAGGTGGCCATAAAATATCCTAAGGTGTTTGGAGCCGTGTGCAGACTGACCCAGTGGACAGAATTGGCTGAAAATTGGTATGCATGCTATGGGAATGAAAGATATCTTAAAAAAATTATACCAAAACTCCCCACCAGGTGAAAAAAGTTGAGCTGTACAGTAAGCGCGTCTTGCAACTCAGTCTGCAAGATGTCCGTCTCTTTGCCGGATTATGTGCTATTAGTGCCGTTGTTTTATGAGAATGCCAGGAATGCTATAGCTGCAATGAGAGTCTTTTGTCATTTGAAAGACCATCACACACATAGCGGTCCATTGGCTGTCAATTTGCTGAGACAGATGATGATATGTTTTGAGATAACAAGGTTACTGCGTGTTCAGCCAGGGTGTGGGTGACGACTGGTAAGCACAGAAATTGTGGAGGACATTGCCACTGCCATTGTGGAACAGGGCACGAACACCCCTGCTGGGAACAGCAGTGCACGCAGTGTTTCCAGGCAATTGGGGCTCCCGTACAGCACAGTTTGGAAAGTTCTCCCAAAGGTCTTGAGGGCATACCCATACAAAATTAGCCATCATCAAAAACGTCTTCATCGTGACAATGATCCCTGCATCACATTTGCAGTAATCTTTCTGGAAAGAGTGGATGTGGATGGCAATTGGCCTTGCAATGTTCTATGGTGCGACGAAGCACATTTTTACCTGAATGGAACGATGAACACACAAAACTGACGCATTTGGGCTACCAAAAATCCGCAAGCGGTCGAGGGGGTTCCACTTCATTCGCCAAAGATAACCGTTTGGTGTAGCTTCACCTCATCATTCATCCTCTGACCATTCTTTTATGAAGAAATGAGGCCAACAGGGGTTGTTACCTGTTCCATGACAGCAGCGAGATACTAAACAATGTGGGAAACAGTGGTCGTTCTGCATCTCCAACAGTGGCAATATCTTCAGACGACCACCACCTCATATCGCAAATCATGTGAAGAACATTCGGCATGCACATTTTCCCGATGACAGCCTGGTTGACCTCAATGACCGCATTATTTTGCAAAGTGTGCAGCATCCCACCAGACATGTTACACACAAGCGTTGAGCATGTTCTGCACTGGATGAACATGATCACCATGCATGATGGTGGCCATATTAAACAGTTATGCTAGTCTGTGGAACAATTCTGACATCTCCAATTATCAGCACATGGTTTTTGGGTCGCTCGCTCATTATATAGCGCCACTTTTTCACCTGGTGGAGAGTTTGGGTATATTTTTTTTTAAAGATGCCTTCCATTTCCCCAAGCCTTGAATAGTATACATACCAATTTTCAGCCAATTCAGTCCACTGGGTCACTCTGCACACGACTTCAAACACCTTAGGTTATTTTATGGCCACCTTGTGTATTAAAATGGAAAAAAAAAGGTCTAACTGTTTATTAATTTTCAGATTCTATTACATGAAGTTAGGACTGTAAATCTATTAAACCCATTTCTCATGTACAAATAATACTTGCTGCCATTACTAAGGTAGACGTTTAATAGAAAACAGCTTGCAAGCACTGCTCATGCTCTGCTATTCATCAGTGAAGCCTCGTCTCTTGCCGACGAGCTGTAAATAAATGTGTTAATATCTCAAGAACGGCTACAAATTTTAATAAGCAGTAAATTACAAAATTGTATTTACAGATACTATCTGCCATTACCAATTTATCAAGAAGGGAATAACCCTTTCAGATGAAGACATCGATGTGTATAGTCATTGGTCCACTTAAAAATGCAGCCCCTAAATATTTAATATTTAATCAAGGCACAAAACAGTAAACTTATATGTTATATAAATATATCTGATCTTATGCTCCTGCAAAATGAAAGGATATTTGAAGTGTTAGACCTCATTTAGATTTCCGTGAATCTTGCAATACTTATGCCTGTGATTGGGTCCTGCTAAGTGTGTAGAAGGTCTTCTTAACCCTTAAAAATATCACTGTTCATAGGCAATTTAGCCAAAGCAGTAACAGAACATGTAAATAATTGTTATTTCATTTCCACTCCATAACATATGCATTTAGTAAAATAGTAATACATACAATATGTATTGCATGGGCATACCCAGGATCAAATCTAGGGGGGGGTAAGCCATGGTCATTCAGGTTGTAAAATATTAGAACGGAAAAGGTGAAGGAAACGAAAATTTTAAGAGAATTAAATGTAATTATAGCTCGATTAATGACTCCGTGGCCCTCCCCGCACACACACACACACTATACAATGCACCCCCCATTACCACTCCCCACACACAATACAATGCACGCTCCATTACCCCTACCCCCCACACATACACACACAATACAATACAATACATCCCCCCATCACCCACTACACACACACAAGTACAATGCACCCTCCATTACCTCCTCCCCACGCACAGAATACAATGCCCTCCCATCACCCCCCCACACAAACACACACACAATACAATGCACCCTCCATTACTCCCTACACACACATGCACACACACACAATGCACCCCCATCACAGCCTACACACACACACACATAATACAATGCCCCCCATAACCCCCCCTTCCACACACACACAATACAATGCACTCCATCATCCCCTACACACACACACACACACACACAATACAATGCACCCCCCATCAGCCCCTACACACACACAATACAATGCATCCCCCATCACCCTCTACACACACACACACACACACAATACAATGCACTCTATCACCCCCTACACACACACACACACACACACACACAATACAATGCACCCCCCATCACCCCCTACACACACACACACACACACACACACAAAACAATGCACTCCCCATTACCCCTCCCCACACACAATACAGTGCAGACTCCATTACCCCTCCCCAGATATAATACATTGCACCCCCATCACGCCCTACTCACACAAATTACACTACACCATCACTACACATTCCTGCCTCCCCCCTCCCTCAGAATACAGTACTCCCCCTCTGCCTGTCACAAAGCTGTGTTCCTTCACAAATGTTCCCCGTTGTGTCTTCAGCCCCTCCCCACTCATCCCCATTAATTACACCTGTGTCTTCGGCTCCTCCATGGAGCGCTTACCGCTTCCTGATGCATCCCGGGTGGCACCCGCAGCACTGTGATGACATCAGCAAGATGCTGATCTCATCACGTGGCTTCACGTCGGAGGCGGGGCCCAGTCCCGGCGCGCTGTTCAAATGTATTTAAGTCTGAAAGATGCAAATACATTTGAAATAGGAAGGACGAAGCTGCGGTCACCGCCGTGCTCCTCTGCACTGTCTGCATGCCGGGCACACAGCACACAGCAGAGCAGGCACAGCACAGTGCCCTGCCTCCTGCTGCAGCTAGTGTGTCGGACATGCATACAGTGCTGAGGAGTGTGGCGGTGGCTGCAGATACATCGTGCCCCTGCTTCTAGGGGGGGCAGCTGCCCCCCCCTGCCCCTCGCTGGGTACGCCCATGATGTAAGTGGCTTGGCTTGTCAGACTATTTATTAATGACCTTGTTGGGGGCATGCGGAGTAGAATTTCAATATTTGCAGATGATACTTAACTCTGCAGGGTAATCAATACAGAGGAGGATAATTTTATATTACAGGGAGATTTATGTAAATTGGAGGATTGGGCTGAGAAGTGGCAATTGAAGTTTAATGTAGATAAATGTAAGGTCATGCACTTGGGTAGAGGAAATAACATTTATTCTTATGTACTTAATTGTAGAACACTGGGTAAAACAGACACAGAAAAAGACTTGGGTGTATGGGTGGATGGTAAACTTCACTTTAGTGGACAGTGTCAGGCAACTGCTGCCAGGGCTAATAAAATAATGGGATGTATTAAAAGAGGTATAAGTGTTCATGAAAAAAATATAGTTCTACCTCTGTACAAGTCACTAGTGCGACCGCACTTAGAATACTGTGTACAATTCTGGTCACCGATATATAAGAAGGACATAGCTGAACTGGAGAGGGTGCAGAGAAGAGCAACCAAGATTATTAGAGGAATGGGTGGGCTGCAATACCAAGACAGGTTATTAAACTTGGGGTTATTTAGTTTGGAAAAACGAAGGCTTAGGGGGGATCTAATCACAATGTATAAATATATGAGGGGACAGTACAGAGACCTTTCCAAAGATCTCTTTACACCTAGGCCTGCGACTGGAACATCTGGGCATCCGCTACGTCTTGAGGAAAGAAGGTTTAATCATAATCACAGACGAGGATTCTTTACTGTACGAGCAGTGAGACTATGGAACTCTCTGCCGCATGATGTTGTAATGAGTGATTCACTACTAACATTTAAGCAGAGCCTGGACGCCTTTCTTGAAAAATGTAATATTACCAGTTATGTATATTAGATTTTATGACAGAGTATTGATCCAGGGAACTAGTCTGATTGCCGTATGTGTCAGTATGAGTCAGGAAGGAATTTTTTTCCCCATTGGAGCTGGTTTGCCACATTGTTTTTTTTTTTTTTTGCCTTCCTCTGGATCAACATGTTAGGCTACGGGTTGAACTAGATGGACTTAGGGGCACTTTGCACACTACAACATCGCAGGTGCGATGTCGGAGGGGTCATGTCGAAAGTGACCCACTTCCGGCGTCGTACTCGACATCGTAGTGTGTAAATCCTAGATGATACGATTAACGAGTGCAAAATCGTCGTAATCGTATCATCGGTGTAGTGGCTGGGAATTCCATAATTACGCGACTGCGACAGGAACAATGTTGTTCCTCGTTCCTGTGGCAGCACACATCGCTGTGTGTGAAGCCGCAGGAGCGAGGAACATCTCCTACCTGCGTCCTGCAGCTCACGCCGGCTATGCGGAAGGACAGAGGTGGGCGGGATGTTTACGTCCCGCTCATCTCCGCCCCTCCGCTTCTATTGGCCGCCTGCCATGTGACGTCGCTATGACGCCGCACGACCCGCCCCCTTAATAAGGCGGGTCGCCGGCCAGATCGTTGTCGCAAGGCAGATGAGTGCATGTGAAGCTGCTGTAGCAATAATATTCGCTACGGCTGCTATCACAAGATATTGCTGCTGCAACGGGGGTGGGGACTATCGTGCTCGGCATCGAAAGCATCGGCTTGCGATGTCGTTGTGTGCAAAGTGCCCCTAAGAGTCTCCCTTCAATCTTAAAAAACTATGATACTATGATACTATGATGCTATGAGCCAAAGTTCACAACATGTGAGATGCCGCTCAGAGTGGATCCAGTAGAAAGGAACACACCTGGAAAATTTGGGGGCATACCCTCTATGATTTTGGTACGGCTTGTGTCTGCTTTCTATTAGTAGTGTTTTTGTTTTCTTGGACATGCATGTAGTGTGTGTAGTGTAGTGTATGTTTTGTTTTCTATTACATCACAGAAAGGAGACAGACGTACAAAAATTGGGTTAACAATAACAATAATATAATACTGTTTGCAAATATAAAGTGGAGGTAACCCAGGTACAAAATATTGAAGAACAACCAATACTATCCTTAACGCAAATGTGAGCTTGCATATTGTAACCAAAACATCAACTAAATCCTCAAGCATTTTTCATCTTTGCATGTTGCAGCCAGGGTCTATAGTGTTAGTGGGGGAAATTTGGGCATGACCAATAAGATGTAAGCCAACATGGTGCATCAAACATATCAGTGTGACCAAAGGAACCTTATACAGGCCTTATCTGTGTACATGTAATAGTATGGGAAAAGAAGTAGCACCCCTGAAGATGTGGTGATGCCTAATGTGTTGCATTGATCATAAAAAAGCCCATAATTCAGAAATGTGTGGTGGATCTGAAAGCAAACCACCAGAGAAAATACAGGAACAAAAACTTGACACTTTTGACCTCATGACAGGTCCAATTTAAGATATGGTACAAAAAAAATGGAAATGATGTGAAAGTATTTTTATCATTGTATTTTTTTCTAATCAATTTACAGTAAATTATGGCATGATATATTATTGGCCACATTGGGAGCTGCAATTAGTGAAAAATGTGATGAGGTGCTGCACTATAGTAATTCATAGAGCTTTTCGGCTGGTGCACCACTGAAGTCAGTGACTTGTCGTCCTCCTGAGTACAAACAATTAACTATCCTGTCTTTTCACATTTGTATCACTAGTAATGAATGTGTACGGTTATTGACTTAATTTACTTTTCTGAGATGAACTATACATGCCACCTGAGACCTATATGTTCAAATTAGTAAAGAGCTGAGACATAAAGTTAGGCTTTCAGAAATCTATTTAAAACAGTTGAATACACTATAATGTGAAAGATGCCAAAACTCTGGTTGATCTTTCAGTTTTACACAAGCTCTAGCAATCTTCGGTATATGAAATACAATTTGTAGCATCAGATCTTTTGGAAGACTGCCAAAAGGAGCATTATCTTAGAATACATGAATATATTACTTTCACAATGTGTAAAATTAGAAAACATTTACAGAAGCAACTAAACATAGTAGAATTCTATCCAAACAAGAGACATACTTCACTACACTCAGTGAACAGGCTCATTCCTACTTGAAGGACAGTTTTTCTTTGTGATTTATAAGCAAAATATAATTTCACAGTTAACTAATAAGGTTGAAACCAGTTTTTGCATCATATGTCTGTTTTTACTATTAATGTGACATCAGTAGTGATAATCATTAGTGATGAGCGAGTATGCTTGTCACTACTTGGTACTCGCACGAGTATCACTGTACTCGGGCTACTCGGCGGGTACCGAGTAATTTCGCGATACTCGTGCTGTACTCGTGGTCTTCATCCCTGCATGTTGGCGCTCTTTTGAGAGCCAGCCCTCATGCAGGGATTGGCTGGCAGACCACTGCAATGCCACAGCCCTGTTAGTTCTGGAATTGCAGTGATTGGCCGGCCCGCACAGCGTGACCGAGCCTTTATACCGGCGGGCGCGCTGTGCTCTGCACAAGCCATCTCATATTCCCTGCTTTCCCCGCCCACAGGTGCCTATGATTGGTTGCAGTGAGACACGCCCCAACGCTGAGTGACAGGTGTCTCACTGCACCCAATCACAGCAGCCGGTGGGCGTGTCTATACTGTGCAGTAAAATAAATAAATAATTAAAAAAAACGGCGTGCGGTCCCCCCAATTTTAATACCAGCCAGATAAAGCCATACAGCTGAAGGCTGGTATTCTCAGGATGGGGAGCCCCACATTATGGGGAGCCCCCCACCCTAACAATATCAGTCAGCAGCTGCCCAGAATTGCCGCATACATTATATGCGACAGTTCTGGGGCTGTACCCGGCTCTTCCCGATTTACCCTAGTGCGTTGGCAAATCGGGGTAATAAGGAGTTAATGGCAGCCCATAGCTGCCACTAAATCCTAGATTAATCATGTCAGGCGTCTCCCCGAGATACCTTCCATGATTAATCTGTAAATTACAGTTAAAAAACACACACACCCTAAAAATCCTTTATTAGAAATAAAAAACAATAACAAAGTCCCTCATCACCAATTTATTAACCCCGACAAAGCCCTCCATGTCCGGCGTAATCCACGGACCTCCAGCGTCGCGTCCAGCTCTGCTGCATGCAGGTGACAGGAGCTGCAGAATACAACGCCGCTCCTGTCAGCTTCACACAGCAACTGAGGTGAGTAGCGTGATCAGCTGCTGTCAGTCAGGTAACTCCCAGCCACCGCTGGACCCAGCGGTGGCCGCGATTAACTTCAGTGACAGCTCAGCTGATCGCGCTACTCACCTCAGTTGCTGCGTGGAGCTGACCGGAGCGACGGTGAGTAGCGCGATCAGCTGAGCTGTCACTGAGGTTACCCGCGGCAACCGCTGCATCCACCGCTGGATCCAGGTAACCTCAGTGACAGCTCAGCTGATCGCGCGGCTGTCTTCAGTTGCTGTGTGAAGCTGACAGGAGCGGCTGTGTATTCTGCAGCTCCTGTCACCTTCATACAGCACAGCTGGATGCGACGCTGGAGGACTGTGGATTACGCCGGACATGGAGGGTTTGTCGGGGTTAATAAATTGGTGATGAGGGACTTTGTTAGTGTTTTTTATTTCTAATAAAGGATTTTTCGTGTGTGTGTGTTTTTTAACTGTAATTTACAGATTAATCATGGAAGGAATCTCGGGGAGACGCCTGACATGATTAATCTAGGATTTAGTGGCAGTATGGGCTGCCATTAACTCCTTATTACCCCGATTTGCCAACGCACTAGGGTAAATCGGGAAGAGCCGGGTACAGTCCCAGAACTGTCGCATATAATGTATGCGGCAATTCTGGGCGGCTGCTGACTGATATTGTTAGGCTGGGGGGCTCCCCATAACGTGGAGCTCCCTATCCTGAGAATACCAGCCTTCAGCCATATGGCTTTATCTGGCTGGTATTAAAATTGGGGGGACCGCACGCCGTTTTTTTTAATTATTTAATTATTTATTTCACTGCACAGTATACACACACCCACCGGCTGCTGTGTTTGGGTGCAGTGAGACACCTGTCACTCAGCGTTGGGGCTCTCACTGCAACCAATCATAGGCGCCGAAAAGCAGGAAAGCAGGGAATACGAGATTGATTAATGAGCGGCCGGCTTTTTCAAAAGAGGAAAAGCCGCCGGAGTTTAGTGAACAGCTGTGCAGCGCCGGGGAACGGTAAGTATGAGAGAGGGGGGAGACTGACCGACAGACTGTGAGAGGGGGACAGATAAGACAGAGAGAGACAGACAGAGCGAGACCGACCGACGGGAGATAGAATGAAAAAAAAAATGACCGACATCGCTAGTAAAAAGCACAAAACGTGCGTTTTGGACATCGGAGTGCCACACAATGTTTTTATGTAAAATCTTTCATGTAATAATCTCAAAAAGTAACAGACACCAGCTCTATCTCACTATTGGGTATGTGCCCTTAACATTTCCGCCATGAAAATTCATTTTGGTGTCATTTTGGAAGGTTTTCTGGTGTGTCCTTAAAAATGGCGTAAAACTCGGACAAAATTGTTCACAGCTGTGACTTTTGAGTGATAAATGCTTCAAGGGGTCTTCCCCATGCTGTTGCCATGTCATTTGAGCACTCTTAAGAGACTTTTGTGACATTTTTAGGGTTTCTACATGCTGCCGGGGGTCATTTCAGAAAAATACTCGGGTCTCCCATAGGATAACATTGGGCTCAGTGCTCGGGCCGAGTACACGAGTATCTTGGGATGCTCGGCCCGAGCCTCGAGCACCCGAGCTTTTTGGCACTCGCTCATCACTAATAATCATGCACTAAAATGCTCAAGTACTCATTAGCAACACTCAGACAGGCTCAATTCAAGTAATGACTTATAATGGAAATCTATGGTGAAATCAAGCATTTTTATGTCACACCCTGCTAAAGGTCTGAGGAGGCCGGAAAATGCATGGGGAGGATGCCTGGATGCATCACTATAGCCTGCTTTACACGCTACAAGATATCTTACGATGTGTCGGCGGGGTCACGTCGTAAGTGACGCACATCCGGCATCGTAAGGTATGTTGTAGCGTGTGACAGCGACGTGCAATTGGGATTGAATGAAAAACTGTTCATTGCATGCACGTTGTTCATTCCTGACGAATTGAACGTCAGATTGTTCATCGTACCCGGGGTAGCGCGCATCGCAGTGTGTGACACCCTGGGAACGATGAACAGATCTCACCTGTCTCCTGCAGCTCCCGGCCCACAATGCAGAAGGAAGGAGGTGGGTGTGATGTTTATGTCCCACTCAGCTCCGCCCCTCCGCTTCTATTGGCCGTCTAACGCGTGACGTCGATGTGACGCCAAACATCCCTCCCACTCCAGGAAGTGGACGTTCACCGCCCACATCGAGGTCGTATGGTAGGTAAGTACGTGTGACGGGGGTTAATCGTATGTGCGGCACGTTCAACAAATTGAACTTTCTGTACATACAATGGGGGCGTTGCAAATCGCATACGATATCGTATGCGAAATTGCAACGTGTAAAGCAGGCTTAACTCTCAGGTCCTGCTGGAAAGTTAAATATTAAATATTTTAAAAAAAAATAAAAATAAAAAAATTTGGGGACTCTCAGTTTTTGATAACCAGCCAAGTTGAATCAAACCTGCCTGCTTTACCTTTGCTGCTTATCCAAAATATAGGAAACCCCACAATTTTTTTAAAATATTGAAATAAGTAATTAAAAAATACAGAGTGGGGTCCCCCTCATTTTTGATAACCAGCCAAGGTAAAGTAGATGGCTGCAAGCTAGTATTATCAGACCAGGAAGACCCATGGTTATTGGGCCCTTCTCAGGATAAAGATAGCAGCCCACAGCCGCCTTAGAATTGACGCATTACATTAGATGCTCCAGTTCTAACTCTTCACCCTGACTCTTTCTGATTGCCAAAGAAAGCTGGCAAGTAGGGCAATAGGTTATTGGGGTTGATGTCAGCTGGCATCAAGCCCATGGGTTAGTAATGGGAAGGCATCTATCAGACACCCCATTACTTTCCTAGTAAGAGTAAAGTAAAAAAAAAAAATACTGTAAAAAAATAGTTTATTTGAATAAAGACTCCTCCCCACTTTTATTAAAAAAAATTACACATTTCTACAAAGCTCTGACATAATCCACAATCCATATGTAACTTGGACTACCTTAAATAGCTGTAAAGAACAGCTATTCACAGACACCAGGCACAATGACAATGCTCATCAGAACTGCTCAATGTTGCGCTCTGTGAGACCTGTCACACCCACCATCAGTGAGTAGCTGTACTTTACTGCTAATCAGAGTCGCCGGAACTGCACTTGGTTTGTGGATTATGTGGGAGTTTTGTGGGGATTTTTTTTTAAAAAATTGGTGAATGAGGGAAGGATTGGGGGAGGCTTTATCCAAATAAACTATTCTTTTCACTCTGTATGCTTTTTTTTTAACCTTACACTAAGTGGGTTAGTAATGGGGGTGTTTGATAGACGGCTCCACATTAACCTATTTCCCCTATTGTTAATGCACCAGGTTCTGATGGTGGAATATTGTGGATTGTATACCATTTTGTGTGGGTTAATGTTTGGGCGTGGTTCACTGTCTTATTTGTGTGTGCATTGTCCCATTTGCAGGTTTAATTCCTCCCCTGCTAGCATTTTGTTCCAAAGTCGGGGGAGATCCACCTACTGTAAATTCTCTTCTTACCTGGGAGATTGAGTCAGTCTGCTTAGAGAACTTGAGGAAGAAGGATTGAACCTCTGTGAGAAGCTATGGCTTCTCAGAGAGAAACTGGACATTTTATTTATCACTTATTGGATTATATTCATATTTTTGGATTAATTTTTCCTTCTGTTTTGTGGATTATGTTATGGACCATTTGATTTGCTTGGAATAAATGCTTATTGGATTGAAGAGCCATCGCTCGCTCTGTTGATCGTGTGATATGGGAGAAGGACCCCATGACAACTGGTGGCAGCAGCGGGATCAACTTAGAGCAGCCTAATGGAGATCCACCAACAGAGTGAGTACAGAAACTGGACTGCTTCCAGTCTGAAGGAAAGAGCCAAAGATCTGGGCCTGAGCTACCAGGGACTGAGTAAAGAAGCCATAATTGATCTACTTGTGGGTGAGAGCCAGTCCACCTCCTCCCAGATGTCTGACAGACAAACACTGGGGACGGTGATCCCTGCCCCAAAAAGCCAGTGGGTGGTGTGGTTCAAAAAAGAGATGGCAGCTCTCGGCCCCGGTGTATCTCAGGAATTTAAGGAGCAGGCTGCTCGCCGAGCACAGAGAAGACAAGAAGCAATGGAGTCCGACTGAGGGAGTAATGTGAGTTGGAGTATAAACCCAGCGATCCAGGAGCCTGTGCGGATCACCCAGGCGGACCTTAAGCCATTTGATGAGGCTTCCGGAGATGTGGATGAGTTATTCAAGGACTTTGAGCAACAGTGTGTCATCATGGAGGTTCCCCACTCTGGCTGGATGCGTTTGTTAGTGGGACTCCTTAACAGAAGCCTGGCAGAGGCTTATCGCACCATTGACTCACAGCGGAACCGGGATTATAACATTGTAAAGTGGACTATCCTGGATTACCATGCCATCACCCCAGAGTCACATAGGGCACAGTTCCGAAACTTCCCATGCACCACGGGGGGATCGTTTAGGATGTATGCCCATAAAATGTCCCAGGCATGTCGGAGATGGCTGGAAGCAGAAGATGCCTTCACTGTGGAAGACGTTATACAGGTATTTATTATAGAACAATTTCTGTACATGTGTCCCTCAGAAATACGGGAATGGGTCAGAGAACGCACGCTGTGCACCTTGGATGGAGCTGCAGCCCTAGCTGATGAGGCCCTTACTATCCGACCACAATGGAGGGGGTTTCTGGACAATAAGACACAGCCTGCTCCTTCTCCCCTGCCCTCTCCAGTTATATCTGCTCCTCCAGCCAGCAACAGGCCGATGACGACCACGGCTCACAATCCTGGGCCCCAACAGTTCCGACCACACCCTGGGGGAATCACAGAGAGGAGATGTTATGGGTGCGGGCAAACTGGGCACCTGCAATCCAGTTGTCACACAAGGACTTGGAGGGACCCCCACGCACTTCCACCTCATCCGGTGCATTTTGTGCATTCCATCCCGCCTGAGGAAGAGTTACCACCACCTCCACAGGAGTGTACCACTGACCCCTGCACCATAGATGCCCCTGTTAGAGTGTATGGCCTCCGGCCTTTGTCACCAGGTTCTCCTACTGCCTTCTCCAGAATGCTGGAGGACAAAGGAGGAATATCCCAAAGGCGACTGTAGATCTGGACTTTGGCTTTGGGATCAAGCAATGTGTGGTTGGGGTGATGAGCGGCCTGCCTGCCGATTTCTTGCTAGGAAATGATGTGGGAGAGCTACAATGTCGATTTGTGGGTGCAAGAAACACAGTTTGAGTGAAGGAAGACACAAAGGGAAGCTTGTCCTTCCAGCCCTATTGCTGTACAAGGGACTACCTGCAGCTTCTCCATCCAATACAAGCGTGAAAGCCAACACCAGAATATTGATGGACTGTTCTGGCAAGAAGAACCATAGATTATCCACAGCTGAGCAAAATGGGCTTAAGTGAGATGGCCAGAGGTCTGTGTAGACCTCATGGCATACTCACTTATTCAGAAGGAGGGAGAGGTTGTGATGGTGGAATATTGTGGATTGTATACCATTTTGTGTGGGTTAATGTTTGGACGTGGTTCACTGTCTTATTTGTGTGTACATTGTCCCATTTGCAGGTTTAATTCCTCCCCTGCTAGCCTTTTGTTCCTAAGTCGGGGGAGGGGGCATGAGATCCACCTACTGTAAACTCTCTGCTTACCTGGGAGATTGAGTCAGTCTGCTTAGAGAACTTGAAGAAGAAGGATTGAACCTGTAGCTTCTCAGAGAGAAACTGGACATTTTATTTATCGCTTATTGGATTATATTCATATTTTTGGACTAATTTTTCCCTCTGTTTTGTGGATTATGTTATGGACCATTTGATTTGCTTGGAATAAATGCTTATTGGATTGAACAGCCATCGCTCGCTCTGTTGATCGTGTGATATGGGAGAAGGACCTCGTGACACAGGGTAATTGGGAAGATCTGGCATAAAGGGCCACAATTAAAGATGCTGCGGGTTGCTATTTTTAGGCTGGGAAGGGCCCAATACCCATGGGACTTCCCATTCTGATAATATCAACCCTCCAATGTTTGCTGGTTATCAACAATAGAGGTGACAAAATGTTGTTTTTAATGTTGAGAGGTCTATGAGACCCCCATTACTAATCCTGTAAGTGAAAAGAAATAAAACACAAACACACCAAAATCTTTTATTGAAATAAAATCCACACACCCTCTTTCACCCATTTATTAACCCCAAAAACACCTTTGCAGTTCCGACTTAATCCATACAAAGTCCCAGGACGATCCCAGATTTGCTACATTGAACGCAGTGACCTCACCTCAGGTAAATTAATTTAGCTAAATGAGACCTGCATTTAAGGGCAGAAAACCACATTTTGTTTGCCAAGAGATGCAGGTTTGGTGCTGGAATTTATACACCAACTTTCTATACCAAATCTGAATCTTCCACCAAAAAAATACACATCTAAATGAGATGCAGTTTTGATGTTTTTTTGCCATTTTGCAAGGAGATGCAGATTTAAAAATGTAGGAAAGTCTGCAACCAAATATTCAATGTGCACACTTTGCCTAATCCAGTAATCCGGAATTGAGTTCAATGATTTCACCTGAGGTGAGGTCACTGAGGTCAATGAGTTCACCTCAGGTCTGTTCACCTGAGGTCACAGATGACGTACCATTGTGAAGTCAGTGACATCACCGCTCAAAACTGCAGCTCACTCAGTGTATCCCACAGTCGCTGTGAGTGCTCATACTTTCTAATGTGATTGTGCATCTCAGATGTAGCAGAGCCAGGATCGTGGGACCTCATGTGGATTATGATGTACCTGCAGGTGTGTTTTGGGGGTAAAAAATTGGTGAAAGAGGGTGTTGTCTTGTTTGTTTTTTTTAAATAAAGGGGTTTGATATGGATCTGCAGCACCCTGGGATATGCTACCCCAGTGATCTGCAGGATCCTAAGGCTTTCTGGAACACCCTATGCTGACAACCCACACCTCACACACAGGTAGGGGCACATTCCCTGAGACTTGGGCGCAGCATGTAGAGGGATAAGTGGTCAGGTGTGAGAACCAATCCCTTAGCTGTTAGCCTGGGAAAGGGGTGTGGCTTGTGGGAAGCAACAGGTGTTGCTAGGCAGAGTTGGCAGAGAGGAAAAATGACAGTTGAAGAAATGACAGTTGAAAGGAGCCAGAGAATGAGAGGGGTGTGAGGATTGTGAGGAGACCCCCAAAAGGGGACTAGGAGGTAGTAGCCTGAGGGTAGACAGATCCCAGGCACTACGCACGAGGGGGTACTGGACCCCAGAGTAGACGACAGCTGCAGGCGGTCTGCTGATCCAGCCATGTGTCGTGACTTCCAGGGTACCACACCACCCATAGGTTCAGGGACACAGCCACATATATAGGACCCGGGAGAGGGCACAGAGAAGTAGCCTACCCCACAAGGGACCGCGAGGCCTGTCATACTGGGCCCGGAAAGACAAAGGAGCGGAGCGCCGCAGGTCACCAACAGCTTCAGGCAAGGGGACCATCAGCTCTGCATGTGCACGGAGGGCTCAACTGGGACTCACGTCAGCACTGGGACAAAGGAAAGTCGGTTGACCAGCCGTGCCAAACTGCACTTTCAACATCTAGTGAGTAAATTACCAGTTAATCTGCAAGAACTGTGTTGTGTCTATTACTGGTGCACCACAAGGCACAGCACACCTACATGGGACTTAAGCCCCTACTGGCGGAGGGTGCGAACACACTTGCTGCTATACCATCTGTCCCTAAAACCACAGCAGCGGCGGGACATCTTATTACCGCAACCCGCCAGTGGCGTCACAAGTGACATACAAAATAACCCTGTTAACGAGCGCCCCCCCAGGTAATGGAACCGGGCACGGCCACCTGTGACGGCGATCCCCATTATCCATCACCCGGAACCGAGTATCCCAAGGGCCTGGGGTGTGGCAGCGCTCTACAGATCCAAACTTTAAAGTTCGGGTATGCTCCTCCCTACTGCCGAATTAAAAGGAAGGAGGAAGGTAAGGGAGAGGACAGTAAAAGATATCCATATTCCGTGCACTACAACATTGGGAGGCTTGCATTTCCCTCTGCCAGTAAACCAGATGAGAGTGGAACCAGTTAGTAAAGAGTGTGTTTCCTTGAAGGAAGGATTAGCAGGGAGAGCTGTGTCAGCTGACAACTGTTAAGCAGTTGTGAATATAATCAGTCAAACACCAGGCAGGCAGAGTAATTGCCAATACTACCCAGGGAAAGGACAAAAACACCAGAATGGCCCCATGTCATCTTCAGTGGAAGCATCTGGAAGTGTGCTGACACCAAGGAAAGCATAAGTCCCACAGTCCCCAGTGAACCTGAAGACCGAATACCCCATTCCATCACCAAGGAACGCAAAGACCAGAGACCCGATCCCATCGCTGAGCAACTCAAAGACTGAAGATTCCATCCCCAAGGAAACATAAGACCAAATACCCCATTCCATGGCAGAGGAACCCAAAGTATGAATACCCCATTCCATCAGCGAGGAACCCAATGACCGAACACTGATTATCATCATCAGAAAAGGATGAGACTACATGGTCAAGTACCGAAGAAAGAATACCAAATAACAGAGAGGGAAGGATGGACATCTTCCCCAGTGCAAATTCCAAGTGAGACAGGTTGTCACTTCCCGCTAATTGTACAGAGAGACAAATTAATTATCTATTGGAATAGCTAAGTGAAAATTTGTAACATAACTGAGTGAGAGTTAGTGAATCACTAATACAGATAGATTTGCTTAGATAGAGGCTAGGTTTACATGCTATTCATCTACTGTGACTATAAGTAGAGCAACTCTGAGGTTTTCCCCTCAGACGAAAGCATTGGGATTGAGCTGGTAAAAGGGAATTTGCTTGTTATAATTCTACATGGATTGTAACTGTGACATTTGCCAACTATAACCTGATTTTCACACTCTGAGATTACAACTTGTTTTCCATTCAATCATACCCCACCATTTTATTTGTTCCTGTACAATAAACATAATCCTATCACATTGAGTTGCCTTCTTTACGTTTTGGAACCCTGGCTCAAGTTTACATTTTCCATTACTTTCTCTGACTTTTCATAACTCAATCCATCAATCCATAAATACTACCTCACTCTGCAAAAAGGATAAAAGAATATTAGTGTTATTGTCCTAAACTGCATGTTGCAGATGAGGAGATGCTGACAACGGTGTTGAGGGCTTAAGCTCCCTTAGCAGTGCTGCCACTATAAATACCTATGAATTATGATTGGTGAAGCAGCATACTAACTGCTGCTCTGTCAATCACAACAACACTCATGCTGTACATGCTGTCGGATCCGTGCTTGTACGGTGGGTTGTGGCTCGAGCTCTCATGGACCCGGGGGTCACGTCACTCTGCAAGGGAGTTGGCGCTACACGCAGGGACTTGACGGGGAGTTCCGCGGCCGGGGCCGCGGTGGTTTGGGTTGGGATGCAAGTTCGTGACGCCACCCACGGGTTGTGGTGAATAGATTTACACCACCGCTGCCGTTAACTAGGCCTCCCGGGGACGGTGTTGCGCAGCTTGGTGTTGACCCCTCCGTGGGTAGAGGAATGATGGTCCCGGGGGCCCGGGGGAGGTGCCGAGGCATGGGAGCGGGTGCGGGCTGGATGCCGGCGCGGTGCAGCGCGGTGTGTGGCCCGAAGGCACTGGTGTACTCACTATGACACAATACACTGGAGTCTCTGGTAAACCAAACGGGGTGATGAACGGGGCCCACAGCCGGCTGCAGCTTCTTCGAGAATAGGTTGGTGGTTTCTGCCTTTCTCCTACACCTCCTTGTATGAATGTTTTGACTCCTATGCCTAAGCAATGGTAGTCCGCTGCCCGACTTGTATATGCCGTAGGAGCCCGTTTGCCCACAGACGCTGGCCCTTTGGGTCTCTATACCTTGGCGGTGGCTTTACCCTGTATGGTTGGGCTGTTGTCTTCTAACGGGTCTTGTGTGGGATAGGTCCTAAAGTCCAGTCCGCAATCAGTTGATTTGACTCGGCCCTGTCGGTTCAGGGCTTTGTACTGGGTCTGAGTACCCCTCTTGGTGCTCCGGTTTCCAATCGGTTCCCCGATTCGGTACCCCGGTCCCTACGGTTCCACTGGCTGTAATCCTGGCTCCTGCAGGCAGCCACAACGTCTGCCTCCTTGCCAAAGGTGACTAGGCTCCGACCCAGCCACCGGGGTAGCTTGTTGGCAGGCCTGGACACAGGTCTGCCCTTGAACTTGACTTCTCTCTACTCTGCATTACCACTTGTGAACACTGTTTTCCCGCCTCCAGGCCTGTGAACTCCTCGGTGGGCAGGGCCCACCACCTGGCCCCGCCTCCCCTGGTGTGGACATGAAGCCTGGAGGGTAGTGACAAGGGTTTCTAGGTTGGCTGCTGTCATCTAATCAGGAAGGGGGTGGTGTTGTATGTGTGTGTGACTACCTGGGACGACCTGACTAGTCCAGGGCGTCACAGATGTACAACAAGAGCAACGACTGGCACAATGTTGAGTCATCAATGTAACAGATGTACCGAAATATGAGCCTAGGCTAGCTGTATTCAGAAGGAATTTGAAAGGGAAGATGTTAGTGAGAAGAATGCCAATTTGTATTAAGCTTTAGTAATGAAGACAAGACAAAATCAGGACAATAGTATAACACTTGCGGGAGCAAATGGAAATGGATCAACTGGACCACAGGGGGTTCCAGGCTTACACTGACATGAGAGAGAGGCTTAACTAAGCATCTACCAGGTATTCACCAGAGCCTCTGATGGTGAGGATGGGCTTGGCTGCGGGGAGATGCCAGGTGCCATTCCCATGGCAGTGTCCGGGACTGTGTTAGCAGAGCGGAGCTGGGTGACGGCCGGACAGGGGAGTAGCAATGGACTGTACTAGAAGTCATATAAGGCACACAAAAGAACTAGACGGGACTGGAACAGATATACAGGTACAGGCAGGATCTGGAACACAGGATAAATACTGGACACAGGATGGCATGAACTGAAGACTTTAGGCACGGGACCTCAGGCATAGGTCATCATGCACAGGACATCAGGCACAGGACATCAGGCAATGGCATGAGACATCAGATACTGGCAGGAAGGAAGACACTGGCTCAGTCATCAGCTACTTGCAGGTACTGGCACAGGTCAATTGGCACAGGACATTAGGTACTGGCAGAGGACATCAGATACTGGGAGGACAGCAGACATTGATATGGTTGTCAGGTACTAGCACAGGTCTTCAGGCACAAGCTATCAGACACAGGCCTTCAGGCACAGGAAATCAGGTATGGGACTGTAACACAGGCAAGGCTGGTGCAGGTACACAGGAAAGGCTAGCAACACTAGACTCAGGATATGCTGGACCCTGGATATGTTGGTATCTGGATACACCAGTCTCTGGATATGCTGATCTCTGGATACTCTGGACACAGGAGATGCCAAACTCAGGCAAGAAACCAGACTTAGGCAGGGCACCAGACTCAGGCAGGGCAAAAAACTATAGGCAGGGCTCAAGGATGGATGGACGGTTCAGGCAGGTACAAGGACACAGGATTACACTTCAGAAACACAAGCAGGACTGGTCCCGGAACATAGACAGGAAGACAGGCTGGATGGGTACAGTAAAACACGGAATAGGGACACAAGCAAGAACACAAATATGGGTGCAGGGTTCAGGCTGGTACAAGGACAAAGGAGCAAACTTCAGTAACACATGCAGCACGGGTTTAGGAATATGGGAACACAGGTTGGATGGGTCCAGAAAGAGAGAATGGAATACAGGCTGGATGGATCCTGGAACACAGACTGGAAAGGTTATTGAACTTCAGCAGACACAGAAGTTGTTACAAGCATGACTGGGGCTGCAAACAGGCAGACCAGAGAAACAGGTTGGACTAACATGAAACAACTAGGTTAGAAACTTAATGAGTTGCTCAGGCACCTGCCAACAAGTGAGGAAGGCTTAAATTCCTGGTGCCTCTCAGCAATAGGCTGAAGAAACCTTTGCAAGGTATAAATGATTCCCCTTAAAAGGACAGGGATTGTGTAGATGTGTACCCTAGGCTGGAGACCCGGAAACCCTCAGCAGCATGCACAGGGCCTAGTTCTTAGAGATCCTGGCAGGAGCTGGGATCCAAAAATCTTGTGGGCAGCCTTGAAGGAGAACCAGAGTCCTCACTACATGTGGGCGGCAATGCTGGAAAGCAGAGAACCGTGCAACATGTGGGCGGTCATGCGAGATGGCATGGGACCAGCACATACGTGGATGGCCACACATGATTGCAGGGAACCGAGCAGGTGGCCAAGGAGATAGCAACATTGGTGTCATTGCTGGGCTGGGGGAGATGAGAGTGCAGGGACGTTGGCGCTAGAAAGCACCGGGATCCTGGAATATTACAGGACAGGGATGCAGGCATTACAAATGATAAAAATTCTTCCAAAACAAGAAAGCCAGCACGTAATTCTAAACTGTACTTATTAATAAAATCAGAGCTTTTTGGCATTTTTTTTTTTGGTTTGTGGTTGACCTCCACTTAGCCATGCACTCTTAAGTGGTTATTCTATCTGTCTGATTTTGGCAAGTGGTGACTGTTCACACTCAGTCATTCAGTCCTGTCCACAGGCTATTTAATTCAAGCAACACTTGCTTGGGACTGTCCCGCCCACAGCTATGACTTAAGCGGGCTTTACACGCAATGACATCGCTAACGAGATGTCGTTGGGGTCATGGAATTCGTGGCACACATCCGGCCTCGTTAGCGATGTTGTTGTGTGTGGAATGCAGGAACGACCGTTATCGATCAAAATTGCTCACCAAATTGTTGATCGTTGACCAGACGTTCCTATCCTGATTATTGTTGGTTTTCCAGGACGCATGTTGATCGTCATTCCTGCGGCAGCACACATCGCTATGTGTGACATCGCAGGAACGAGGAACAACACCGTACCTGCGGCCACACGCAATGAGGAAGGAGGTGGGTGGGATGTTTGGCCCGCTCATCTCCGCCCCTCCGCTTCTACTGGGCGGCCGCTTAGTGACGCAGCTGTGACGTCGAACGAACCGCCCCCTTAGAAAGGAGGCGGTTCGCCGGCCACAGCGACGTCACTAGGCAGGTAATTATGTGTGATGGGTGTAAGCAATGTTGTGCGCCACGGGCAGCGATTTGCCCGTGATGCACAACCGACGGGGGCGGGTGCTTTCACCAGCGACATCGCTAGTGATGTCGCTGTGTGTAAAGCCCACTTTAGTCATGGGTACGGGACTTAAAAGCATCATGTAAGTGCTGCTTTAAACAGTTCTACTTTTTTAAATGTGTGAGGCCATATGGCACTTTTTAAATAAATTATTTTATAGTAGGACTGCCCCATGAGATTTGCCGTGACGTGGCGGGGTAGCTCAAAAAATTGCAATTTTTTTGCCAAAAGTCTCTGAATTTATTAATAAGTACAGTTTAGAATTATGTGCTGGCTTTCTTGTTTCAGATAAAAAATCTTGCAGTTTCAATTGTAAGAAAAGGACACAGTTTTGAGATGTTTTTGAGGGAGGTGGAAGTACATGACTGTATAATTGAATGGGTGTATGGAGTGAAGACAAGATCTGAGTCAAATATAGCCCTAAGACAGCAAGCATCAATATCAGATGGGTGAATAGAGGGAAGAAATCGAAAAAGCTTTGGAAATATTGTTTCACAAAGAGCAAGAATCTGATGTTTGAGTTATATATGGGCAATACTACTATGAGTTATTTTGGTCTAAAGGCCCCGTTACACGCAATGACATCGCTAACGAGATGTCGTAGGAGTCACGGAATTCGTGACGCGCATCCGGCGTCGTTGGTGACATCGTTGCAAGTGACACCTACCAGTGACCGCTAATCCGAAAAGCATCACATATCGTTGATTGTTGACACATCGTTCATTTTCAAAATATTATTGCTTGTTCTGGACGCAGGTTGTTCATCGTTCCTGAGGCAGCACACATTGCTACGTGTGACACCCCGGGAACAACGAACAACATCGTTCCTGCGTCCTCTGGCAACGAGGTGGGAGTGACGTTCATGCGGCTGCTCTCCGCCCCTCGGCTTCTATTAGTGGCCCACTGTGTGACGTCGCTGTGACGCCGCACGAACCTCCTCCTTAAGAAAAAGATTGTTCGCCGGCCACAGCGACGTTGTTAGGAAGGTATGTGCATGTAACGCATACCAACGATATTGTTCGCCACGGGCAGCGATTTGACCGTGACACGCGAACGACGGAGGGCGGGTGCGATCGCTAACGATGTCGCTGCATGTAAAGCAGCCGTAAGTCTTATTATGCAGGCATGCGTTTGGTGCAGTTTTAAAAAATAAAATGTACAAACTGTTTTTACAAGGGAAAACATAAAATCATTATTGAAACAGGGAACGCTCTTTTGCTGGCTTTTGACCTCTACTTGATATTGTCACCAGGTAATTTTATTTCTGTACAATAGGCACAGACAATAATGTTACAAACGAGTAAAGTGGGTCATAAGTGCTGCAAAATGGCACAATGAACGTTAATGTTCATGTAACCACATTTTCCTCTCTTACATGGTTATTTACAAAAATATATACTTTAGGAACAGTTAAGAGTTTTTTTCCGAAAAGCATTGACTCTAGTAAATAACATAATTTGAAACAAAATGTCAATTTGAAATGTAAAAGGCAATTGACCTGTGAAGGCTGACAAACCATGAAATAGAGAAAAATAGCCTCAATATGGAATATGAAAACTTGCATTGCACCTTTTAATATGATGCTATTAACTTGCATTGCTAAGCATCAATATGATTGTTCTACATTAGTGTAAAATCTAAATATTAATTGATTCTCAATCTTTTCATCCAGTTATGAGATAAAAGATTATTAACCTAGCAACCAGATGAAGATGTATCATTGGCGGCACAATGAAATCAGAAGTTTAGCTAAAGGTTATTTAAGCATCATATTGACCAAAGATGAGAGAATCTTTTGAAATTCAAATTATGCAGCTTTAATGAATTTTCATGCTCTTAATACTTCTAAGGTTCTAAGTGCCCAGGAAACCTGTGTATAATACTCTGAGGCCACCTAGTACCATACATAACCTCTTTTGAGCTTGTTATTTCAAGCACAATCTTAATAATGTCCAAGTCACTTCAACCTATCTGGATAAGGTAAAATGGATGATGGACCACTGGTAACCAGAAACCTGCTTAACAACACACTGCTGTTATGAATGAGCTCACACGGGTAACAAAACAGAGAAAGGACTACCTAGGTAAAATGCAGTGCCTGCAACAAACTGGTTCCTGTACAGACTAGTAAAAACCCTAATCACACAACTAACAACATCTCCACAGACCTTGCTCCTGAAATGCCGTTGAGGTGTTTTTTGTACCTTCTTAGGAACCAGAGGAGAGGCTGTAACACAATCTTAACAGAGGGAGAGAAAAACATGCTGGGCGATACGACTACCCAAGGTGAGAAACTAACACATGCACATGAACGATAGACAGTGGGAAAATAACCAGAACCAAGAAACAAGCTGAATACATGAAATCTCCCATGCACCCAAAGGAAGAGTTGTCTGGAGAGTAATAACTCACAGATCTGTAGAGAAAACAATCAGGGATCACCATACATGATAAACCCTTAGCTGAGGAGCTAGAACCCAACTCACCTATCCACCTGAAAATATAGCCAACAAAGAAAGTAGGAGAAGGATGAGTATAACAAGCCCATTCCAAAATTTGATACTACAGAACCAAAATGAAAAATGGAAAACATCTCAAAAGAAGCAACCAATAAAAAGAAACCAAGGACAAAAGAACCATTAGCATTTACACAGAGATGAAATGGGCAGTGGTGAAACAAAATGCAAAAATATGCACAAAAACAGTTTTGACGCTCTTTCTGTGCAGTTTTCTGCCAGGAAACAAAAAATTGGTGCAGAAATCAGGTTGCTTATATTTCAGCACCAAATTTACATCTCCTGGCAGAAAACCACACTGAAACGGCATCAAAACTATTTTCATGCATTTTTTTTCCAAGATATGCAGATATGGTGCTGAAATGTATACACCAAATTGCTGCGCCAAATCTGCATCTCCTGGCAAAAAATCACATTAAAATGCCGGTACCGGTGCCTCCTCTTTCGGCCATCTTTGTCCTCCTTCTTCTGAAGCCTGGGTACATAACACGTCCTACGTCATCCACAGAAGCTAACATTGGGGTCCTACGCAGGTGCACTACAATACTTTGATCTGCCCTGCTCAGGACAGATCAAAGTGCGCCTGCTCAGGACCCCATTGTCTGCTTATGTGGATGATGTAGGATGGATCATGCACCCAGACTTCAGAAGAAGAATGACAAAGATGGCCGAAACTGGAGGCGCCGGTACCGGAGAACGGAGACACCCATCCAACCAATCTGCACCGCCCCGCCCCTCAGCTGAGTATTATATAGTGATTTTTACATTCTACACAGCGGCCTGGGCTCTTATATACAGCATGTTAGAATGCTGATTATAAGAGCCCACTGGTGGTGGCTACAGCTTATAGTAGCCAAATCTGGTGTCAGGTGCCCTTTAATAAAGGAACTTTCACACAGCACTTCATCACCAATTATCTCAGTAAGTCCTGCCTATGATGACTGCATCTGGGATGGCAACCGAGATCACCTTGGGTGCACAGGCTTTTGCAAGATGAAAGAAGACAATTGTATGGCAATGTCATTTGAAGACAGACTGTTCCCAGAGATAGTGTAGCACCGAATGAGGTAAGACAAAACAAAGAGCTGGGTTGCATTTTTTCCATTAAGCCTCAAAAAGAACACTTACCTAATAATAGAGAACAGGTTTATTAATAATTTGTCTTCCTGAGCTTACTAGAGATGAGAGACTATTTTTTTATCTTCATGGAGAAGATATTAAAAAATGGTCATGCAGAGTTAGCATCTACATTATGAGACTCAGGCGACTGCAATCTCCACAATTCAAATTGTGGAAGCATTTCCATGGGATGGATATCAGCTGTGCTGCCAAATTGAAGAGAAATCCAGAAGTAGATGATTGAAAAGTGGTTTATTTGTCGGAGCATTTCTGAATCAACCAGACTCTTTCCTTTCTTCAGAATGTGGTTGTCCTCATGAAAGAATCTGGTTCACACAGAAATGCGTCAACAAATTAATCACTTTTCAATCATCTACTTCTGAATTTTTATTCAATTGGACAGCGCAGATCTGTTTGGCATTATCACCCAAAGAAGCCAAGTCAGATCAGGGTAGTATTTGACTGAAGTATCAAGTACGATGAAAACTGAATGATGTTTTTTATCAGGCCCAGATCTGAACAGCAAGCTCATAGGAGTACTTCTCTGTTTTCGTAAAGACTATTTCATTCATGGCTGATATCCAACAGATGTTCCATTACTTCCTCATTAAAGAAGAAGCTCTTGAGTACAAAGATAACAATTCTTCTACAAATGTTACAGATCATCATATGCAGGTACATATCTTCACTAATAGTCCTTCTTCTGCAGTAGCTATCTATGAGCTGAGACGCACAACTCAAGAGGTTGAAACAAAGTATTGAACAGATGACAGACTCTTTCTAGAGCAATATTTCTATGAAGACAATTGTTTGAAATTAACACCCACAGATGAGAACACAAATAATCTTCTTAAAAGAGCCCAAAATATACTTGCTCTATCTACCCTGAGGTTACACAAGATTGCTTTGGACAGCAAGAAATTGATGGAAGCCTTTCCTCTTGAAGACCACTGAAATGACAAACAATTTAGATCTACTAGGGATAAGCGGACACAAGTTGAACGTTTGTTAAAAGTTCAGTTTGGTACCCAAACTTGACCCCAAACCACTAAAAGTCAATGGGGACCTGAAATTTTGTTCTTTAAATTGGCTGTGAAATGGTCATAGTAAGAGCTGGGAGGCTACAAAAAGGAAGCAAAATTGCAGAAAGAGCAGGACATTTGCCCTGCAAACAAATGTGGATAGGGAAATGACTATTTCACCATAACAATCATAGATAAATTTGAAGTATATTATTAAGACAAATGCCCCCACAGAGGCAAAATTGAAGAGTGCCCCACAGAGCCTGTTTTCAGAGCTTCTCTAAAGAGCCAATATTTTAAGAGTGCCGACACAGAGCCTATTTTCAGAGTTCCCCCACAGAGTCAAAATTTTAAGAGTGTCTCAGCAGCATTTTGGTTTCAGTCATGGAGGTGGCATCAGTGTAGGTTCAGATACCTCCTGCACTGACTGACAGCTGGTTCTAATGCTAAGCGGCTGTCAGAGTGGTGATTGAACTCATGCTGGCACTGTCCCCGTTACTGCAACTGGAACGCTGCCGATAGGATTAAAGTTTCCTCCAGGCAATGAGGTTTAATGTGCAGGTACCCGGCAGGTTCAGAAATCTATTAATGGCTCATTTCAACTTGCGATTTTCATGTGCGAGTGAAGCGATGCGCTGAAGGCCCTCGCTTTGCCGAGCAAGTCACAGGATCAGACAGACTTAACGGGTAAACCAGAGAAGGATGTTTATTGAACAGAGAGTCAAATAGACTCTGCCGCATGGCTGAAGATAAGGAGGGTAGGGAAACAAGTGTAAAAAATGAAAACTAAAATTATGGTCCTGTATATTTTAGCTTAGGCAGCACAGTCAGGATGCCACAACTAGTACAATGAACAATCAAAATACAATTAGCAATACAATGTTATACACAACCTGCTCTATTCACTACCTGACTGGCCTCCACTAAAAGGGTCCGTGTGGATACCGCACTCTCACTATGAATGCCTATCCTGGTTCCCTCACCATCATACCCGGGTACTCACACACAGATCCATCTGCAGGACTTGTACGCTCAGAGGATACTCAGTCCGGAGATGCTCTCTCTGCTGCAGAAGGGCAAAGAAAGGCTCTCCTCTCGACCACACTGGACAGCTGGGCTCATCAGGTATGGAGTTCTAGCAGACTGAATTCTGTCTCTCCTTTCTCCGTCTTCTCTCAGCACGAACTGGGAAATTACTCCTAGTCATTTCCTGCTTCTTTCATCCTAGAGCCTGTTCAGTCCAAGTTAGCTCAGGCAGCAAGGAGAAAATCCGGGCCAAACCATTATCCCCTGCTTATGAGCCATCCCTTAAAGATGTATAGCAACACATACAGGAAGCAGCATATAGTGTAAAATGTCACAGAAAGCAGTGAAGCAACATCCTCAGTTGGGGCTGCACTCCCCTACATGAGTGTGATCCAAAAAAACATCATATTGCACTTGCACCAGTATTAATCAATGAGGCAGTGTCCTGCTATTTTTCCCTCAGCTGAGATCGTGCCGAGGATCAAATCGCAGCATGCTGCGTATGGCTGCATATATCGCACCAGACTTGTTATGGGTGCGAAAAAAATATTGCACGGCATAACATATGTACCGCCCCGTGCTCGGCAGCTGAGCCGCTCAGATCCGGACCTTCAGTGGGTGGCTCAAGGGTCTCCGGACCCGGGGGTCTCGCGGTCACTTCAACTAAAAGGGTGGTTGTGGTTTGGGGACGTAGATTTACGGCTGGAGCCGTGTTAAGTTTGTGACGCCACCCACGGGATGGGGTGAAGGTGGACACCACCACTGCAGTTACGGGGCACCCGGGGGAGGTGTTGAGCAGCAAGTTGTTAACCCCTACTTGGGCAGGGGTGGTGGCCCCGGGACCCATTGGGGGTGTTTGGCGGTGCAGGGAGATGGGCGACCGGAGGGTGCTGACGTACTCACTATTAGTAAACACACGAGTCTTTGGTAAACCAAGGTGATGGTGGTTGGTGCCCGCACCCGGCTGCGGTCTGGTCCCCCACCCGGCTGGTGGTCTCTGTCTTTCTCCCGCACCTGTGTTGGATGGTGAACTGCCTGTGCTTGCAACTTCAGGAGTCCGCTCCCGGCTTGTTGTTGCCTAAGGAGCCCTTTGCCCGCAGACACTGGCCCGTGGGATCTCTGAGCCGTGGCGGTGGCCATTTATCCCTCTCATTGGACTGTTGCCTTCAGTCAGGACTTTGGGTGGGACAGGACCTCTAGTCCTGGCCGCAATCAGTTAATTAGCTAGCCCCCAGTATCTTCTGGACTTAGCTTCAGGGTGTGAGTACCCCCCTTTGTGCTCCGGTTTCCGAGTCGGTTCCCCGGGTCGGTACCGGCGGGCTACAACCCTGTCCCGGTCCACCTCGGTTCCACCGGAACCTGCAGATGGAGACCGCCGTCTGCCTCCTACCCAAAGGTACCAGGGCTCCTACCCCGGCACCTCTCCAACTTAAACTCTACACTTGTTCTGACTACTCTTTACTTTCCCGCCCCAGGCTATCTGAGACTCCTCGGTGGGCGTCTTCCAACCGCCTGGTTCCGCCCCCTGGTGTGTCCATCAAGGGCATCTAGGGTTTTAATGTTTGGCTGTATGTTACCTATGAGGGACAGGTGTAATGCGGGGGCCTATTTGTGACTACCTGGCCCGGCCAGGGCGTCACATACACATGGCATACGGAGGGCATACGCAAGTCTCACGGATCCTTAGTGAGAAAAATCTACACACTCGCACAACACTCGCATGGCACTTGCATGTCATAGGAATGCTGGGTGAGAAAAAAAATGCAGACTATACTCATGACACTCATCCACGTTTTCAGGACGAAAATTGCAGTGATTTTTTTATTGCAAGTGGAAAAGAGCCCTAAGCTGCAAGATAGCATGATATAGGCAGGTTCATTGCATTTTTTTTTCTCTTTAAGTAAGGTATTAATTCATTAAGATCCAAGGAAAGACGGAAGCAGGCGGCACTCATCGGCATCCAGGTTACGGTGTATTTATTCAAGCATTTTCATGCCAAAAAAGGGTACAGGTGGTGGGGGAGGGTGAGGACAAGTCACAACGCTGGACAATGGTGAGCCATTTCGCACCTTTGTGCTTCCACGGGTCCAGTCCTAAGTAGAACTTAGGACCTGTGGAAGCACAAAGGTGCAAAATGGCTCGCCGTTATCCGGCGTTGTGACTTGTTCTCACCCTCCCCCACCACCTGTACCCTTTTTTGGCATGAAAATGCTTGAATAAATACACCGTTACCTGGATGCCGGTGAGTGCTGCCTGCTTCCGTCTTTCCTTGGATCTTACACAAGGTCTACGCCCTGAGACGTGCACCCAGCTTTCTGCTTTCTAGGAATGAACTTACAGCAATACCTTGCTTTGGATTAGCGGTGCCCGGTTTTTCTCTCACTTTACTAGTATTAATTAATTACATTTACATTGTGGCGCCCTGGACAAGCCAGGGGCCACAGGTAACAACACACACACACACCCACCCTCAGCAGTTCACAGCAGACATCCCCAGTGAGACCTGATTTCTTCCTCGGCTTCAGACAGACACACCAGGTGGGCGGAGTCAGGCAGATGGGCACGCCCACCGAGGAGTTTAGCTGGCCTGAGGCAGGAAACAAGCCCAGACAAGTCCAGGCAGAGGAAGAGAGAGGAGGTTTGCAGAGAGGCAAACGCAGACTGGGGCCTAGGTTGGAGCCTATTGCCCTCGTGCAGCAGTCAGACAGACGGTAGTGGCCGTCTGCGAGAGCCGGGAAGACAGTCTGGTGGAACCATAGGTAGCTGGGGCTGGGCGATGGCCCACCGGCACTGAACCGGGGAGCCAGCTGGAAACCGGAGCGCAGGAGGAGCGTACGGAAGGTGTAGGAAAGGACTTACATTACCAACCTGGGGTCAGGGGAAAACACCGCAGCCGTCTGTGGGACCTGTCCATCCAGCCGTGTGTTTTACCGAGAACTGTGTCCTCATCATTGGCTGAGTGAGTACCACCGTGCCGTGCGGCACAGCGCTGCCCCCGTGATCCTGCACCTCACCAGGCCCCGTAACCCGCCTGCCATCCATCCCTACTCCATCACCGGGCCCCGGGACAACCAACCCCCTACCCACGGAGGGGAGAACTAACATCAAAGCTGCTCCCTGTCACCGCTCCCGGGATCCCCGTCCAGAGCAGCGGTGGTGTCACCAATATCACCACAACCGTGGGTGGCATCACGGACAATAACCCAATCCCCACCATCCAATCAAACCCCCTTTCACTCACGGGCGAGAAACGCCGCTCGAGTCCCCGGGATCCGGCCCACCGCTCGAGCCACCACAGAGCAGCGGCAGCAGCACTCGGACCCGAGCAGTGGGAGAGCGCAGCGTCCCCTCCTCCGCCCGCGACAACATGACCTTTGGAAAATAAAGTTAACAACCGGGGGACTCAGTTCTCTTCCAAATTTTGCAGGGCACTCTTTGAAAAGTTCAATATTGATTAGTCTTTTCTTCTGTCTACCACCCAGAGATCAATGATCAGACAGAGCATACTAATCAAACTTTCAAGCAATAACTTCGATGTTTTGGGTCTGATCCTCTGTCTGACTGGGTGGAACATCTCGTTAGCTGAATTTACTATTAATAATCAATATCAAGAAGTCATTAAATCTTTTCCATTTTCCTGTGATCTTTCATTGTATCCTCATTTTAATTCCTTTTCAACCACCACGATTGATGTTGAAAAAGCTGTGGATAAATTAAGACTTATCTGGTCTAAAGTCAGATAGACCTTGAGGAAAGCACAGCATAGTCAGACCTCAGCTACCAGTTGTGCACAGCTTGTTTTCCAACACCATAACCTGCACACTGCAGAATATTGGTCATACAGCAGCATAGAAAAGAATTTTCACAAATGAGCTACCCTCATATACAGTGGGAAAATAAGTATTTGATACACAGCTGACTTTGCAACTTTTCCCACCTACAGAGAATGTAGAGATCTGTAGTTTGTATTGAAGGTACACTTCAACTGTGACGAAATAAATAAAATAAAAATACAGAAAAGCACATTGTATGATTTTTAAATAATGCATTTGCATTTTATGGCATTAAATAAGTATTTGATACAATAGAAAAACAGGATATTTGGTGCAGAAACCTTTCTTTGAAATTACAGAGGTCAGACATTTCCTGTAGTTCTTCACCAAGTTGGCACACACTGCAGCAGGAATTTTGGCCCACTCCTCCATACAGATCTTCTCCAGATATTTCAGCTATTAAGGTGCTGTTACTCAGCATATAACAGTCACGCTATGTATAGAGCTACAACAGTTCCCTATATAGCACTGCAGTAGTACACCACAATTATATTAGGCAATTTCTATCACTATGGGTTTTTTCTACACAGTACAGAAATAACATGGCATGCCCTGGCCAGTCCCTATCTTTTATATTGGCTATGACAGCCCCACCCAATTGTCTGGGCTAGACCATGTGAACTTACTTCTGCAGTGCATTATGGGGAAGCCACACTGCCATGCCTGATGCCATCAGCATGTTCACTGACTCTTCCATCAGTATTTGAAATTTCATTTTTATATGGATCCTTGCAAATCGAATTGCAAATTGTTTGAATTTGAGTGGAACCGCAAATTTCACAAAATTTGATTTGAACTCAATCCAAATTTATTTAATGGAATCTGGCATCAGGTGTTTGCTACCTCATCTGAGAGCAGCATGATGTACAGTAGGTGAAGAGGCGCTGAATGAAACAATATATCAATTAGTTTCCCGGGCACAGCAGTTCTGACACAAGCAAAGTTTTTAGATTCATTAATGCAGCAGAGCTCAGAATGCTAACCCTTCCCACACCAGTCTCTCTATATACAATGTCTATAGACAGTGAGATGCTAATCTCAGCAAGTGGCATGTTGAACTAGATGACTTCTAGCTAATCTAGTCCAGCAATAATAATCTCCTGAAACTAAAACAAACATTTCAGGTAAACAACTGCACACACTTTGATAAATGATGCATTGCTGAAATCTCTGTGTACTTTCACACTTGCGTCGTTTGGCATCTGTCACAATGCGTTGTGTGACGCATGTGACAGATGCGTTGTAAATAGTGTGATAACAAAGGCAACGGATTCCTGTGAAATAACGCGTTGCGTTAGTTCTCTTTAGCTGAGAGAGAGAGACCCCATCATTACCGCACACACCCCGGCACTATCGCACCCATCATCACTGCACACACGCAGGCACTACTGCACCCATCATCACCGCACACACCCTGGCACTACCGCCCCATCATCACCGCACACACTCCAGCACTACCGCACCCATCATCACTGCACACACGCAGGCAATACAGCCTCCATCATCAACGTACGCACCCCGGCACTACCGCACCCATCATCACCGCACACACCCAGGCACTACAGCACTCATCATCACCGCACACACCCCGGCACTGCCGCACCCATCATCACCGCACACACCCAGGCACTACAGCACTCATCATCACCGCACACACCCCGGCACTGCCGCACCCATCATCACCATACACACCGGCACTACTACTCAGTGATGTTCCCGCTGACAGCGCGATTCACTTCTGTTGCTGCGTGGAGCTGAAAGAGAGCGGTTGTGTTCTACGGCGCTCCTCTCAGCTTCATGTAGCAGAGCTGAAAGTGTTGTGGGACCTCGTGTGGATTACATCAGACCTGGAGGGGTATTTAGGGATTAATAAAGTGGTAAAAGAAGGTGGGGTTTTTGTCTTTTATTCCAAATAAAGAATTTTTTCGGGTGTATGTGTTTATTTACTTTCACTTACAGGTTAATCATTGGGGGTGTCTCATAGACGCCTGCCATGATTAACCTAGGACTTAGTGTCAGCTATGAGCTGCCATTAACTCCTTATTACCCCGATTGCCACCGCACCAGGGCAATTCGGGATGAGCCGGGTAGAGTCCCGGGACTGTCGCATCTAATGGATGTGGCAATTCCGGGCGGCTGCTGGCTGATATTGTTAAGCTGGGCGGCTCCCCATAATGTGGAGCTCCCCATCCTGAGAATACCAGCCTTCAGCCATGTGGCTTTACCTTGGCTGGTATCAAAATTGGGGGGGGATTTCACGTTGTTTTTTTGTTCATTATTTATTTATTTTACTGCACGATATAGACCCACCCACCGGCGGCTGTGATTGTTTGCAGTGAAACAGCTGTCACACAGCGTAGGAGCGTTTCTGACTGCAACCAATTATAGGCGCCGGTGGGCGAGGAAAGCAGTGAATACGAGATGGAATTATGAGCGGCCGGCATTTTCAAAAGAGGAAAAGCCGCCAGAGCAGTGTGACAGCCGTGCAGCGCCACGCCGGTGATCGGTGAGTATGAGCGATGGGGTGAGAGGAAGAGACCGACCTACAGAGAGAGATAGAGACCAAGAGAGAGAGAGACTGACAGACAGAGATAGACCGACCGACAGAGAGAGAGACCGACCGACAGAGAGAGAGAGACCAGGAGTGATTTTAAATAATTTTGAACGTTCTGCTGGACATGCTGAGCATGCTCATTAGAACTTGACGGAATCCTGCCCTGGAATCCGTCACCAAATACATGGCGACGGAATCCAGCACCATAGACATTCATTATGCCTCTTAACGGATCCCGATGGAATCCTGCGGAGTGCGTTTTTTTACAGCAACAAAAAACGCTACATTCAGCGTTCCTTGGGCTCGACGGTCACTAATGGTCACCGAAAAAACAACTGATGCACCACGGGGCAGATGCAATGCAAGACAAGACCATCCATTGCAATCTGCCCTTAATAGAAGCCTATGAGGAATAAATGGCTTCCTGAAACGGTTACCGTATTCCTCAAGGCGGCGGATTGCAACGGATGCCACAAAACGCAAGTGTGAAAGTACCCTTAACCCCTGCAGCATGCTGCCTTCAGATTGCATAGCAAAACCTGCTGACAGATTCCCTTCATATGGTCACTAAATGAGCAAATAACCCCTTTCATAAAAGAAATGAATAGGGACTCTAGTGCCATCAATTAGAAGTAGGTGTATTAAAATTCTATAACTAATATTTAACTCCTTAATGACTGGGTGATTTCTCATTTTTGTGGGGTTTTTTTCTCTTTCCTTATTATAAGAGCCTTGATCTTTTTATTTTTCCATGAAAATAGCCATGCGAGAGCTTATTTTTTGCAGGATGAGTTTTACTTTTGAATGACACCATCCATTTTATCATATGATGAAATAATAGAGAAAAAAAAATCCAAGTGTAGCAAAATAGCAAAAAAAGTGAAATTCTGAAATAGTTTTTGAGAGTTTTTATTTATTTTACCATAGAAAAGACCTGGTAGTAGGATTTTTGAGGC
The DNA here is from genome assembly GCF_048569485.1 of Anomaloglossus baeobatrachus. Classification (NCBI taxonomy): domain Eukaryota; kingdom Metazoa; phylum Chordata; class Amphibia; order Anura; family Aromobatidae; genus Anomaloglossus; species Anomaloglossus baeobatrachus. Next base: position 275,147,394 of record NC_134353.1, on the reverse strand, counting down.
CTATATGATTACGTAGATACCAAACATGCAGTTTTTGTTTTATCTAAGTGGTGAAAAAAATTCTGAATTTTTATTTTTTTTTAAATCTTGCTTATGTTGCAACTTTCTACGAACAATAATGTTTGTTCATAATGGCATGCCCATTATAATCAGCTCCTCAGTGTATGTAGGACTCTGCTGTGGGTATACAGGTCTTCCCCCAAGGGTATACACCTTTCCCCAAGGGTATACAGCTCTTCTCCCTGAAAGTTTTATAGCTCACCTCCCTTGTATATAGCTCCTTCAAAGGTATACAAATATCCATCTCAAGGGTATATATCTCTCCTCCCCCCAAGGGTATACAGCTCACCTCCCTGGTATATAGCTTCCCCAAAGGTATATAGCTGTCCTTCCCCCAAAGGGTATACAGCTCTACCCACAAGGATATACATCTCTCTTTCCCCCAAGGGTATACAGTTCCCCTCCCCACAAGTGTATATAGCTCCCCTCCCCAAGGTTATACAGCTTTACCTCCAAGGGTATACAGCTCTCCTCCCCAAGGGTATACAGCTCTCCTCCCCAAAGGTATACAGCTCACCTCTGTGGTATATAGCTCCCCCAAAGGCATACAGCTCTCATCCTCAAGGGTATACAGCTCTCCTCCCCCCAAAAGGTATACAGCTCAGCTTCCTGGTATATAGCTCCCCAAAATGTCCTCCCCCAAGGGTATATAGCTGTCCTTCCCCCAAAGGATATACAGCTGTCCCTTCAAGGGCATACAGCTCTCCTCCCTCCAAGGGTATACAGCTTTCCCCCCAAGGGTATACAGCTCCCCTTCCCCCAAGGGTATACAGCTAACCTCCCTGGTATATAGCTCCCCCAAAAGTATACAACTGTCCTCCCCCCAAGGTTATATAGCTGTCCTTCCCCCAAAGGATATACAGCTGTCCCTTCAAGGGTATACAGCTCCCCTCCCCCCAAGGGTATACAGCTCTCTTCCCCCAATGGTATACAGTTCCCTTCCCCCAAAGGTATACAGCTATCCCCCCTCAAGGGTATACAGCTCTCCTCCCCCCAATGGTACACAGCTCTCCTTCCCAAGGGTATAAAACTCTCCCCCTAAGGGTATACAGCTCTCCCCCCAAGGGTATACAACTCCCCTCCCCAATGGTATACAGCTTTCCTTCCCCCCAAAGGGTATACAGTTCCCCCCCAAGGGTATACAGCCCCACAATCTGTATACAGATGGGGATGTAAAGGTTAATCACCATGGCACTACACTGCAGAGTTGAATTTTGGCGGGTTTCCCGGCGGGTTGGGGGTGTAAGGGTTAATCACTGTAGCACTATACTGCAGGCTTGAATATTGGGTTTCCCAGCAGGCTGGCAGTGTAAGGGATAATCACTGTGGCACTCCATTGCAGCCTTGAATATTGGCGGCTTTCCCGGTAGGCTGGCGGCATAAGGATTAATGACCGTGACACTACACTGCACATGGAAGGGAGGAGTCGGGAGTCACATAATCAGTTCCTCAGTGTATGCAGGACTCTGCTGTGCTAGTTGTCATGGTGCTGGATGAGGTGAAGTTTATGTGTGGGGTCAGGAGGGATTTAGAGTGTGGATGTAGAAGATCTGTGTGTGTAATATGTGGGGGGTGGAGCCGCATGTGGTCACATGCAAGGGGCGGAGCCGCATGTGTAATGTGTGGGGGGCAGAGCCCCGTGTGTAATGTGCGGGGTGGCGGAGCCACATGTGTAATGTGGGGTCCGGAGCCGCATGTCGTCATGTGCGGGGGTAGGAGCCACGTGTGTAATATGTGGGGGGGTGGAGCCACGTGTGTAATGTGCAGGGGTGGAGCCACATGTGTAATGTGGGGGGCGGAGCCACATGTGGTCACGTGCGAGGGGTGGAGCCACATGGGTAATGTGTGGGGGGTGGAGCCATGTGTGTAATGTGGGGAGGGGTGGAGCCGCATGTGCAATGTGGTGGTCCGGAGCCGCATGTGGTCATGTGCGGGGGTTGGAGCCATATGTGTAATGTGTGGGGGGCGGCGAAGCAATGGGCAAGGGGGGAGCCACATGTGGTCACATGCAGGGGGCGGGATTAGCGAGCAACCACAAGTAATCACAATGGCTCTTATTTATATATATATATACTATATATATATATATATATATATATATACACATGCATATATAATATACATTTTATATTTACTAAAACTTTTTTTTCTACTCTGTACTGTATTTAATAGAGGACTTGAACTTACAACAGTCTGATCACTTGTTCTATTTACAGCAATGCCACAGCACTGGTCTATATACAAAAAAATCACAGTCTCCTATGAATGCCTGCTATGGGCTGATTTTCACAGGAGTATTTTGATGACAGACTTAGCGGTCATCAGCTAACTCCAGGCTGCCATGACAACTCATCAGTGTACCATAATCGCAATGAGACTTCAGCACAATGCACTCTCTTTCCAGCGCTCGCACAGTCAGAGATTGACTGTGGCATTTAAGAGGTTGACAGCAGCAGCCAGTGTGCCACTCCATCCACAGATGTTAGAGACATATATCAGCTGACTAAATCAGCTGACGTGCAGGGAAAGATGTGAGTTTCAGCATGCAAGTCTGCATCAAAGGCAGGGAGACGACCCACGACTTACAGTATATAGTACATCATGGGTTGTTAAGGCGTTAACTCTATTTTCATGTGTTTTTGTTTCATCCTGTCCTTACTCCAGAAGCAATAACTTTTTTACAAAAAACAATTCTGCTGTTGGTTTTTGTATTTTGATTTTACAATGTTCATTTGTTTGACTTTGCAAAATCAATCTCCAGATCATTACAATTAGAGAAATACAGTAGAAAACCTGTGTACGCCTTTTTTACTTCAGTGGTAAAGAAAATGTATAGATTAGTAAAAAAAAATGCTTGTATCTCCATGTTCTAGGACATTTTAATTTATCTGTGAAAAGAGCTGTGTGAGGGCTTGTACTTTACATGGCAATTTAACATTTTTATGTGGTGATCTGAGACTTCTCTATTTGCTTTTTGGGCAGCAAGGAGGATACAAAAAATACTGCCTTTTTTGAGTGAATGGAACAGCCGTGATCACTGGAGCCAAAAAAGTTGGCCAACAAAAACATCTTTTGAGCCTGCATTCAAGAACAGAGTTGCAGAAAGTTAAGTTGATCCCCCTAACGTTCTCCTGCCAAATCCACATTAATCTTGGACTGATGAAGCAGTTTTGTGAAAGCTCTACTGAAAGAAAGGGAGACTTTTAAGTACTTGAGTACCAAATTTGAGGGACTGTCCAAAGCAGAAGTGAAGGAAGACATTTTTGTGGGTCCGGATATTTGGAAATTATCATGTGTTCAAAACAAAAATGCAAACTGTTGCGAAAAGGACTTGGGCTTTTAAAGAAATAGTGAAGACATTGTTAGGTAACTAAGATCCAAAATTTAAATTCATTCATGCTGGAACATTTCAAAGCCTTGGGTTGTCTGATGAATTTGAATTGACAATTTTTACATTCACATTTAGAGTACTTTCCTGAAAACTTTGGTGCTGATAGTGGAGAGCAAGGAGAAAAATTACATTAGGATATAAAGGAGATGGAATGACGATATCAAGGTAGATGGAATGGGACACATGATGGGGGACTACTGCTGGATGCTTCAACAGAGAAGATCGACAGGCTTTCTATAAGAGAAAAGGTATCAATTGGAGCTTTGAAGAGGAAAGGAAAAGGCACAAAAATTAATTTCCAATAAAGCTGAAGACTGAATGTTGAATACATTTTTAGATATAATGTATACATTTTTGGCTACAATAAAGATTTTCCTTGTTCATCTCACTTGTACATAATTTCACTCACATTTTGCGCAAAATCCATACTTGATGGTAAAAAATAGAAGTGGTTTGTTTTGGTTTTTTTTAAATCAGGGCATAAGATAACAAACTCATCAGTCATTGGATTTGAAAAAAATATATCACATAAATCCAAATTTTGCATACCTGTGTAATGGACTCCTTTGAAATATGGTGCTGGACAAGGATGTTATCAGTACCATGGATGGCAAGAAGAGCAGTCAAGTAAATTTTGAAACAACTCAAGCCAAACATGTCACTAGAAAAAAGGATTACAAAGCTATCAATTGCCTACTAAGAAGAGAGCAATCACTTGAGAACGGCATTCTTGTTGGAAGAATAGGAGGAACAAGTCAATGAGGAAGACCAGCAATGCAATGTCTTGATAGAATAGAAAGGTGAAGACCCAGTGGGACCTATCGAGACTTGCACATGATCGATCTTCCTACAGATCATTCATCTAACTTTGGTTTGGGACCGAACCAAAGGCACAGAAAAAAAATACACACAACAGTTTTTACATGGCCCACACTTTACTTCTGTGTTTCTCAAAGTTTATATTTTCTATTTCAGAAACAAATATGCCATGTTTCATCACGCTAGATATTGACTTTGACTCCGAAGTTGATTTGTTGACATTTTTCTACATTCAAGAGACTGCATGTTCTACTGGAAGCTGAAAGTTTTTTGCTTGCCTTAAAAAAATTAGTTTGTAGTTTGTGGAAAATGTTTTACACATTAATGCAGAAGTTAGTAATTGATCTTCAGTAAATATATTTTGCATGTAATAGTTTTGCAATGTTCTCTTCAAGCAACCCACACAGCGTACATTTATTTTTGCCCTGTTCAAACAAGACAATATATTATAAGCAAAATTACAGAATGTTCTTCATTTTTCAAACAACTTCCATAATGAACCGTATCAATCATTTCAGGACATATGTATCATTACGAAGCTTAAAGAGCAAACAAAAGTTGTCTGATCACTTTTTGGCTCAGCCTACACTATTTCTCTGCAATGGGAAAATGATGACAATTTATGAAACTGCTGCTATTTATTTTCATCTATTTCTGTACATGTGCAGTAACATTTCAGGAGGAATCCATTGATGCGGGGAAGCGGTTACTCTCATTTCAGGAGGAATTTCAGCTTCTTACATGAGAGAAATATTAAATAGTTTTTTGATTTCTAAAACTGAATTTAGATACAGCCTTTAGAGAGGATTATTTAGAACTGCTAACTTTAACTTCTGCAAGTTAATGCCATGGCTTCTTCTCGTAACAAAGCCATGATGACTTTGCTGAATGCTGATACACACCATTGATTTATAATTAACAGATTATTTTTAGTTTAAGACTAGGGCTGGGTGGACCTGGACTGTAAAAGTCCGGGTCCGCGTGGTTTCAAAGGTGCCTGGGTACCGCACCCGGGCCAAGGATTTTGGGTGTTTGATCCGGATCCGTCACTCGAGAAATTAAAAAAAATAAAGAAAAAACAAAGAAAATAAGAATGAGGCAAGCGCTTCATTTTTACCAAGGCTCCGTTGCAGCTGTACACTGCTCCTGTGCGGCTGTAGACTGCTCCTGCAGCCTCCACTCATCATTGCTCATACATATGCACAGCTTTCCCTGCTTACCCAGCCCACCAGCCACCCTGGCATCTGTAATTGGTTGCAGTCAGACGTGCCACCAGCCTGTGTGACATCATCTGCCTGCAACTAGTGACAGGCGCTATCATGATTCATGCAGCAGGCGGTTCAGGGTGAGCAGAAGAGGACACATCATCGCAGGCGCAGCTCATCCTTGGCCTCCTGCTGCATGCAGTTTTTCAGTTTTCCCATTGTATCTATTCTAATGAGAATTTTTCTTTTTGCTAGAAACGCTCTTGACAATTCTCACATCAGTGTTTCATGGCATCTAATCACCTTCTGTGATGTTTACCATCACTATCGTTCCATACAAGCACTCCCATAGCCTATCACTGCACACAGGCCCAGACCGCATTATACTCTATGTAATCAGATTCTAACACCTCACGCAGGCGCAGACCGCATTATACTCTATCCATATAATCAGAGTTCAACACCTCACACAGGCGCAAACCACAGCACATTGATGCCAGGACATATCAGGCATGTTTATCATGTGACACCTCTTGGCAACTCATAAACCGAGACATACATAGCACTCTGTGACAACTCAGACAGCGGTGGACACTGCTCTGAATATTGCAAATCAAGCAATCCTTCATTTTTAGCACGGGAAGGCACCCTTTCCTCACCAACTTCTTCACAATGTGCATTTTCTTAATTCTAGCGTTTTCAATAGAGTTTTATGACCTGTACATTAGGTGGCTGTATGCCATAGTACTTGGCTCTGCTTGCACTTGTTTTTCAAATCTGGTCATTATAACAAGCTTTATCACCATGCTATAGAAACTTGGTACAATAATTTCATGTTTTTATACTTTTCATACATACTTTATCTGAGACTGTTCATTAACTATGGTATTAATTGATATATCTGATTTAACTAATATGATATAATATTGATATGTCTGTTTCAATTAATACAGATGTACAAATAATTTTTCAAGGCAGTATATCAATATTTAACACCAAATCTATCTTAATTAAATTCTAAAACAATTCCTTTATTATAGATACTTTAAAATCACAAAACTATCCCACACCATGAGTGAATACATGCAAGCAGGGACGCACATAGAAATCATGGGACCTCATAGCAGAAGTCTGAAAACAAAAAAAAAAAAACCAAAATATTATCATAATTATCATTAAACATGTTACTGGGGGCCAGCATGCGTTACTGGGGGTGGCTTATAGTCAGAAATAACACATACTACTACATAGTGTTACTGAACAACACCCACCATATAAAGGTTTGCAATGTATTATTACAGTGCAAAATAATGCTGCCACACCATGACCAAATATCACCACATAGAGTCTGAATATAACCACCGGCCTATTACTGAGCAGAGTCCACTTCCCCAAGACCAGTGGATTCACACCGCAAATCCCTAAAAAATCTGCAATATGTGAACTTGGCCTCAAGTAGGGATGTCCTTCTTCGTGCCCCTCACTACACACACAATATAAATTTTCACATCTGTCTCCCCCATTTAATGGTAACGATTATGACCCTCTTTATAGCCTTAGGATCTATAGTAAAACTCTGCAAAGTACAGGGATAATACACACAAACACACACACACAGTGATGGCATAGGGGCAACACACACACACACACACACTGATGGCACAGCACAGGGGCAACACACACACACACACACACTGATGGCACAGCACAGGGGCAACACACGCACAGTATTGGCACAGGGGCAACACACACACAGAGTGATGGCAGAGCACAGGGCCGTTTTTCTGTAGTGTTACAGGCAGACGTTTGTACATTATAATATTCACCTGTTCCTGTGTTGTGAAAGATGAGGATAGTGTCTCAGGCTTCCCTGCTGCACTTCCTGTCAGTCCTCCTGGCTGCCCCTCCTCTCCTCTGCTTTTTCATTCTATTCCTTCTGTTCTCCACTTCTCACTGTTTTTTTTCTCTCTGTTTGCTTTTCTCTCTTTTCTGTGGTCTCTACTCCTTCTTCACTCCTGCACGGTTTTCCATTTCATCATTTCATTCTCCCGCGGCTGTGCTGAACAAGTTCTGCCCCCTCTCCTGATTGGCTGTCCTCCTCCTGGCATCTCTCAATAGAAGAAACTGCTGCCTGGCCACTCCCTCCTCTTCAGCACAGGCCATGCACAGTGTGCAGTGTGGGCGAGTCTGAATCTCTGCGATGGCCAGTCTTCTGCTATAGAAACAGTGCCGGCTCCCAGCGGCATTAATCATCTGCTTGGTGATGGCCCCAGGGGCATGATGCATGAAAGTGAAAATGCACACACCGCGGGCAGCCATTCCGTGCCCCTCCAGCCAGGGCTGCCACCAGGAATTTCCGGGCCCAATACTGACAAAATTTTCAGGCCTTCTTCAGACTCCACCACAGCTTCGCCTCTACCACTCGAAGCTACGGCAATAGAAAAAAGTTGTTTCCTGCATCATGTCCAAGAAAAGGTTAAAAACCAATTTTATTCCATAAGGTTAAAACCAACGCTACGTTGGATGGACGTCCACGAAGTAAAAAATAATGTCTGACACGTTTCACACCTAACAGAGGTTCTTAAAGGGTGCTTTACAACCTGCGACATCGCTAGCGATTGCTAGCGATGTCGCGCACGATAGCACCAGCCCCCGTCGTATGTGCAACATTTGGTGATCACTGCCGTAGCGAACATTATTGCTACAGCAGCGTCACACGCACATACCTTGTGAGCGATGTCGCTGTGACCGCCGAACAATCCCTCCCTCAAGGGGGAGGTGCATTCGGCGTCACAGTGACGTCACCGCAATGTCACTAAGCGGCCGTCCAATAGAAGCGGAGGGGCAGAGATGAGCGGGACGTAACATCCCACCCACCCCCTTCCTTCTGCATTGCCGGTGGATGCAGGTAAGGAGATGTTTGTCGTTCCTGCGGTGTCACACACACAGCGATGTGTGCGGCCGCAGGAACAACAAACAACATCGTACCTGCAGCAGCAACGATATTAAGGAAATGAACAACGTGTCAACGAGCAATGATTTTTCATGTTTTTGTGGTGATTGATCATCGCTCATTTGTCTCACACGCTGCGATGTCGCTACCGGCTCCGGATGTGAGTCACTAGCGTCGTGACCCCGACGATATATCGGTAGCGACGTCGCAGCGTGTAAAGCACCCTTTAGTCTTAAGGCTTCTTTACATGTTACAATTAATCGTGTAATCACATTTGCGATTGCACCCGCCCCCATCGTTTGTGCGGCACGGGCAATTTCTTGCCCGTGTCGCACAATGCTGTAACCCCCCGTCCCAGGCACTTACCTTCCAAACGACGTCGCTGTGGGCGGCGAACATCCACTTCCTGAAGGGGGAGGGACGTTTGGCGTCACAGCGATGACACACAGCGGCCGCCCAATAGAAGCGGAGGGGCGGAGATGAGCGGGACGTAAACATCCCACCCACCTTCCTTCCTTCCGCATTGGCGGCGGCCGCAGGTAAGCTGCAGTTCATCGTTCCCGGGGTGTCACACGGAGCAATGTTTGCTGCCTCGGGAACAATGAACAACTGGACGTTCCATTTTCAGAAAATGAGCAACGTGTCAACGATGAACGAGAAAGTGAGTATTTCTGCTCGTTCATAGCTGTCACACGCTACGATAACACTAACGATGCCGGATGTGCATCACTTACGACGTGACCCCCGCCGACATCTCGTTAGATATATCATAGCGTGTAAAGCCCGCTTAAAGCCTGCTTTACACGTTGCAATTTTGCATACGATATCGTATGCGATTTGCAACGCCCCCATCATATGTGCAGCACGTTCAATTTGTTGAACGTGTTGCACATACGATTAACCCCCGTCACACATACTTACCTTCCATACGACCTCGATGTGGGCGGCGAACGTCCACTTCCTGGAGTGGGAGGGACGTTTGGCGTCACATTGATGTCACGTGGCAACCGGCCAATAGAAGCGGAGGGGCGGAGCTGAGCGGGATGTAAACATCCCGCCCACCTACTTCCTTTCGCATTGCTGGCCGGGAGCTGCAGGAGGCAGGTGAGATCTGTTCATCATTCCCGGGGTGTCACACACTGCACGATGTGTCCTATCCCGGGTACGATGAACAATCTGACGTTCAATTCGTCAGGAATGAACGATGTGCATGCGATAACGGTTTTTCGTTCAATCGCAATTGCACATCGCTGTCACACGCTACAACATACCTTACGATGCCGGATGTGCGTCACTTACGACGTGACCCAGCCGACACATCGTAAGATATCTTGTAGCGTGTAAAGCAGGCTTAAGACATATTCTGCTAGATTTGCACAAGTAAGTTATGGAATAAAATTGGTTTTTAACCTTATTTCTTGGACGTAACGCTGGCAACAACTTTTTTCTATTGCCGGACTTTGCCTCTTTGAACACAGAGCTGCCCTCCTTGCACCGTCCCCCAGAGAAAGGACCCAGGTGATGCATTTATCGGGCGAGCTGAGATCCTCCTATTCATACTTACCTCCAACCTTCCACAGTCCCACCATCACTCCAGTCTCCAATTTTGCAAACAGTCCTCACCAATCAAACATTAACCGCTAGTCGTCATTTTGACACCCAAAAAAAGCTGCAAGCACCGTTTTTTGGGTCATTAAAATGACGAACCCGACAGAATCATCAGCCATATGCGTATATATCTAATATATAAAGCTGTGTATGTGTGTGTGTATATATATATATATATATATATATATATATATTATATATATATATATATATATATATATATATATATATATATATATATACATATACCGTATGTGTATCCACTATAGGAACCCGCACCGTCTCATTTACAATCACGATATTTTGCAGAGACACCTCATATGACTCAGGGAACGTCATAAACTATTTTTTGAGGGGAAAATTTAACCCCGCGCTTTAGGCTATCCGCACGGGGCACTAGTGCGATCCTCACATGACACTCGGCTCACGCTGGCAGTACAGCAAGAGCCGAGTGTCATGTGAGTGTCACTACGACTGAGCTCCGATCATGCGATCGGACCTCAGCTGCACGGGGCGGGCCGGTGCTGTGGAGGGGCGGGCCAGCACTGAGGAGGGGAGGGATTTATCTCCCTCTCTCCTCCATAGCCAGCTATTGCCATTCTCGCCCTGCACTCGTGGAACACCCGTGTAAAGTGAGTGCAGTGCGATTTTTCTCTCGCCCCATACACTTGAATGGGTGCGAGAGAAACAATAATCGTATTACACCTGCAGCATGCTACGATTGTTTTCTTGGTCTGATTGGGGCCGATAAAATAATCGCTCATGTGTGCTGACACACAGGCTAATACTGTATTGGTCCGAGTGGAATGCGCACTCCACTCGCACCGATTTTCATGCTGTGTGTCTTAAGCCTTACAGTTACTCTCCAAAAAAATGACTTACATTAAAGTCAATGGAGCTAGGAGGTGAGGTCATTAATAGGAGCTGTGATTGGATATTATAGGCAACAAAGGACATTGCTAGTGTAAGAAGCTTCTGTGTGAGGTAATATGATATCGGTGGAGAGACAGATAGAGACAGACAGACAGGGAATGAGAAAGAGAGAGACACAGAGACAGACAGGGAATGAGAGAGAGACAGACAGACAGGGAATGAGAGAGAGACACACAGAGACAGACAGACAGGTAATGAGAGAGAGAGAGAGACAGGGACAGACAGATAGGGAATGAGAGAGAGACAGGGACAGACAGATAGGGAATGAGAGAGAGACAGAGAAACAGAGACAGACAGGGAATGAGAGAGAGACAGACAGACAGAGACAGACAGGGGATGAGAGATACAGAGAGAGAGAGACAGAGACAGAAAGACGGAATGAGAGAGAGAGAGACAGACAGATAGGGAATGAGAGAGACAGACAGATAGGGAATGAGAGAGACAGATAAACAGAGACAGAGAGGGAATAAGAGAGAGACAGAATGACAGACAGGGAATGAGAGAGACATTGAGAGAGACAGACAGACAGGGAATGAGAAAGAGAGAGAGAGAGACAGACAGACAGGGAATAAGAGAGAGACAGAGACAGACAGGCAGGGAATGAAAGAGAGAGACAGAGACAGACAGGGAATGAGCGAGAGAGAGACAGGGACAGACAGGGAATGAGAGAGAGACAGGGACAGACAGATAGGGAATGAGAGAGAGACAGACAGACAGACAGGGAATGAGAGAGAGACAGACAGACAGAGACAAACAGACAGGGAATGAGAGACACAGAGAGAGAGACAGAGACAGAAAGACAGGGAATGAGAGGGAGAGAGACATACAGACAGATAGGGAATGAGAGAGAGACAGACAAATAGGGAATGAGAGAGACAGAGAAACAGAGGCAGACAGGGAATAAGAGAGATAGACAGAATGACAGACAGGGAATGAGAGAGAGAGACAGAGACAGACAGACAGGGAATGAGAGAGAGACAGAGACAGACAGGGAATGAGAGAGAGAAACAGAATGACAGACAGGGAATGAGAGAGAGAGACAGAGACAGACAGACAGGGAATGAGAGAGAGACAGAGACAGACAGGGAATGAGAGAGAGAGACAGAGACAGACAGGGAAAGAGAGAGAGAGCCAGGGACAGACAGATAGGGAATGAGAGAGAGAGAGCCAGGGACAGACAGATAGGGAATGAGAGAGAGACAGAGAAACAGAGACAGACAGGGAATGAGAGAGAGAGACAGATCGACAGAGACAGACAGACAGGGAATGAGAGAGAGAGACAGAGGCAGACAGATAGGGAATGAGAGAGAGACAGAGAAACAGAGACATACAGGGAATGAGAGAAAGAGAGACAGAGAATGACAGACAGGGAATGAGAGAGACAAAGAGAAAAACAGAGACAGACAGACAGGGAATGAGAGAGAGGCAGAGACAGACAGGGAATGAGAGAGAGACAGGGTCAGACAGATAGGAAATGAGAGACAGACAGGGAATGAGAGACAGACAGGGAATGAGAGAAAGACAGGGAATGAGAAACCGACAGGGAATGAGATACAGACAAGAAATGAGAGACAGACAGGGAATGAGAGACAGAAAGGTAATGAGAGACAGACAAAGAATGAGAGACAGACAAGGAATGAGAGACAGACCGGGAATGAGAGACAGACAGGGAATGAGAGACAGACAGGGAATGAGAGAGACCGGGAATGAGAGAGACAGGGAATGAGAGAGACAAAGACAGGAAATGAGAGACAGACAGGGAATGAGAAAGACAAAGACAGGGAATGAGAGACAGACAGGGAATGAGAGACAGACAGGGAATGACAGACAGACAAGGAATGAGAGACAGACCGGGAATGAGAGACAGACAGGGAATGAGAGACAGACAGGGAATGAGAGAGACCGGGAATGAGAGAGACAGGGAATGAGAGAGACAGGGAATGAGAGACAGACAGGGAATGAGAGAGACCGGGAATGAGAGAGACAGGGAATGAGAGAGACAAAGACAGGGAATGAGAGAGACAGGGAATGAGAGACAGACAGGGAATGAGAGACAGACAGGGAATGAGAGAGACCGGGAATGAGAGAGACAGGGAATGAGAGAGACAAAGACAGGGAATGAGAGACAGACAGGGAATGAGAGACAGACAGGGAATGAAAGACAGACAGGGAATGAGAGACAGACAGGGAATGAGAGACAGACAGGGAATGAGAGACAGACAGGAAATGAGAGAGAGAGAGAAACAGGAAATGAGAGAGAGAGACAGGGAATGAGAGAGAGAGACAGGGAATGAGAGAGAGACAGAGAATAAGAGAGAGACAGGGAAAGAGACATACTGCAGAGAAAGAGACAGACAGAGACATCCAGACAGACAGACTACATGCACAGTTACACACACTATACATTGCTTCATCCTGAAGTTTCTGATCAGTGAAGAGCAGGAGAGAAACCACGGGGACCTGCACGGAGGCTACAGCAGCTGAACAATAGGACCTGCATGTTCACTGGTCATGTGATCAGGCACATAATTAGTTAGATGACAGGTCCTTTACCGCAGCCTCCATAGTACATTTCCTGTCCTGCACCAATCACATAAATCAGTGCACAGTAGGAGAGACGGCAGCTCTCTATGAGCGACTAGGGCCCCCTCATTGCCCTGACGGTGGCCCCACCCCCTGGGGCACAGTGAGCTGGGGTATGAAAGGGGAGGAGCCTGGGCTGTCAGCGTCTAGGCCCCCCTCCTGCCTTCAGCTCACAGGCCGCATAGCAGTGGCGTGGTCTGCCTCTATTGATGGTACGCCACTGCACACAAGCAAAACAAAAACACAAAATTGGACTTTTATAAGGCCACAATGAATGACTCACACACAGTCACTATCATTATGGATTTTTTGGTATTATCTGTCTATAACTGGGCAGATATTCTATATGCACCCTATACCAACTCTGTCCGCTACCTGTCAATGGGGATATAAATTACGTTACAAGCACCGTAAGGTTCAAGTGGTGTCCCCATTCCGAGGTGGCTATGCCTCGGAAGTTGCCTCTAATCTCCCTCACTAAAAATAGATTGGGGTAAATTAGATTAATAGACAATAATTCCAAATGGTCACTTATCTTAGCTATAGTCAATAGTCTTCACATTGTTTTCATTGGAATACAGTCATACCCAGGCTTTCAATATATACCATCCATAAAGAGTCCAAAAACAAATTTGACGCGTTTCCCCCCACTTATGTATTGGGGTTCATCAGGAGTTAAGGCCCAATTGCCTGTGGAATAGATATCTTAATTAAGAAACCCTGTCCTAAAAGTATGGTCAGAATAATGGGTCCCACAGATCTCTACATACCATTCTGATGTTTAACCGCACATATGGCAGCATATGTCACTCCAAGACGGTGCATGTGACCGACACAGTCACGCCATACCCAGTGGTTCTTATATATGTTAATAATGACATGATGTAACCCACCTGAGTGTGGTCCACCCCATTTCTATGGATACCAGAATTGTTTATGTAGCAACATGTACTGTTTCACATGGGATCTGGAGAGACGCCGGCTAAGCGGCATCACATGACCAAACACATGGTTGCCTGGTACCACCCTACCAACGTCATTGATAACAAAACATTCCAACTTTAGCTAGTTTTTAGATAATGTTTAGCTTGGGCAGATCGCTTGTTTTTCACTCTGCCAGTAACCGGTCTTAGTTGTAATTTGTGATGTTTCTGCAGTGGAACGCTATGCGTTCCACTTGCAAAAGCGGAAGTGCATCGGTGGGCGATATCATGTGATCATCACATGACCGCTCTGTCCTGCCCCCATCGGTATTGTTATTATGAAACGCTCCACTTGCCCAGTTATCATTATTACGGGATCATACAATTATGTCTGGCTGGCTGCGAGACAGTGCCGCGCGATCAGAATGAACTCGGATGAACTTCACCCAACTTCATTGTAATCGCGCGGCTCTGTGTGTGCGCCACGGCCTGATTTGCGATCAAAGGTGAAGAACTCACCAGTGATCGCAAATCCCCTGAGTGACTGAAGTGAGACGTACGATAGTCGGGGCCGTCACTCAGGTGACCCACAGCCAGCTGCAGTCCTCCACCTGAGAGCGGTGGCTGCGGGTCCCCTGAGTGACGTCACAGATGATTGCGCGGCTCACTTTAGTTGCTGCGTGGAGCTCCTGTCAGCTTCTTGTAGCAGAGCTGGATGTATCGCGGGACCTCGTGTGGATGAAGGGGTATTTGGGGATTTTAATAAAGTGGTGAAAGAGGGTGGGTGTTTTTGTCTTTTATTCCAAATAAAGGATTTTTTCGGGTGTATGTGTTTATTTACTTCCACTTACAGGTTAATCATTGGGAATGTTTCATAGACGGCTGCCGTGATTAACCTAGGACTTAGTGGCAGCTATGGGCTGCGATTAACTCCTTATTACCCTGTTTTCCACCACACCAGGGCAGCAGGAGGAGCCGGGTAGAGTCCCGGGACTGTCGCATCTAATGGATGGGGCAATTCCGGGTGGCTGTTGGCTGATATTTTTAGGCTGGGCGGCTCCCTATATTGTGGGGCTTCCCATCCTGAGAATATCAGCCTTCAGCCGTGTGGCTTTATCTTGGCTGGTATCAAAATTTGGGGGGACCACACGCCGTTTTTTTAAAATTATTTATTTATTTATTTTACTGAACTACATAGACCCGCCCACCAGCGACTCTGATTTGTTGCAGTGAGACAGCTGTTACTCAGCATGGGTGCGTGTCGGAATGCAACCAATCCTAGGCGCCGATGGGCGGGGGAAGCAGGGAATACGAGATGAAATAATGAGCGGCCGGCATTTTCAAAAGCTGGAGAAGCCGGCGGAGCAGTGTGACAGCCGTGCAGCATCGCGCCAGTGATCGGTTAGTGATCGGTGAGTATGAGAGAGGGGGGAGAGGGAGAGACCGACAGAGAGAGAGAGAGACCAAAAGACCTGCCTTCTGTTTGTCAACGATTTATGGAGCTGTGTAACACTGTGCTCAGCCCTTACAAGGACTATTTATTAGTTGGATCTACGAACGCTCTCCCGCACACAATACAGTCTATCTATACCTTCAGCTCCCTATGGTTGCCTGTTCACAAAATGGTTGCAGGCTTATATAACCTCTATAACGCTGTGCGGCCAAGCCAATCACAATACCACCACAACAATGATGGCTGCGGCGTTACTGTGAGGGCAAGCAACATCAGATATGTTCATTGGCTGTAAAACAGGCGCCAGGAAGTCAGAAATGAACATGAAAGTGTCGGAGCGAATACCATATTAGCCGTTGGATAACCATATTAGCCGTTGGATAGCGAATACCCCTTTATCCGTCGGATACCGAATAGTGGTAAATACATTCGCTCATCCCTATTATATACAGTACAGACCAAAAGTTTGGACACACCTCCTCATTCAAAGAGTTTTCTTTATTTTCATGACTAAAAATTGTAGATTCACATTGAAGGCATCAAAACTATGCATTAAAACATGTGGAATGAAATACTTAAAAAAGTGTGAAACAACTGAAAATATGTCTTATATTCTAGGTTCTTCAAAGTAGCCACCTTTTGCATTCATTACTACTTTGCACACTCTTGGCATTCTCTTGATGAGCTTCAAGAGGTAGTCACCGAAAATGGTTTTCCAACAGTCTTGAAGGAGTTCCCAGAGATGCTTAGCACTTGTTGGCCCTTTTGCCATCACTCTGCGGTCCAGCTCACCCCAAACCATCTCGATTGGGTTCAGGTCTGGTGACTGTGGAGACCAGGTCATCTGGCGTAGCACCCCATCACTTTCCTTCTTAGTCAAATAGGCCTTACACAGCCTGGAGGTGTGTTTGGGTCAATGTCCTGTTGAAATATAAATAATGGTCCAACTAAACGCAAAACGGATGGAATAGCACACCGCTGCAAGATGCTGTGGTAGCCATGCTGGTTCTGTATGCCTTCAATTTTGAATAAATCCCCAACAGTGTCACCAGCAAAGCACCCCCACACCATCCCACCTCCTCCTCCATGCTTCACGGTGGGAATCAGGCATATAGAGTCCATCCGTTCACCTTTTCTACAAAGACACGATGGTTGGATCCAAAGATCTCAAATTTGGACTCATCAGACCAAAGCACAGATTTCTACTGGTCTAATGTCCATTCCTTGTGTTCTTTAGCCCAAACATGTCTCTTCTGCTTGTTGCCTGTCCTTAGCAGTGGTTTTCTAGCAGCTATTTTACCATGAAGGCCTGCTGCACAAAGTCTCCTCTTAACAGTTGTTCTAGAGATAAGAAGGTGTGTCCAAACTTTTGGTCTGTACTGTATATATATATATATATATATATATATAGATATATATACATATCACATTTATTAGATCAAAGTATGAATATAGAGATACATGTTATTGTACTTATATCTTGTGAATTTTTGTTCAAATTACTGGATGTACTTATGTTCCTTAGTAATTTGTATATTTTTTTCACATATTGACAGTGAATTGAAGAAGGTCAATAAATTGACCAAAACATCTTCACAACTGGATTTAAAATATAAAATAAATATTAACAGATTTTTTCAATTGGAGTACCTGGTTCTACTGATTAGCAGAATAGATAGTGACAGGAGAAGCAGCATGAGGAGTACATGACAGCAAAATAGATAGTGACAGGAGGAGAAGCATGAGGAGTGCGTCACAGCAGAATAGATAGGGACAGGAGGAGCATGAGGAGTGCATAACAGCAGAATAGATCGTGACAGGAGGAGCAGCATGAGGAGTGCGTGTCAGCAGCATAGATATTGATAGGAGGAGCCGTGTGGCGCCCTTGAGGCTTCAGTCGCCACAGGGGTGCCACACGCCATTCATCTCGGGTAAAGTGGGGGTTAACCACCGGTGTTTCCACATTTCACTTTACATACAGCATAGGTGCCTTCTCACTGGGGACTAGAATAGGGTTGACAGGGGGTTGGCCATCACGAAGCATGGGACTTTGCCAGTCACTAGGACAACCACCTGGGGGGGCGGGCACCACTTGGGGTAGAAGTAAGAGAAACTCTTACACAAACTTCGGTCACGTCGAGACTTCAGTTCTGGCAGCACCGCACCACTTTCTTCCTTCTTTTTCTTCACAGAGCCTGCGACTTGGAGCGGGACGCTCAGCCTGGGTTCCTCACTTCTGGAGGGGCATCCCTTGGGAAAGGATACTTTCAAATACCGGTGGCTACCTCTAACTTATCCAGGATCGGCTGGAACCCATCACAGCAGAGACCGGTTGCCCCGGGCAACTAAAGGACAGTGAGTAAAGACCTGGAACCGCAACTGCCGTGTCCATCCATAATTGCCGGCGCTGGCCCCCCGATTTCAGCGCCAACAGCCACTACTACCTCCATCATCCTCCCTAGGCCTAGCTTTGCCTGCGGGAAGCTGAACTACCCTAGCTGCGACACCATCCGCCCCAGAGGATTGCGACCGAAGCTGTGGCTAATCACTGGCCACATAGCCACATACTGCAGGTGGCGTCATGAGACAACTCCCAACATCCTCATCTCTCCACCATTATCCCATTCTTCATCTCCTTTTTGGTGTACATCTCGGGGCCACGAAGCCGGGCAAGGCCACCCGTGACATCCCAGACCTGACATTACCGACCCGGCGGCGAGTAATTAAACCCCTGCCCCGTGAGTGCTACAGCAGCAGAATAGCAAGTGACAGGAGGAGCAGCATGAGGAGTACATGACAGCAGAATAGATAGTGACAGGAGGAGCAGCATGAAAAGTGTGACAGCAGCATAGATAGTGATAGGAGAAGCAGCATGAGGAGTGTTGCAGCAGAATAGATAGTGACAGGAGGAGCAGCATAAGATCCCATCTAGGGATCTTACCCCCGGATCCCCACTTCTATTATAAACAACTCCATGCTCATGCGGACATAGAAAAATAATATTTACTCTAAACCGGGCTGCATTTTGAACACGCTTCCCTATCACATGACAAATTACATCATACCTGGAACCAGGAGCCCATACATTCTAGCATCTACCTTTATGCTTAGTGCACGAACTAGACACACGCAGCCTCAGAAATGAATGCGGAACCTGAAAAAAGCTGGCCGCCTTGACACGGCTCTTCAGTGAGTACACTGCGCACACCTATCCCCCATCCCTTCCATCAACATTTTTAATTGCCAGATTCTGGTTCCTATAGACTTATATGGGTACCGAATTCCGGATGGGAACCGGATTTTTTAAAAAAAATTACCAGGTACCCGCCAATCCCGGTTATCTGCGAGTCTGCCCATCTCTATTTAAGACGCTTTGGACTATAGGATGCACCCAGTTTTAGAGAAAAGAAAACAGTAAAAAACTTCCATGTTGATCTATCTAATGTGAAACAGTTTAACCCCTTCACGACCTTGGACTTACCAGTACATCCAAGGTCATGTCTGTCCCTTTTATGCAGGCTGAGCGCCAGCGTTCACAGGAGGTCGTGATTTCTGCTGTTAAGAGTGATGCTGAAGCATTGTTGTGTACAGCGGAAGCAATCGGACTGTATAAGCTTCATGTTTAGGGGGACTAGTAAGCACAATTATACAGCTGTAAAGCGCCGTGGAATTAATAGCGCTATATAAGTGATTAAAATAAAACAATAAATAAATAATTACATGTCTTTGTGATGCAAAAGTACGGTTTACTAGAACTTAAAAAATATAACACCAAAATAGAGGATGTACTAAGCAGACCTGGCACAGCTGAGCTGTTTGTCGTTCAATTCCATATTACTTTCATCTTGTCAAATAAAGCAGACTAAACTACAAACAGTCTTGCTCGTCGTTATTGGCACCCATGAATTTGCATTACATAATGTGGAATATCTCCTGAAAAAAATGAATCAAGTGAAACAGCTTTTTTGCATAGAGCACGCGTGTTAAATACAAAAGAGCAAATGGTAAACTACAAATAAAAACAAAAAAATATCGGAGGGAAAAATAGAAAAAACTAATGCTTGCTGGGACACTGCTATTGGCACCTTTACATTAAATTAGTATGGAAACACATTTTGACTCACCTGTGGTAAATCACAAATGAGAGTCACTTGTGATAAATTGTTGGTGCCCATGTGACATGAATTAGAGAATGAGTGATGACTTCAGTGTTTTAAAAAGCCATATGGTAGGCCCTGTTCTTTTGTCACAATGGTGAAGACAAAGGAGCTGACTAAGGACATCAAAACTTTTATTATTAGCAAACACAAGACTTCTAAAGGGTATGATTCCATCTCCAAAGACTTCGATATCCCAGTTTCGACAGTACGCAACATTATTAAGAAGTTTGCCAAGCATAAAACCATCACTAACCTCTCTGGACGTAGGTAAAAAGGAAAATTGACAAGAGATGTCTTTGAAGGTTAGTACGAATGGTGGAAAAACACCATGTCAAACATCCAAAGATCTGAAGGCCAACCTGGAAAAGTCTGAGGTCATGGTTTCAATCTTGTAGCACTTTGTTGGCTGCGGTGACCTCAAGCACCTCCTCAGGAAGGCCGTCATTATCCACTCTCAAAAAACTGTGTTCCATTAAATCCAGCCCTTTCGACAACATTGACTCTTCAGTTTCTTTTAACAGAACACTGATATGTCTCAGGTTAAGGCCACTTTACACACAGCGACATCGCTAGCAAAGTCACTGGTGAACGTACCCTCCCCCGTCGGTTGTGCGTCTCGGGCAAATCGCTGCCCGTGGCGCACAACATCGCTTACACCCGTCACACATACTTAACTGTCTAGCGATGTCGCTGTGGCCGGCGAACCGCCTCCTTTCTAAGGGGGCGGTTCGTGCGGCGTCACAGTGGCGTCACTAAGCGGCCGCCCAATAGAAGTGGAGGGGCGGAGATGAGCGGCCGTAACATCCCGCCCACCTCCTTCCTTCCTCATTGCCAACGGCCACAGGGACGGTGATGTTCCTCATTCCTGCGGTGTCACATGTAGCGATGTGTGCTGCCGCAGGAACGACGAACAACCTGCATCCTGCTACAGCAACGATAATCGGGATTTGAGTGACCGGACAACGATCAACGATATGGTGAGTATTTTTGATCGTTAGCGGTCGCTCATACGTGTCACATGCAACGACGTCCCTAACGAGGCAGGATGAGCATCACGAATTCCATGACCCCAACGACATCTCGTTAGCAATGTCGCTGTGTGTCAAGTGGCCCTTAGACTTTACAAAAACGGTGGACCAAACACAAAAGGTAAACTGTCCATTCCAATATACTGAACAAATAGGAGGTAAGAGAGACAGGCCAAAGCCTCCGCTGAGTAGGTCTGTTTCTCAGGAGCAAACCCATCGGCGTACACAGTCTCCGCAGAGTGACCCCTACAGGTGCTGGAGACTCTGTCTTGGATCCTGAAGAAGTCTCTAGCAGAAGTATAAATGTACATTAGGCCAGATCTATGAGCACCACTCAGTAGGAGACTTCATTTGTCAATAGGTTGTCTGGGTATCATTCACCTTCCAGTACCAAGTACAATGACGGCAGCGGCAGAACTCAAAGTACTAAGTCTGAAACTTAAATTTTCCTTCTGGAATTTTTTGAAGAAAGAAGACATTAATGTATTACTGGTGACCTGTCAGCAGAGTTTGAAGGAGGAACAACTGAAAGTTTTACAAGGAATAATCAAGGATGAGAAAAATCAGGTCCTCATGAGGCACATAGGCTGGAATCTCATTGGACCCATTACTCAGTGTATGCAGAGACGTAGACTCTGAAGTGAGAGAGAGAGCAGCTGCTTACAGATGCTCCAAGGCTTGATACAGTTGTGTAATCCAAAGGAGATCTTGTTGGGAATCCTTGAGCAGATTGATGAAGCAGCAAGAGGTCAAAATTGGTCGGATCACTTTGCCTCTTTTTCAGCTGCTACAGATAGTCCTCCTGAAACTTGGAAACAAGAAATCCTACTCAGTGGGTCTATCTCTAGCCACTTTCAATTCCCAGATCTCGGCTCTGCCTGTGCCATACACCACAGGACAGATGCAGGAGGACAAGCATTTGTTGTGTCACTGCTGTCTGGCATTGGTCCAGTTTGCCCAACCTTTCATCATTATGGTCTCACAGTGCACAGACATTTCTAAAGAACCAGATATGCTGAAGATGCGGAAATAACTGCTGACATTTTGTTTCAGTTGCTTAAAGTCTCCCCTACTCAATGCACAACTAAACACATTACCAACAGATGGGGGTAATAATCCTTTCCGAGAATTTGCTAAGGAGATTATGGTCTTCCTTGTATCCTTAAGAGAGTAACTACACAAGACCTTCTTGCAGAGGGGTCACTCTGCTGAGACTGTTGGCACCAATGGATCTCTTCCTGAGAGACATTCCTATTTGTTCACTATATTGGAATTGACAGTTTCCCTTTTGTGTTTGGGTCACCATTTCTGGTAAGGTCATGATTTCAACAAGTACCATACGCCGCACACAGCACACTAAACTAAGCAGAGCTTTATAGGCTAAGGTAAAGGAAGAAACCATTGCTTTAGAAAAGATATAAAAAGGAATGACTGATCTTTGCCAAAGAGTACTTTGACAAACCACAATCCTTATGGGAATATGTTCTGTGGACAGATGAAACAAAATAGGCCTTTCTAGCAATGCAAAGTAACAGTTTATTTACAGATGGCGCAATCAAGCTTATGAGGAGAACACCCTACCAACAGTTAAGTAAAGTGGAGGATCCATAATGCTGTGGGATTGCTTTGCTACATCTGGTTCTGGAGGCTTTGACTGTATCAGTAGAATCATGAAACCAGAGAATTATCAAGAGATTTTAGAGAAAAATGTCCTACCCAGCATAGGAAAGCTCCATTTCAGTCGAAGATCATGGGTTCTCCAGCAAGACAATGACCCAAAGTACACATCCAAAAATACTCAGGAATGGTTTAAAAGGCAAGAAATAGGCTGTTTTAAAATTGCCACTAATGAGTCCTGACCTCAATCCCTTTGAAAATCTTTGAGGTGAGTTGAAATCTGCCATAGCGAAAAAGAATCCTGCAAACATTCAAGAGCTTGAACAAACTTTAAAGGAAAAGTGGGAGAAAATACAAGCTGAGAAGTGCAAAAAACTTATAGTTCGCTACAAGAGACTTTTGGAGGCGGCTATCTATGCCAAAGGGTGTGCAACCAAGTATTTATTAGGCGTATCTTTATTGCCGCACATGCTGTTTATTCTGTTTCTTCTTTTAAATAGAAACATGTAATTTGACAAAGTTTTATTGTTGTATTACTTTGGACCACTAATTAAACAATCATGAGTATATACCGTCACTTTGGCACATTTCCATTTATTTCTGAAAATATTATACAGTTTATGAAAAAAATTAAGGGGTGTTAATAATGGTGAGCAGCACTGTATATGCGTAACAAAAGAGCCAGTTTGCTTCATCACAGCGTCTATGCTATGGCCTAGCCAAGCAGCAGTGTTCTCTGCACATTACTTTTCAGCTCTACTGGCATCAAAGATTCGCTGACATTGATCAGTTAGGCTACGTGTATTGTGGCGATTGACAGATAATAGCAGGAGAAGATAAGGATCTGTCATGTCCGATTTCGGACATCTGACCCTCTCTCCCTGAGATAAGCCACCACCAGTTCTGTTACCAACTGTCATAAAGAGAGTATACGGGAGAATCGAACTGCTGGACAGCTACATAAAATGTATGGTGAGCTTTATGGTAGAGAGGATTGGTGTCCACTGCAGTTAAACATGATTTAATTAATTATTATTCTTTTGCTCCTATTGGAAAATTAAATTATAGTCAACTGCTCTTAGTTTTGTTATCAAGAAAACCCTAGATTGATTGCCCTTCCATAAAGTGTTTTCTTTTTAACAGTAGCAGTCAGTGCTCTTGTTCTAATATAAAGCACCAAATTCCCTTTATAAATTTAAAACATTCATTGAAGTCAACAAGATGAAGTATGTAGTTCTAATCACTTTTTGGTTTTGCAGCAGGAAGTTATGAAGTGGGAAGTTATGAAGTTATGAAGTTGCGAATCAGAAAAATGCAGCACCAACGGTCATAAAGATATCTTAACACATTAATAAGGGCAAAGTTTTAGGTGTGAAAATAAATTGCCAAAGTCTCAAATTAGATCAAAATGAACAAACAGGTCATCAAGTGTCACATCTCTAAACAAAAATACCCTTCTAAAATTATATTGCTTTATTAATAATATTAAAATACCCAAACATCTAATGTGTTAAAAAAAACAACTAAGTGCACAGGATAAGGGCGAAGGCCCCGATTACTGATCTTCTTCCTGTGCACTACCTGTCAGCGGAGGTCGGCACCCTAAGTACAATATGGCGCCTCCACTAACCATCGACTTTCTCTAGGTCTATTACCTATATGTCCCTGTCAGAAAAAGTGCTTGTGCCTAAAGACAATAAAGTGATATAGTGCAAAACAAAATTTTCATGAATTCCTCTGACAGAGAATTCCTTTTCATCGGGAATCCACAGCCATCATGCTGTAACCCACATCCTTGAATCACAGTTTTTCTTTTACTATCATTACCTCTGCCTCTTGATGAACCTTAAGGTGTGTTTCACACGTCAGTAAAAACACAGAAATTTTTCACTTACGTGTTAAAAACGCATATGTTCCGTGATTCATGGCACATGTGGGATGTCCATGTGCAATCTGTGAGACGTGATATGTGCTCCGTGATTGCACATGGAAATAAACTAACCTGTACCCCTCCTGCTGTCCGTGGTGCTGAACTCTGTGGCTCTGCTGTTTTTTTGCTCCCCCGCTACAACTACTTCCGGGTCGGCTATGCCTGCATACATATATGCATGAGAATAAACAGCCGGCTCTGAAGCAGTATCATGCAGAGGCCATTGAGAGCATCGCTGGAGCCGGGTGAGTTAAAAATGCTTTTTATTTTCAATGTCCGTGCTTTTCTGGTATGTGTTTCACGGATCACACCATAGTGTGGTCCGTGGGACATCAGTGATGCCAGAAAAAAACGGACATGTCTCCGTGCGGCAATCACGGACATGCGTGTACGCAGCATGGAGACAATGTCAGTGAAAAATCGCTGATGTGTGCACAGACCCATTGATTATACACTGTGTGCAGAATTATTAGGCAAGTTGTATTTTAGAGGATTTTTTTTTATTGATCAACAACTATGTTCTCAATCAACCCAAAAGACTCATAAATATCAAAGCTTAATATTTTTGGAAGTTGGAGTGGGTTTTTTTTAGATTTGGCTATCTTAGGAGGATATCTGTTTGTGCAGGTAACTATTACTGTGCAGAATTATTAGGCAACTTAATAAAAACCAGATATATTCCCATCTCACTTGTTTATTTTCACCAGGTAAACCAATATAACAACACAAAATTTAGAAATAAACATTTCTAACATGCAAAAACAAAACCCCAAAAAATTAGTGACCAATATAGCCACCTTTCTTTATGATGACACTCAACAGCCTACCATCCATAGATTCTGTCAGTTGCTTGATCTGTTTACGATCAACGTTACATGCAGAAGCCACCACAGCCTTTCAGACACTGTTCCAAGAGGTGTACTGTTTTCCCTCCCTGAAGATCTTACATTTTATGAGGGACCACAGGTTCTCTATGGGGTTGAGATCAGGTGAACAAGGGGGCCATGTCATTATTTTTTCATCTTTTAGACCTTTACTGGCCAGCCAAGCTGTGGAGTAGTTGGATGCATGTGATGGAGCATTGTCCTGCATGAAAATCATGTTTTCTTGAACGATACCGACTTTTTCCTGTACCACTGCTTGAAGAAGTTGTCTTCCAGAAACTGGCAGTAGGTCTGTTAGTTGAGCTTCACTCCATCCTCAACCCAAAAAGGTCCTACAAGTTCATCTTTGATGATACCACCCCAAAGCAGTACCCCACCTCCAGTCTGATTCGGAGTGGAGCTCTCTGCCCTTTACTGATCCAGTCTCTGGCTCATCCATCTGGCCCATCAAGAGTCACTCTCATTTCATCAGTCCATAAAACCTTTGAAAAATCAGTCTTAAGATAAATCTTGGCCCAGTCTTGACGTTTTATCTTATGTTTCTTGTTCAAAGGTGGTCATTTTTCAGCCTTCTTTACCTTGGCCATGTCCCTGAATATAGCACACCTTGTGCTTTTTGATACTGTTAGGGCCAGATGGACGGGCAGACCCGGGAGGTGGATCCACTGGGCCGAACTCCCCGATGAGGGAAAGGAGTCCGGTAGCCGGAGCACTTTAGGTAGCAGGACAGTCCGTGCACTGGAACACAATGGAGAAGTCCCTGGGACCACGAGGTCACTGATGGTGGTCCGGGTGATGGAGCTCAGGTTCGGAAGCCGTGATGATGTCTGGCGGGGTCCGGAACCGTTGGAGCGAGATGACGGGTCACCGCAGGGAACCGAGATGGTACAGACTGTCAGGATGGCAGATGGGCAGCGTTCGGGGTTCGAGATACAGCAGGACCGGATGGCGTTGCAGGATCGGCTCTAGAAGACAGAGAGGTAAGTATCTCACAGAACACAAGGAGACCTGACTCCTAGCTTGGGAAAACACGAAGAACAGGCCCCGCTCCCTTGGACATTAACCCCCTTTATACCCTGTACCTGTATGCATCATTTCCTGTCAGTGGACACTGGCCCTTTAAGAAAGGGTCAGTGACCGCGCGCGCGCCCTAATGCGCATGCGCGCGGCCCGGGTGCCAGAAGCCAGGGCAGGAAGCTGAGAGGAGGACGCAGCAGAGCCGGCCAGGGACTGGGAAGTCGACGGGCGCCGGGAGCGGGAACCCGGAGGCTTGGGAAGCGTGGGCACAGGAGGCTGGAGAGCGGGGAGCGTGGCAGGTGAGCCGGGGAGCGGAGCAGAGGACCCGGGGAGCGGAGCAGAGGACCCGGGGAGCGGAGCAGAGGACCCAGGGAGCGTGACAGTACCCCCCCCACACCCTCTCCCCGCAACCGGGACAGGAAGGCACGGATCAGAGGAGTACCCACATTCTCTCTGGGCTCCCAGGACCTATCCTCAGGACCATACCCTTCCCAGTCCACCAGGAAGAACTGTCGACCTCGTACGGTCTTCATGGCCACGATATCCCTTACCGCATAGATGTCGTCCTCAGCAATAGGAGGAGGAGCCGGACTGGCGGCAGCAGAGAAGGGACCAAGGACAACCGGCTTGAGCAGAGACACGTGGAAGGAGTTGGGTATCCTCATCGTGGCCGGGAGCTGTAGTTTGTAGGAGACCTCATTGATCTTGCCGAGGACTTTAAACGGTCCGATGTAGCGAGGTCCCAGCTTGTAGGATGGTATCTTCAGTCGGATGTATTTGGAAGCAAGCCAGACGAGATCTCCCGGAGAGAAACACGGAGGATCCAGACGTCTCTTGTCCGCGTGCCTCTTCATCCGCAGGGATGCACGTGCAAGGGAGGCCTTAACTGAGTCCCAAATGGTTGTAAAGTCACGGAGTACTGCATCAGCAGCAGGGATGTCCGAGGAAGAGGATACAGGCAATGGGACAGACGGCTGAAGTCCGTAGACGACATGGAAGGGAGAACTAGAGGAGGACTCACTGACGTGGTGGTTATGGGAGAATTCAGCCCAAGGAAGAAGCGTGGACCAATCGTCATGATGGGCGTTGACGTAGTGACGTAAGAAAGAGGTCAATATCTGATTGACCCGTTCCACTTGGCCGTTCGACTGAGGATGGTAGGCCGAAGAAAAGTCCAGAGTCACTCCCAGATGTTTACAGAGAGCCCTCCAGAAGCGGGAGGTGAACTGAGTTCCTCTGTCGGACACTATGTGTGATGGAAAGCCATGCAAGCGGAAGATGTGATGTATATAGGCGTCCGCGAGTTCCTGGGCAGAGGGCAGTCCAGCCATAGGAACGAAATGGGCCATTTTAGAGAACCAATCCACCACGACCCATATGACTGTGTGTCCGGAAGACAATGGCAAGTCCGTCATAAAGTCCATCGCTATGTGTTGCCAGGGAACTGAGGGTATAGGCAGAGGCAGAAGACGACCATATGGCAGGTGTTTGGGAGTCTTGTTCCTGGCACAGGAGGAGCAGGCAGAGACAAAAGAGGCGACGTCCGTGCGAAGAGATGGCCACCAGTAATGACGTGCAATCGCACTCCATGTTCTCTTCTGACCTGCATGACCGGCTGTTTTCGAGGCATGGCCCCAGTGTAACACTTTTTGCCTGTCAGTCTCAGAGACATAGGTCTTCCCAGGCGGTATCTGGGCCAGGGTGACAGGAGCCACCGGAATGATCTTACTAGGACAGATGATGGGTTGGCATGTCTCTTCCTCCTGCTCCATGGGCATGAAAGACCTAGACAAGGCATCAGCGCGTACATTCTTGTTCGCGGGTCGGAAATGGAGCTGGAAGTCGAACCGGGCAAAGAACAAGGACCACCTGGCTTGCCGTGGGTTCAGTCGCTGAGCCGTCCGCAGGTATTCCAGGTTTTTGTGGTCCGTGTAAATAATGACGGGGTACACTGCTCCTTCCAGGAGATAGCGCCATTCCTCCAGAGCCAGCTTGACTGCCAATAGCTCTCTGTCACCGATGGTGTAGTTGCGTTCAGGCGCTGAGAAGCTCTTGGAGAAGAAACCGCAAGTCACCATCCTCCCGGAGGAGGATTTCTGCATGAGCACTGCTCCGGCTCCCGAGGAGGAGGCATCCACCTCCAAGGTGAACTGGCGGTTTAGCTCTGGACGGTGGAGTACAGGAGAGGAGGCAAAGGCTCGCTTTAGAGAGCAAAACGCGGCGTCGGCCGCAGGTGACCAGTCCTTTGGATTAGCCCCCTTCTTGGTCAAGGCGGAAAGAGGAGCAGTCAGAGCCGAGAAGTGAGGAATAAACTGGCGGTAATAGTTGGCGAATCCCAGAAAGCGTTGGATTGCCTTCAGTCCAGAAGGAGGAGGCCAGTTGAGAATGGAAGAGACCTTCTTTGGATCCATCTGCAGTCCGGTATCGGTGATGAGGTAACCCAGGAAGGGGAGAGAAGACTGTTCGAAGACGCACTTCTCGTACTTGGCGTACAGACGATTCTCTCTCAGTCTTTGTAGAACCAGTTGCACGTTCTCTCGGTGGGTCTGGAGGTCCAGAGAGAAGACAAGGATGTCATCCAGATATACCACCACACAAACGTAGAGAAGGTCCCGGAACACATCGTTCACTAATTCTTGGAAGACTGCTGGTGCGTTACACAGGCCGAAGGGCATCACGCAGTATTCATAGTGCCCATCGCGAGTGTTGAACGCGGTCTTCCATTCATCCCCTGAGCGGATACGGACCAGGTTGTAGGCACCCCGAAGATCCAACTTGGTGAACACACGAGCTCCTCTGAGCCGATCAAACAATTCGGGGATGAGCGGCAGGGGGTACTTGTTTTTTACGGTGATTAGGTTCAATACCCGGTAGTCTATACATGGGCGTAGGTCGCCCTCTTTCTTCTTTACGAAGAAGAAGCCTGCTCCAGCAGCAGAGGAGGATCTCCGAATGAATCCCTTAGCCAGGCTCTCTGTGATGTACGTAGACATGGCCCTTGTTTCGGCTGGAGACAGTGGATATATCCGTCCTCGAGGTGGTGTAGTTCCCGGGAGCAGGTCAATGGCACAATCGTAAGGACGATGTGGCGGAAGTACTTCGGACTCCTTCTTATCAAAGACGTCCACGAAGGACCAATAGGCTGAGGGCAATCCCGGTAGGGACTCGGGAACCGGAGGTCGCCGGATAGGTTGTATGGTCTTCAGACAGTTCTCATGGCAAGAAGACCCCCATCGAGTGATATCGCCAGTACCCCAGCTGACTGAAGGCTCGTGTGTCCGCAGCCAAGGAAGGCCCAGCAGGATTTGATGTGACATATGTGGGAGGACGTAGAGAGCGATGTTCTTGGTGTGCAGAGCACCGATACGCAGTTCAAGCGGCTTGGTGATCCAGGAGATGGTGTCAGAGAGGGGTCTCCCATCCACAGAGGCAATCACAAGAGGTTTGGCGAGTGGAGTAACAGGCACCTGGTACTTGTCCACCGTGGCCTGCTGGATGAAATTGCCTGCTGCCCCAGAATCGAGGTACGCCTCCGCCGTAAACCGCGTCTCTCCCGTTGTCACTTGCACAGTCCATGTAACTGGGTCTGAGAGAGTCCCAGCACCTAGGGTGGCCTCTCCTACCAACCCTAGGCTTTGGAGTTTCCCGGCCTCTCTGGACAGGAGCGTAGCAGGTGTGTGCCCTCTCCACAGTAGAAGCAGAGACCCTTGGCGAGCCGCTCTGCTCGGCGTTGTTCAGACTGTCGCACACGGTCGATCTGCATGGGCTCATGGACGGAGACACCAGAGGCCGTTGACTGGTGTACGGCGGGCTTCTGTGGAGGAGAGGAATGCCTTACCGGACGTCTCTCACGGGACACCTCTTTTGACCGCTCCTGAAAGCGTATGTCCACTCGAGTCGCTAGGGTAATCAGGGCGTCCAGGGTGGATGGTACGTCACGTCCAGCCAGCTCATCTTTGATTCGACCCGAGAGTCCTTCCCAGAAGGCGGCGGTTAGGGCCTCGTTATTCCACCCGAGTTCTGAAGCCAAGGTGCGGAAACGGATGGCGTATTGACCCACCATCAGAGTCCCCTGACGTAACCGGAGAAGAGATGAAGCAGACGCGGAGGCGCGTCCGGGTTCGTCAAAGGTGCTGCGAAAGGCCTGCAGGAACTCCTGGAGGTTCTTGGTCATAGGGTCCTCCTTCTCCCACAAAGGGTTCATCCACGCCAGTGCCTCGCCCTCTAGGTGAGACATGATGAAGGCGACCTTGGCTTGGTCGGAGGCAAACAAATGTGGCAGCTGCGTGAAATGGAGGGAGCATTGGTTTACCCCCTGCAGGTCTTGGGATCTCCGGCGTACCGGGGTGGTGAGGCCAAACGCAGTCTGGAAGCATCCGAGGAGGCTGCCACGGGATCGGGGGCCGTGGATTGACTAGTGGAGACCCGAGGCGCTGAAGATGTGACTGAGGCTTGTAGCGTGTTCAAGCGGGCGTCCACGGAGGTCATAAAGTTCAGCATGCGGGTCTGGACTTCACGCTGGCGTTGGAGTTCCTCATGCAAGGCCGCTAGTGCTTCGGCGGGATCCATGGCCTGTTCTTACTGTTAGGGCCAGATGGACGGGCAGACCCGGGAGGTGGATCCACTGGGCCGAACTCCCCGATGAGGGAAAGGAGTCCGGTAGCCGGAGCACTTTAGGTAGCAGGACAGTCCGTGCACTGGAACACAATGGAGAAGTCCCTGGGACCACGAGGTCACTGATGGTGGTCCGGGTGACGGAGCTCAGGTTCGGAAGCCGTGATGATGTCTGGCGGGGTCCGGAACCGTTGGAGCGAGATGACGGGTCACCGCAGGGAACCGAGATGGTACAGACTGTCAGGATGGCAGATGGGCAGCGTTCGGGGTTCGAGATACAGCAGGACCGGATGGCATTGCAGGATCGGCTCTAGAAGACAGAGAGGTAAGTATCTCACAGAACACAAGGAGACCTGACTCCTAGCTTGGGAAAACACGAAGAACAGGCCCCGCTCCCTTGGACATTAACCCCCTTTATACCCTGTACCTGTATGCATCATTTCCTGTCAGTGGACACTGGCCCTTTAAGAAAGGGTCAGTGACCGCGCGCGCGCCCTAATGCGCATGCGCGCGGCCCGGGTGCCAGAAGCCAGGGCAGGAAGCTGAGAGGAGGACGCAGCAGAGCTGGCCAGGGACTGGGAAGTCGACGGGCGCCGGGAGCGGGAACCCGGAGGCTTGGGAAGCGTGGGCACAGGAGGCTGGAGAGCGGGGAGCGTGGCAGGTGAGCCGGGGAGCGGAGCAGAGGACCCGGGGAGCGGAGCAGAGGACCCGGGGAGCGGAGCAGAGGACCCGGGGAGCGTGACAGATACTCCAGTAACGTTGCAGGTCTGAAATATGGCCAAACTGATGGAAAATGCATTTTGGCAGCTTCATGCTTGATTTTCCTTAATTTATGGGCCTCAATTTTGCGCCTTTTTTTCCCAAAATTGCGACCCTGTTGGCTATTTGCTATGAAACGCTTGATTGTTCGATGATCACGCTTGAAAAATTTGGCAATTTCAAGACTGCTGCATCCCTCTGCAAGACATCTCACAATTTTGGACTTTTCAGAGCCCGTCCAATCTCCGACCATTTTGCCAAAGGAAAGGAAGATGCCTAATAATTAAGCACACCTCATATAGGGTGTTGATGTCATTACACCACACCCCCTCCTCATTACAGAGATGCATATCACCAGATTTACTTAATTGATAGTTGGCTCTCAGCCTATACAGCTTGGAGTAGGACAACAGGTATAAAAAGAATCATGTGATCAAAATACTCATTTGCCTAAAAATTCTGCACACAGTGTGATGGGTCTTCATATGTCCGTGATTCTGTATGTACGTATAAAAACTAGCACATATGTGGCGCCCCAGGACCTGGTCGCCACAACAGCATTGCCCTCCCAAAAGGGTTAATGCTGAGCCTGGAGGTAATTGGGAGATCTATTGGCCAGTAAGTTAACACTCAACACAGTTCTCCCTCCGGCCAGCAGGGGGAGCTCTGAACCTGGAACTTCAGGGAGCATTCCTTAAGTCTGGCTGGAAGGAGGAAGTGTTAGTTAGTCTGGACACAGGAGTGAAGAGTGCAGACGCAGAGTAGTGCTGCCTTGTAAACTGGGGCCTAGAGCTGGGATAGCTTGGCCCAGTGAAGCAAGGGGAGCAGAGAGGCACAGCAGAGACTCGGACATCGGAGTCTGTAGTTGCCAGGGCATAAAATCCATCCCTGGTAGCTGAATCCGGAGGGCAGGAGAGCTGTAAGCCCCCTGCCCCAGAAGCAATCTGAAGGTACAACTGCATCCCAAGGGCCTGGTGTGGGCTCCAGCAGAGAAGCACCAGAGAGGGCCTGCGCAGTCTACCACACAGAAGAGGGGACGAACAACAAGTCCCAGCAGCAAGAGGGCAATTGCGAACCCAAAGTGCAGTGTCCTAAAACAGCAGAGAAAGATTAAGGAGTAGGCCTCATACTCAACTGGCCAAAGATCACCCCAGGCACTTCCAGGCCGGCCGGATCATCTATACCATCTGTGACGGTCTCCCTGGACTAAGTTTCTGCCGAGTAAAAGAGGAGAAGGTAAAGAGACTACTGTTTGTGCCTGTTTCTTTCATTGCTTGTCGGCCCTGCACCGTGTTAGTCACGCAGCACCATAGACTTCCACAAGCACCAACTGTGCCCCGGGCATTGCTCCACCTGTGGGGAGCAGTACCAACATTGCTGCCATAACATCACCCCGGTGGCCTCACACAGCAGCGGCGGCTTAATAGCCGCATACCACAGGTGGCGTCACGAACACAAACATTAAAGTCATCAGCCACATATTCAACTGACACCCACCAGGGCCACGGAGCCGGGCCCAGCCACCACTGACTACCACCGGACTAGTCCGGCCCGGCACCGGGTGTCCCATAGCCCTGGGGTGGGCGAGTCAACTTTTGGCGTCACGAACAGGATTTCGTGCCCGGTCACACCGGGTACTGTGCGCCTGAAGAACTGTGTAAAAGACTGTGTACTGGTTGTAAATTGCCGCCGCCATTAGCCGCGCCGAGCGCAGGAAGAAGGGGGGCGTGCCTGACAAAGAGCGCGAAGGAAGCGCGCCATCAGAGCAGAGCGCTGTTAACCCCGCGCGACCCGGAAGAAAATTTGAAAAGTGAACGGAGCCTGGTAAGGTTCACTAAGGGGGAGGAAGATGTCCGACTCCGAGGGAGAGCAGGTGGCTGCCATCGCCCAGGGCGCCGCAGCACCGGCCGAAGTAGTCCCAGTCGCCGTCGCCCCAGCCCCCACTATAGCGCCGGTAATGCCGATCACCATGCCGTACATACCAGGAGCAGAATGGCTGCCGCAGTACTCCGGGGAGTCCCATACCTTGAGTGACTTCAGAGAAAGCCTGCACAGCTTGTTCCGGGTGTATCCTCTGACTGAGAGCCAGAAGGTGGGCATAGTAATGGGACAGCTAGCCGGCGCAGCCCAGCGTGAAGCGAAGTCCTGGCCTGATACAGATAAAGGGACAGCAGCCCAGATACTGGCCAAACTAAAGAGCACTTTTGACACCCGCACCGCAGCAGAGATAAAGATGAGATTCTTTGGGTGCAAGCAACGGGCCACAGACAGCATAAGGGACTATGCCTTAAACTTGCAGGAGGCCCTGAAAGCAGTTAAACAGGTGGACCCAGAGAGTGTACGTGAAGAAGACAAACTCCTAACTGAGCAGTTCATAGAGGGGCTCCTGTCAGACGCCCACAGGACACAGCTGCGTATAATGGTCCTGCAGAACCCTGCTCTGGACTTTGCAAAGTTTAAGGACCAGGCCATCAGGGTACTGAGAGAATCTACACCGAATGACCCAGTACCCCTCCGGCCTCTTGCTATCACGTACCCCGGGGTGGTGCCTGCAACACGAGCCACTGCAGGGGCTGAGGCGCAGTCCCTGGATAAGGATCCCACGGCAGAGCTCAGACAGCAGTTCCAGGAGCTGACCAAGACTGTGGCTGCCCTTGCCAAGACCGTGCAGTCTCTACAAATGACCCCCTCGCCTGCAAAAATCGAGTTGGCCTCCAGCCCAGAAGACGTCCCATGGATGCGACAGAGGAGGATTCCGCCGACCCGAGGCAGAGACACAGACCGGTATGATTCAACAGGACAACCGATCTGCCGCCACTGCAACCAGGCGGGCCACATTGCACGACGCTGTCCTTTAAACGGGCTGAGCCTGGGGCCAGGAGCCAACCCCCAGGTGTGAGGAAGCCCGGCTCAAACCCCAGCCGCAGCAAGTATGTGGGAGGACGACCGGTCCTTCCCATTGTGCTGGATGGGATCCCTTTGAATGCCCTCCTGGATACGGGGTCCCAGGTAACAACCATCCCCCACAAACTGTACAAAAGATATTGGGCTGATTCAGACATTGACCATGGCCCAGATGATGATTTAACGATTGTGGCCAGTAATGGTCAGCCCTTACCTCAAATTGGGTACAAAGAAGTAACCATTAAAGTGGGGCGGGTGGAATTGCCATGTCAGGGGATGATAATTGTAGATATTGATCGCAAAGAATCTGACCCACTGCTAACCCTTGGTACAAATGTGATAGAAAATTGTATTGCCGAAGTGATAATTTTGTTGCAACAGGCGTCTGAAACTGCCAGCTCCGGGCAGCAGCGTGTCCTACAGAGGGAGATCAGAGCCCTGATGAGGAGGCAGCAAGTAGAGCTAGCCGGAGGAGAAATTGGCAGTGTGAGGGTAAGTGACCCCCTCCCCATTGTAATACCCCCAAGAAGTGAAATGTTGATATGGTGTCGGGCAGCAATAGGCCTCAAGGGTCAGGATTACCATGCCTTGGTAGAACCAGTGTATTCAGACAGTAGGCCTGGAGTCCTGATAGCCAGAGGGGTAGCGGACGTCCGCAAGGGGAGAGTGCCCGTCCGTGTCCTGAATTGTGGGGAGGAGGAGGCCAAATTGCCCCGGTACGCCACTGTAGCAAAACTGTACACTGTCAGTAACAATACCATTAAAGCAGTGGAACCCTTGATCCCGTCCGACCAGGCGGAAGACAATGGCTCCAAGGGGCAGCCGGAAGACTGGTGCCAAAAATTACATGTAGGCACCGACTCAACCCCCTCGCACCAAAAGCATGGGGTTTACCGGGTGGTACAGGAGTACGAGCGGGTCTTCAGCAAACACCCCCTAGATTTTGGGCAGGTGAAAGGGGTTAAACATCAAATCCCCACGGGTGATCATCATCCCATTAAAGAGAGATACCGCCCTGTACCCCCCGCACAGTATCAGTGTGCCAAGGAAATGTTACGGGAAATGAAGGAGGCTGGGGTTATCAGAGATAGTTGTAGCCCCTGGGCAGCTCCACTAGTGCTCGTAAAGAAAAAAGATGGTACAATGAGAATGTGTGTAGATTACAGGCAAATTAACCGCATTACACATAAAGATGCTTATCCACTGCCCAGAATAGAGGAGTCACTAACAGCCTTAAAGTCAGCTAACTATTTCTCCACCTTGGATCTCACCAGTGGGTATTGGCAGGTTCCCGTGGCAGAGGCGGACAAAGAGAAGACTGCATTCACGACACCAATGGGTCTCTGTGAGTTCAACTGTATGCCATTCGGGCTCTGCAACGCCCCAGGGACATTCCAAAGGTTGATGGAGTGCTGCTTGGGCCATCACAACTTTGAAACCGTGCTGTTGTACCTGGATGACGTAATAGTCTACTCCAAGACTTATGAGGACCACCTGAAGCACTTAGCAGAAGTGTTTGAATCCTTGTCGAAATATGGCCTGAAGATCAAGCCGTCCAAATGTCACCTCTTGAAGCCAAAGGTACAGTACCTGGGTCATGTGGTCAGCGCAGAAGGTGTGGCACCTGATCCGGAGAAAGTCACTGTAATCAAGGACTGGCCAAGACCCACCACAGTGAAGGAGGTGCGGCAGTTCCTTGGACTGGTGGGCTACTACCGAAGGTTCATTGATGGTTTCACCAAGATAGCAGCGCCCCTTCAAGATCTCCTGGTGGGCCAGCCAAAGCAGGCTAAGCAGCAGAGCCCTCCATTTGAATGGAGCAGCCAACTGGAAACATCCTTTGTCCGGCTGAAAGGGGCTCTCACGGGAGAAGAAATTCTGGCCTACCCTGACTACAGCCAACCGTTTGTACTGTATACAGACGCCAGCAACGTGGGACTGGGAGCAGTTCTGTCCCAGGTACAGGGAGGCAGAGAGAGGGTGATAGCGTACGCCAGTAGGAAGCTTCGGCCCACAGAAAGGAATCCAGAAAACTACAGTTCCTTCAAGCTGGAGTTCCTCGCTATTGTTTGGGCAGTGACTGAACGCTTCAAGCACTATCTGGCATCGGCCAAGTTCACCATCTTCACGGACAACAATCCGTTGACACACCTGGCAACAGCCAAGTTAGGTGCGATGGAACAGCGATGGATGGCCCGGCTGTCTAACTTTGACTTTACCATTAAGTATCGGGCTGGCAAGAAGAATAACAATGCTGATGCGCTGTCCAGAATGCCTCACTTGCCCGAGTCTGGAGAAGACATGGATGAACTCGAAGAGATAGAGTTACCGGCTTTCCATCACCAAGGTGTGTCCCAGTGTGAGCATGCTGTAGGAGTGAAGCGCTCAAGCCAGCACGGGGTCTCGGTCAACCCCTTACTCCACCATAATTGGGAAGAAACACAGAACGGTGACCCGGCCGTGCGATTGGTCAAAGAGAAGCTAGCGCAAGCTGAGACCCATCTTGGCCCAGACGCTCCAGAGGAAGCCCAGCAGCTGTGGAAGGAGAGGGGACGACTGTTCACCTACCAAGGCAAGCTCTGCAAGAGATATGTCAACTATCGAACAAATGAACTTGTCTGGCAGATAGTGGTTCCGCAGAGAGATGCTCCAATGGTCCTAGCAGCGTATCATGATAACGCAGGACACTTCGGGTGGAAGAAGTTGGAAGCCCTACTCCGTGATCGGTTCTATTGGGTGCACATGAGAAAGATGATCGAGAAGTGGTGCCGAGACTGTGGCCCGTGTAACCTGAGGCGGAAAGACGATGCCAGCCAAAGGTCTCCCCTACAGCCAATTGTCACAAAGCAGCCCCTGGAGTTGGTGGCCCTGGACCACGTGAAGTTAACACCAAGCCGGTCAGGCTATGTGTACGCCCTCACCATTGTGGACCATTACTCTCGTTTCCTGGTAGTAGTGCCTGTGAAGGACCAGACAGCCAGGACAGCAGCTAGAGCGTTCCAGGCATCCTTTTGTCGACCTCACGGCTATCCGGAAAGGGTACTGACTGATCAGGGTCCTGCATTCGAGGCTGAAGTGTTCCAAGAGTTCTGTAACATGTACGGTTGTAAGAAAATCCGAACCACACCGTACCACCCCCAAACCAATGGACTGTGCGAGAAAATGAACCATGTGGTTATTGATATGCTGAAGACCCTACCGCTGGAGGAAAGGAACCAATGGCCAGAAAAGTTGCCAGATCTGGTAGACCTGTACAACCACATCCCAGTGAATTCGACCAACTGCAGCCCCGCTTACCTGATGCGAGCCAGACCAGGCAAGTTGCCTGTAGACTTTGAGATGGGGACTGTGTCGCCTGAGGCGGTTCAAGAAATAGAGGATTGGGATACAGAACGGCAGCAGCGGTACCGTAAGGTCCAGGAGTGCGTAGAGAGGAGCCTGTCTCAAGCAAGAACGAGGCAAGAACAGCATTACAATCAAACAGCCCCAGCAACTCCCTTAGCACCTGGAGAACAAGTCCTCAAGAAGAAGCGGAAGACGCATAAATTGGATGATCAGTGGGAAAACGAGCCCTACACCATTATCCCCTCCAACTTTGACAATAGTAAGGTATGCCTCATAAGTAAAGATGAAGGCAAGACCTATCAAGCAATTTCCCGAGACCGCCTGAAAGCGTGCCCTGAACGGTGCAGAATCCAAAGAAAAATGGAAGGAGTACAAGGAAGTCCCCAAAGTCAAGAGAAAGGAGGGGAGATGATTCAAACCATCCTTGGAAAGTTCCCCAAAACTTGGACCCGAATAAACAATGCCATAGTGGTACCAGTTTTGACGTTTCCGCAGTTGGTCGAGCCAGAAACAGAAAAGGTTCCGGATCCACCTAAAGAATCGTCCGCTCCGGCACGAGATGACACGCCAGCAGTGGAGCAGGAGGATCAACCCCCTGTCAGTGGTGAACCTGTCATACCCTTGGCGACTCCTAGATCACAAAGGCAACCATCACGCTTACCTATGGGGGTTAGGCCCACCTGTAGTGCTGAGATAGAAGACGCACCACGTAGTCAGGGGCAAACACCAGAGCTACGTAGGTCCCAGCGCAGCACTCGGGGACAACCCCCTCTAAGGTATAGGGAGTCAACTGTATAAGGGAAAGAGTACTTATTAGGATGTAAATAGTTATGCAAAATGTCTGCCATGTTGTGTACAAAATGTTTTCTTTTTCTTTGATTGCGAAAATGGACAATTGGGCCACTGGACTATGGGTGGCCAACACCTAAATTGTTCATAGTTAGCACCAGTGTGCTCAACACCCCTGAAGAAAAACCCGTCCGGCGTGCATAGAGTGGGGCCATCAATGCTCTGACGCACGCCCAGAGCCTACGTTGGGGGTTTGAACGCGGCGGGTCCCCCATGGAGCAGTGTAATGGACACCCGGCAGGGAGCCACACTGGACTCTTATAGTAATGTTTAAGGTTGTAACGTTAAAGTAATTGCGCCTCCCATAATGGGATGAAATGTTCTAACATGTCATGTTTGTCTCTACAGTCCGGGAGTACTGAATTTAACTAAGGGGGAGTGTGGCGCCCCAGGACCTGGTCGCCACAACAGCATTGCCCTCCCAAAAGGGTTAATGCTGAGCCTGGAGGTAATTGGGAGATCTATTGGCCAGTAAGTTAACACTCAACACAGTTCTCCCTCCGGCCAGCAGGGGGAGCTCTGAACCTGGAACTTCAGGGAGCATTCCTTAAGTCTGGCTGGAAGGAGGAAGTGTTAGTTAGTCTGGACACAGGAGTGAAGAGTGCAGACGCAGAGTAGTGCTGCCTTGTAAACTGGGGCCTAGAGCTGGGATAGCTTGGCCCAGTGAAGCAAGGGGAGCAGAGAGGCACAGCAGAGACTCGGACATCGGAGTCTGTAGTTGCCAGGGCATAAAATCCATCCCTGGTAGCTGAATCCGGAGGGCAGGAGAGCTGTAAGCCCCCTGCCCCAGAAGCAATCTGAAGGTACAACTGCATCCCAAGGGCCTGGTGTGGGCTCCAGCAGAGAAGCACCAGAGAGGGCCTGCGCAGTCTACCACACAGAAGAGGGGACGAACAACAAGTCCCAGCAGCAAGAGGGCAATTGCGAACCCAAAGTGCAGTGTCCTAAAACAGCAGAGAAAGATTAAGGAGTAGGCCTCATACTCAACTGGCCAAAGATCACCCCAGGCACTTCCAGGCCGGCCGGATCATCTATACCATCTGTGACGGTCTCCCTGGACTAAGTTTCTGCCGAGTAAAAGAGGAGAAGGTAAAGAGACTACTGTTTGTGCCTGTTTCTTTCATTGCTTGTCGGCCCTGCACCGTGTTAGTCACGCAGCACCATAGACTTCCACAAGCACCAACTGTGCCCCGGGCATTGCTCCACCTGTGGGGAGCAGTACCAACATTGCTGCCATAACATCACCCCGGTGGCCTCACACAGCAGCGGCGGCTTAATAGCCGCATACCACAGGTGGCGTCACGAACACAAACATTAAAGTCATCAGCCACATATTCAACTGACACCCACCAGGGCCACGGAGCCGGGCCCAGCCACCACTGACTACCACCGGACTAGTCCGGCCCGGCACCGGGTGTCCCATAGCCCTGGGGTGGGCGAGTCACATACGTACCAGAATAACTGACGTGTGAAACAGGCCTAATGGGGAAATGTGTTGAGACGACGATTCCAATTGACAATCACCTGTCATGGGAAAGATGAGTACCAATAATTATTTTTATCCCTGGTTATTTTTCTGCTAATGGCAAATTATCCCTGTCAGTGGAATTAATGAAAATTTTGTTTTGTACTATATCACTTTATTGTCTTTAGGGAATAGACCTAGGGAAAGTTAACGGTGAGTGGGGGCACCATATTGTGCTTAGGGTGCCAACCTCCGCTGACAGGTAGTGCACAGGAGGGAGATTAGTATTCAGGGCCTTCCTCCTTTTCCTGTGCAGTTAGCTGTTTTGTAACACGTTAGGGTATTTTAATACTATTAAAAAAGCAATATAATTGTAAAAGGGGTGTTCTGTGAAAATAAATTGCTAATGAATGTGCAAATGCATGCTTGTCATTTTGTGTGTACAAGAGAAGCCTAAAAGGGCTAATGTGTGTGTATATATATATATATATATATATATATATATATACATATATATATATATATATATATATATATATATATATATATATATATATATATATATATATATACATATATATATATAATCATATTCCCCCAGCTTCT
The DNA here is from genome assembly GCF_048569485.1 of Anomaloglossus baeobatrachus. Lineage (NCBI taxonomy): Eukaryota > Metazoa > Chordata > Amphibia > Anura > Aromobatidae > Anomaloglossus > Anomaloglossus baeobatrachus. The sequence continues at coordinate 275,106,288 of NC_134353.1, read as the reverse complement.
CCCAGCTGTATGTTCCATCAGTAATTGTCAGTGAGTTAATATGAGCAGACTAGATGCTGTGATGCATTCTATATAATGCACAGATAAAGAATAATTGCAATAATAACACTGGTGAACAAAAAATATTTTTTTCACAAAAAGAAAATTAACTGGATTTTAATACATTTTGGGGGGCTAAATTTGAATATGCTTTCACATTTTTTCAATCTGGCAGAATTTTTTTGTGGCCCACATTTTAAGTTTTATGGTCCAGCAATAGTCAGTCAGAATATTGGGGTTCCACTTGGCTTGGTACCTCCGTTCCATTGTAGAAATCTGCTGATGAAAACGCTCCCCATACTGGTCACTGTCAACACCAAGATGTTCTGGGAAGAAGTTCAGGGGAGTCCAGGAAATGAATTTCTAAGGACGTGTTGCCTCCCATAGCGTGGTATGATTTCACAAGATCATTCACTGTATCACAGTAGATTTCTGCTTCATGATTTCCAAGAAAAGAAAAGGAGACATTTTTGAAGGGCAGCCAGTCTGCTTTTTGCAAATGATTTAACAGTTCCTGAAATTGATCATCGGTTCATAACTGATCTTATTTGTGACGCTATAAAAATGACTTCTTTCAGTTTGGCATTACTAATTTTGGAAAATTTACATTTCAAATGTATAAATGCAGCAACATTTTTATCAAGTGCTTTTTATGAATTGTTTCATCAATCTTTCTTGCATATGAAGTGGAGGTAAATATTATTTTTTAGGTTTCACTAAAGATACATTGAAGTGAATTAAATGAGGTGCACCGCTTATATCATATACTATAGTAGTGGGGGTGCTCCATGCTTGTAAAATAACTGTTTAGAAAGAGAAAGACAAAGTGTGACGCCCTGGACTAGCCAGGTAGTCACAAGTAGACCCCCGTACTACACCTGTCCCCCAATAAGGTAACATCAGCCAACCATAAAAACCTAGTCACCTCCCTCAGAGCTTGATGAACACACCAGGGGGCGGAGCCAGGTGGTTGGCTATGCCCACCCAAGAGTTCAGAGGGCCTGAGGCAGGAAATAGAGAGTCAGTTTGAGTCAGTTCAGTTCAGTGGTAGTTGAGTGAAGAGTGAAGGAGTCTGACAGGTGCCGGGGTTGGAGCCCGGGCACCTTTGGCTAGGAGGCAAACGGTGGCCTTAGCCTGCAGGAGCCAGGAAGATGGCTCAGTGGAACCGTGGCGGACCGGGACAGGGTAGTGGCTCGCTGGTACCGACCCAGGGAACCGACTCGGAAACCGGAGCACACGGGGGGTACTCAGACCCTAAAACGAGGTCCAGAATCCACTAGACTGAGTTAATTAACTGATTGCGGTCTGGACTATAGGACCTTTCCCACCCAAGTCCCGATTGAAAACAAGAGCCCACCGAGGGAATTAGAAAGCCACTGCACAGGCAGAGAGTTCCCACGGGCCAGCGTCTGCGGGCAAACGAGCTCTCCCGATATACACACAGCGGGGGAGCGGACTCCCACCGCTGAAGCGCAGGCAGTCTACACATACACTACACGGTGCAGGAGAAAGGCAAAGACCACCGAACCGGGTGGGGGACCAGACGCAGCCGGCTGCGGGCACCGACCACCATCAACTTTGTTTACCAGAGACTTGTGTGTGTCAATAATAGTGAGTACAACAGTGCCACCCAGCCGCGCATCGCCCTGCACCGCCCAGCTACCCCCCAACGGGTCCCGGGGGCCATCATCCCTGCCCACGGAGGGGTTAACATCTTGCTGCACTACCATCTTCCCCAGGTGCCTCATAACTGCAGCAGTGGTGTCTACACATTCACCACATGCTGTGGGTGGCATCACGAACTCAAACGCGGCTCCGGCCGTGGACCTACCTAACCCCCACCAAAAGCGCCAGCATCCCCTTTCAGAGCGAAGTGATCCTGGGTCCGGAGGCGCTCGAGCCACCCACCAACGAGCCCGGATCCGAGTGGCTCGGCTGCAGCCGAGCGCAGGGTGGTACAAAAGCATAGAAGGAGCACACCACCAAACATCACAGCAAATTATTACATTTTATTGATACAAAACACACATGAATTAAAAAAATATAAAATCACTATGTTAAAAATGAGACAACAGCAGATGACACGTTATCCCATCAGTAGGGCAATGCTATAAGGGATACCATACTTAGACCTTTATTATTGTAAAAAAATAGAATAAATATTGGACACCATGGGAAGAATATACAGTTAGGTCCAGAAATATTTGGACAGTGATACAAGTTTTGTTATTTTAGCTGTTTACAAAAACATGTTCAGAAATACAATTATATATATAATATGGGCTGAAAGTGCACACTCCCAGCTGCAATATGAGAGTTTTCACATCCAAATCGGAGAAAGGGTTTAGGAATCATAGCTCTGTAATGCATAGCCTCCTCTTTTTCAAGGGACCAAAAGTAATTGGACAAGGAACTCTAAGGGCTGCAATTAACTCTGAAGGCGTCTCCCTCGTTAACCTGTAATCAATGAAGTAGTTAAAAGGTCTGGGGTTGATTACAGGTGTGTGGTTTTGCATTTGGAAGTTGTTGCTGTGACCAGACAACATGCGGTCTAAGGAACTCTCAATTGAGGTGAAGCAGAACATCCTGAGGCTGAAAAAAAAGAAAAAATCCATCAGAGAGATAGCAGACATGCTTGGAGTAGCAAAATTAACAGTCGGGTACATTCTGAGAAAAAAGGAATTGACTGGTGAGCTTGGGAACTCAAAAAGGCCTGGGCGTCCACGGATGACAACAGTGGTGGATGATCGCCGCATACTTTCTTTGGTGAAGAAGAACCCGTTCACAACATCAACTGAAGTCCAGAACACTCTCAGTGAAGTAGGTGTATCTGTCTCTAAGTCAACAGTAAAGAGAAGACTCCATGAAAGTAAATACAAAGGGTTCACATCTAGATGCAAACCATTCATCAATTCCAAAAATAGACAGGCCAGAGTTAAATTAGCTGAAAAACACCTCATGAAGCCAGCTCAGTTCTGGAAAAGTATTCTATGGACAGATGAGACAAAGATCAACCTGTACCAGAATGATGGGAAGAAAAAAGTTTGGAGAAGAAAGGGAACGGCACATGATCCAAGGCACACCACATCCTCTGTAAAACATGGTGGAGGCAACGTGATGGCATGGGCATGCATGGCTTTCAATGGCACTGGGTCTCTTGTGTTTATTGATGACATAACAGCAGACAAGAGTAGCCGGATGAATTCTGAAGTGTACCGGGATATACTTTCAGCCCAGATTCAGCCAAATGCCGCAAAGTTGATCGGACGGCACTTCATAGTACAGATGGACAATGACCCCAAGCATACAGCCAAAGCTACCCAGGAGTTCATGAGTGCAAAAAAGTGGAACATTCTGCAATGGCCAAGTCAATCACCAGATCTTAACCCAATTGAGCATGCATTTCACTTGCTCAAATCCAGACTTAAGACGGAAAGACCCACAAACAAGCAAGACCTGAAGGCTGCGGCTGTAAAGGCCTGGCAAAGAAGGAGTAAACCCAGCGTTTGGTGATGTCCATGGGTTCCAGACTTAAGGCAGTGATTGTCTCCAAAGGATTCGCAACAAGATATTGAAAATAAAAATATTTTGTTTGGGTTTGGTTTATTTGTCCAATTACTTTTGACCTCCTAAAAAGTGGAGTGTTTGTAAAGAAATGTGTACAATTCCTACAATTTCTATCAGATATTTTTGTTCAAACCTTCAAATTAAACGTTACAATCTGCACTTGAATTCTGTTAAGAAACAAGATAGGACACCAAGGACCACCTTATACATCATAAGATATCATATGGTCACCCTCACAAAGCAATATAGAAAACTAAGAGAACAAAGAGGGAGTAGATAACCAATATCAGGGGTTTGAAAAGAAGTCAATTCAAACAGGATCAGTTCAAGTATACAAATCCAATCTTTATTACATATAAAAAGACAAGTTTAAAAACTTAAGCAATGATCCAGAGTAATAAATTACAGTTATAGACAGGAGAGTAGAGAAGAAGTTCAGAGAAAAAGGCTGTTCAAGTCTGCGCCATTACCATGGGAAATCAAAAGTTCAGCCACAGCATGTGAAACTGACTGTTACTGTCCTAGTGGACAAACACATGCTGATTGCTGGCAAAAGCATAATTACTTACCCATGATGTAGGCTACCCATAACAACAGCCACCGCACCCCAACGCGTTTCGAAGTCTTTTTCAAGGGACTGCGACCTTTGTAGAATTCTGTTGTAGAGGTTTAATTGCAAATCCAATGTGGTGGCATGCAGAGCCCAACTCGCGAAAATTGTGTCACTGTCCAAATATTTCTGGACCTAACTATACACTCCATAAATAGTACTATAATACACTGTATGTATAAACAAACAAACCTCCCAAAAGCCTGACTAAATGAGTAGACCATTAAATTAATTCAGAAAGGGAAAAAAAAGTCCAGCTCACCGAACTGCCTTGCTGGTATAATCCATGTCATGCGCACGGAACTGGTTTGGCCACCAATCAATATAGAAGAAAGGAAAAGTTTCCAGCGCTAGGGATAAATATTTAATAGTCCATTTTATTCAAGAATATGTTAAAAATCCAGCAAGTATGGCATAGATGTCGGATAACCAGCCGAACAACGCGTTTCGACGCTCAGGTCTTAATCATGTTCTGAAGATGATTAAGACCTGAGCGTCGAAACGTGTTGTTCTGCTAGTTATCCGACATCTATGCCATACTTGCTGGATTTTTAACATATTCTTGAATAAAATGGACTTTTAAATATTCATCCCTAGCGCTGGAAACTTTTCCTTCCTTTTATTAAATTAATTCAAACCTGCTGGTTGTGCCTGTGTCGCGGGCGGCGGAGCGCTGCGGTCGCCAACGCTCGGGTCCGGTGCTGCTGTTACTGCTGCTCGGTGGCTCGAGCGGTGGGCTGGATCCGGGGACTCGAGCGGCGCTCCTCGCCCGTGAGTGAAAATGGGATGGTTTGGTTTGGGGATGTTGTTCGTGACGCCACCCACGGTTGTGGTGAGGTTGGGACACCACCGCTGCTCTAGACGGGGATCCCGGGAGCGATGACAGGGAGCAGCCGAGATGTTTTTCTCTCCCCTCCGTGGGTAGGGGGATTTGGTGGTCCCAGGGCCCGATGATGGTGACTGAAAGGTGGATGGTGGGGTTTGGTGAGGTGCAGGGTCGCGGGAGGGCAGCGCGGTGCCAGACGGCATGATGGTACTCACTCAGCCAATCATGTAGACAGAGTCTCTGGTAAAACAAATGGCTGGATGGACGGGTCCCGCAGCCGGCTGCGATGGTCACTCCCGGTAGGTTGGTGGTGACTGTCTCTCCCTCCACCTGTGTTGTGGGCTCCGATGGCTTCCCACTGGTAACCCGCTCACCAGCGGTGTATTTGCCAAAGGAGCCCCTTTTTGCCCGCAGGCTCTGGCCCTGGGAACTCTAGCTGTGGCGGTTGCTGTATTTCCCTTCACGGTTGAGCGGTTGCCTTCAATCGGGTCTTTGCTGCTGGGAAACCCCGGAGGTTCCCATCGCTGATGGATTTGACCAGTTTAACGGTGACTCCAAGCCTGGTCGGGGTCCGTAGGCCCTGCCGAGTGGTGCTGGCTTCTCTTCGCTCCCCGGTCTGGTACCGGCGGGCCACCGCCCGTCCCCGGTCCTTACAGTTGTGCGTCAATCGGCCTCGCCTGCAGACGGTCACCACCGTCTGCCAACCTTGCTGTTCCTGTGCCCGGGCCACGTACCCGGACACAGCCAGTCTGCTCCACAACCACTTCCTCACTCTTCAACTACAACTACTGTCCTTTCCCGCCTCCAGGACTGTGAACTCCTCAGTGGTTGGGGCCAACCACCTGGCTCCACCCCACCTGGTGTGGACATCAGCCCCTGGAGGGAGGCAACAAGAATTTGTGTGTGTGACTGATGTGCCTAACTGGGGTGTGGGGTGCGTTGTTGTAGTACCTCTGACGTCCTGGCTTGTCCAGGGGTCCACATCTGTACAGGAGGGAAAATCCAGTGTAAATAGAGGGGTGAAGCCCTCTTGTGCCCAGGGATCCACCTAGATATGGGGGATCCTAAAAGTGGCCTAGAGATCAGCAATGCCTGAGACCCAAGTAGCTAGATTATAGATGGGGATGTTTATGCCTCACCAGCCACATTTAAATTAATAATGATGGCCCATTATAAGAATAACACACAAAACTGTAAAGGCTGGTTTATCCCTATAAGGGTAAATACACTTGATGTGGTGCAGTGGACTAGTTCAAAACAAAGTGTTATTTCACTCTTTAATCTCTATGTATCAATCTATCTAAATTCGTAATTTGATCTTTTTTCTAATATACTATAATTAAAAATTCTCTATCCTTTCCTTACTACTCTGCTTTATTTTTTTAATATATCCTCATTGATGCATGCTAGGTTACTGAAATGAGTCATCATCAGGGGACAGAGGCTGCTGTCATTGCCGCAACCCAGAGGTGTATCTAGGCTTTCGGGCAAGAATCCTGTTTGGAGCCCCCCATCCCTCCCCGCCCCGCGGTTTTGGTATTTGTCTTGTTTATATATGATTTGCAAATTTAGTCATGTGCAGACGAGCTGCTCTTCCTAAGGCGTAGCATACACAGGGAGAAAAAAAGACGGAGCGAGTGGGATGCGATAAAATCGCATTCTACTTGGACCAATATTACTCTATGTGTCCGCTCCCATAAGCAATTGTTTTCTCAGCCCTAATTGGACAGAGAAAACAGTCGCAGCATGCTGTGAGTGTAATGCTAGCCTGTTTCACTCGCACCCATACAAGTCTATGGAGTGAGAGAAACATCGCACTGCACGATTCTCGCATCAGCCGGCAATGGAGGAGTGAGGGAGAAAAATTACAGCCCTCTCCTCCGCAGCGCCGGCCCTCCCCACTGCAGCTGTGGTCTCATCGCATGATCGGACCACAGTCGCATGACCCTCGGCTCCCGCTGTGCTGCAAGAGTGAGCAGAGTGTCATGCGAGGACTCGCAGTAATCCCCATGTGGCCCCAGCCTAACTCTCTCAATCTTCACTGAAAAGCAGAAGTAGAAAGAGACACTAATTGTCACATGACTAACTATGAGACTTGCATATGAGTGGTGCTGCAATGTGATGACTGCTGGAAACATCGAGCGGAGCTGAATCTTGACAATGAGTATATTATACGTTGTTAACATTGGGCTACAAAGCTTAATTTTAATTTTTTATGATGGAAGTCTGCAGTGACTCTAGGTGACTGCAGGCTCCTGAATTCTCACATAGCATGCTCTGCACACTTTCAGGATTCTCCCATGCCATTGGCAAGAGTGGAGGGTCATGTGAGCATAATTATGCCAAGTACTGCACATCCGCTTCATTGATTAGTATGGGAACATATATGCAGAACCCAGTCGCGGCCACTATCAGAAGACAGAGCAGATCAGGAATTGAGCCTTCTAGCCGTCTGCTGCTGTCGTCGATATTTAAAGGGAACCTGTCAGGTGCGATATGCACCAGAACCACGAGCAGTTCTAGGTTCATATTGCTAATCCTAATTGTCCCTGTATACACTAGCATAGATAAAGGGATCATTAGAAAAAGTATTTCTAAAGATGTTTTATCGTATGCGATGCTGCCACCGCCACCTGACGCTGGATTTTGGATCAGTGCGCATGACCCCGGAGTTTAGGGCATGCGCATTATGAAGCCGGGTGTACGCGTCCTGGCTTCAAACTGAAGTAGTGCACATGACTGAAACTCCGGGGTCATGTGCACTGAGCCGAAATCCAGCGTAAGGCGGCAACAGCAGTGGAGAGGTGAGATCATCTTCTGATGCTGCGTATTAATTAGCATGATAGCATACCCACAGGGGCCCACAGTGGCGTATTAACATGCTAATGGAGCTGACTAGTCAGGGAAGAAACGCCCCGGGGACTAGTCCCCTCACTCATTAGCATACAATATAAGATTTTTAGAAAGACTTTTTCTATAGATCTCTTTATCTATGCTAGTGTATACAGGGACAGTTAGGCAGGGATGAGCAATATACACCCAGAACTGCTCCTGGTCTTGGGTGCATATTGCACCTGACAGGTTCCCTTAAAAGCAGCCAATTGGCGAAAGTGCCAAGTGCCGGATCCTGACCGATCAGACATACTGGACATATACCGCACACAGCCATGACACACTGACCGTATACTACACACAGCCATGACACACTGACCATATATTACACACAGCCATGATACACTGATCATATACCGCACACAGCCATGATACACTGACTGTATACTGCACACAGCCATGACACACTGGCCATATACTACACACAGCCATGACACATTGCTCATATACCGCACACAGCCATGACACACTGACTGTATACTACACACAGCCATGATACACTGGCCGTATACTACACACAGCCATGACACACTGATCATATACCACACACAACCATGACACACTAACTGTATACTACACACAGCCATGACACACTGACCATATAACGCACACAGCCTTGACACACTGGCCGTATACTGCACACAGCCATGACACACTGGACATAAACCGCGCACAGCCATGACACACTGACCATATAACGCACACAGCCTTGACACACTGGCCGTATACTTCACACAGCCATGACACACTGGACATATACCGCGCACAGCCATGACACACTGACCATATAACGCACACAGCTATGATACACTGGCCATATACTGCACACAGCCTTGACACACTGGCCGTATACTGCACACAGCCATGACATACTGGCCATATACTGCACACAGCCATGACACACTGGCCGTATACTGTACACAGCCATGACACACTGGATATATACCACACACAACTCTGACACACTGGCAGTATACAGCACATTGTACTCACACAATAGGCGTATACTGCACACAGTCTTGACACACTGGTCATATTGTATACTGCACACGACACACACTGGCCATATACAGTACACATGCATTGGACATACTGTATGCCGTACACAGCACTCACACCCTGTACACAGCACTCACACACGCAACACGCTGTATACAGCACTTACACCCTGTACACAGCACTCACACACGTGACACGCTGTATACAGCATTCACACCCTGTACACAGCCCTCCCATGCTACATGCTGTATACAGCACTCACATATCATATACAGCACTCACATATCATATACAGCACTCATACACGTGACATGCTGTATACAGCACTAACATACCGTATACAGCACTCACACACCTTACACAGCACTCACATACGCGACACGCTGTATACAGCACTCACAATCGGTATACAGCATTCAAACATGCCGTACACAGCACTCACACCCTGTATAGAGCATTCACACACGCCATATACAGCACTCACGCAAGCCATACACAGCACTCACCTTCTGTATACAGGACTGACACCCTGTGTACAGCGCTCACGCCTTCTATACAGCACTCACACCTTCTATACAGCACTCACACCTTCTATACAGCCCTCACACCTTCTATACAGCCCTCACACCTTCTATACAGCACTAACACCTTCTATACAGCACTCACACCTTTTATACAGCACTCACACCTTCTATACAGCACTCACACACTAAACATATACAGCACACATACACTGAACATTGAAGTCACTAATACATTAGATATAAGGTGATATACTGTATATTAGACATAACCACACTTAGCTCAGATATAAATACCTGCCGATTAGTTGCCCCTGTAAGCTCAGATGCAGCACAATTTCCTGAATAACGCGCCCTCCTCCTGTAAGATGGAGGCAGCAGCCAGACACTAAGGGGTTAATGTGTGGCCAATCAGTGCTGGTATCATTCTCCTCTTCTGTCTCCTCTGAGGTGCTAGAGCCGAGCACACAGGCCTGAGTGCACAGGATGGGAGGGTGACAGGCTGAGCAGATGGCACTATACAGCACTGCCGTGCGGGCCCCTCCCCCATCACTCTGCAATCTGACAGCAGATGTGCAGGAGCCATAGGCAGGGGGAGGTCCCCCCCCCTCAGTGATGTCTGCCGACTGGAGCCCTGTGTCACTGCACAGGTCGCACGAAGCTACCGCCGGCCATGCAAATGATCACAGGGAGCCGCACGCCACACTTTCTCTGACTCCAGCTGTCAGCTGCCTTGACTGCTGTACTCCGAGAATAACCGGCTGCCACTATGGAGGGTGGTAACACACAGCCTCCGGACGACTCTGTGACCGGCGAACCGCCTCCTTTCTAAGGGGGCGGTCCGTGCGGCGTCACAGCGACGTCACTGAAGCGTCACTCAACCGCCGCCCAATAGCAGCGGAGGGGCGGAGATGAGCGGGACGTAACATCCCACCCACCTCCTTCCTTTTGCATAGCAGCCGGGAGGCAGGTAAGGAGAGCTTCCTCGTTCCTGCGGCATCACACGCAGCGATGTGTGCTGCCGCAGGAACGAGGAACAACTTCTTTACTGCTGCAGTAACGATTTTTAAGAATGGACCCCCACGTCGCCGATTAGCAATTTTGCACGTTTTTGCAACTATGCAAAATCGCTTATCGGTGTCACACGCAACGGCATCGCTAATGCGGCCGGATGTGCGTCACAAATTCCGTGACCCCAACGACTCTGCATTAGCGATGTCGCAGCGTGTAAAGCCCCCTTAAGTCTAGGCCCTTATCATGGCCACTGCTTTGTGTTTGCCCTCCCAGGAAAAAAATTGACAGCCAACCCCTAAGTTCACCATACCCATAATAGAAATTTATTTTTTTTAACCCTTTTTTGCATTATTGAAATATTAACAACTAATAGATATAATAAAATATGATAAACACACAAAAAAAATCTAGATTAACAGAAAAACAAATTCTTGCGCTAAGGCTGCTTTCACAAATCCGGTTTTTCCTGTGCGGCACAATCCGGTGCTTTGCAGAAAAAACGCAACCGTTTTTTTTGCCGCCGGTTGCGATTTTTTTGCATAGACTTACATTAGTGCCGTATTGTGCTGCATGGGCTTGCGTTTTGTCCGGTTTTTGCCGCATGTGGCAGATTTAGCCGATGCGGCGGCCCGATGGAACATTGCCTGGCACGTTTTTTTGTCCATAAAAAAAAAGCTCATCACGCCGCATCCGGCCGTTGCGGCGCAATTTGCAATGCATGCTTATGGACGTCGCATGCGGTGTCCTACGGCAAAAACCACGTCCGGCTGCCGCATGCGGTTTTTTCCACTGCGCATGCTCAGTAGCCTGCCACAAGCGGCAAAAACCGTGCGGGCCGCATGTAAAAAACTTATGCAAAGGATGCGGTATTGTCGCCGCATCCATTGCATAGGTTTTACAAATTCACTGCCATTTAACTACTGGCTCTATACTTACAAAAGATACATCTAAGCATGTCTGAATATGAATGAACCTGCATAATCTTGTTATTTTGTCTTTTGACTAGTGATGAGTAAACCTTTGGATATTTGGTTTCGCCAAACCAGCAGAGACAAAAAAAAAAAATCGGGTTTGGCAGCTAAACGTGACCCCGAACTTGACGACCCCAAACAATGAGCCCCATCAAGTCAATGGGAAGCTCAAGCTCCGGACTGTAAGACGGGGCTAGGGTTCTACAAATGGACACTAAATGAGAGTAAGAGCATGCTAAATGCCTTGCAAACAAATGTGGATAGGTAAATGACTTAAAGTGCTTCTGTCACCACAGCAATTATGGTTACATAGCAAGTAAATGAAGAAACTAACAATTTTAGCAGTGACCCCACAAAGATAGATTTCAGAGCACAGATTCTCCATAGACCGACAATTTAAAAAAAAGGGAAAAAAAGGGTCCTTACAGTTCACCGACAGTCATGATTGCCAGACTTCCACCAAAGAGCAACAAGTTTAACAAATTTACTTTATGTAGTCTGTATTCCGGGTTCATCCACACAGTAAAGAAAGGTAAAGTTGCCCCAAGAGGAACAATTTTAAAAAGGCCCATACGGATTCCATTCACAGCTTGGTGTGTTTTTTTAACCCCTAACAGCTGAGTCTTAGAAGAGCCTTTTGTTGTTTCCCCCTGGCGGTGCTGACCTGTGGTTGGTCATGCAGTTATTATGCTGACTGGATGAAGAAGAGGTAGACAAAGTGGAATAGTAGTAGTAGGAAACACGGACAGAGAAATGTGCATCAATCGTTGGTGTTGTTAGGACATGCGCTAAAATAGTTTCTGCCTAAGGTGCAGCCAACATTACATTACACCTTGCAGACCCTCTTTTCATATTTCACCATCACAGCTAAGATCGGAAGGGTCCGCCACAGAACAACATTTTATAAAATGGACATTTTAAAAAAGGCACTGTGACAGCCTGTTTTCCAAGTTCCCCCAACAAAGCCTAATTTTCAGCTTTTGTCATTTACAGTGTAGCTGTTGTAGTTAAAAAGCTTGTGGTTGGATTTGTGATTGAGCTGACAGTCAACCAGCTTGACTTGCTACTGCCAATCTCAGCCATTTAAACTTGAAGCGGCTCACCCATGCTGCTCAGTGTCTGTCCTGGGAATCCGAAGCATTTATTTTGAAAAAAATATTGTTCAAAGCGGCAAATATGTATGTATGAGAGCTTTGAATAAAGGAATAAGTCTCTGTTTCCATTTTTGGGTTTGGTGATACTGGGGCCACTAATATATTACACTGACTGTACGCTGCTGTTTTTGCTGCATGATGCACCGTAGTATAAGGTTTCAGAGATATTCACACAGCAAGGCATGATGTACACACTATTTTTTGGTAGATTGAGCTAATAGATTGCATTGCCTGTATGCTGCTGTTTTTGACTACTGCGCAAAGGTGCATAATGCAATGCAGTTTGAAGTTTGAGATATTCACACAGCAAAGAATGCTGTACACACACTCACACAGTAAGGCCAGAGTCACACTTGTGAGAGACTCGTGCAAGTCTTGCATCACATCACCCGACATGGACTGCTGCTCTCCTGACAGTAGCATCTCAGCTGCATAGAAATACATGCAGCTGACTGCTCCTGTCAGGAGAGTGTGTGGCCATGCCGGGTGATGCGATGTGAGACTCGCGCGAGTCTCTCGCAAGTGTGACTCCAGCCTTAGGCATGCTGTACACACACTGTTTTGTTTTTTACACTTGAAGCAGCTCACCCATACTCCTCAGTGTCTATCCCAAAAATCCGATGCATTTATTTTGAAAAAAATATTGTTCAAAGCAGGCAGCTATGTCTAAATTCAACATCTTTCAATAATGGAATAAGACTCTGTTTCCATTTTTGGCTTTGTTGGCAACACTTCAGTGATGGAAGTAACCATGGCACCTTGACATAGTAGTGGACATCCAGCAGGGTAGCCACCCAGTAATCAGAACTGGTATCAGTCAAGGGAACTTGGCGGTTACTTGGCAGTAACTGCAGCAAGGATTTGCTCACATTAGCCACGCTGACCAGAGGCAAGAACAAGTTGTCATAAGTTGGAGGTGTATTGCAGTTTAAAATTTACAGATTCCCCACAGCTGTCTGACTTCAACGAATCACAGCCACGGGTGGGTGGGTCAATATCGTACAGTACAATAAATAAATACATTTTAAAAAAAACAACGTCCCCCCCCAATTTTGATACCCAGCCAAGATAAAGCCTCACAGCTGAGGGCTGGTATTCTCAGGCTGGGAAGACCCACGTTATTGGGAGCCCCCCAGCCTAAAAATATCAGCCAGCAGCTGCCCGGAATTGCCGCATCCATTAGATGCAACAGTCAAGGGACTTTATCCAGCACATCCCGGTTGCTCTGATGCGGTGGCAATCAGGGTAATAAGGAGATAATGGCACTCCATAGCTGCTACTAAGTCCTAGATTAGTAATGGCAGGCGGCAACCCAAGACACCCTCCATCACTAATCTGTAAGTGAAATAAAAAAAACACAAACAACAAAATAATGCTTTATTTGGAATAAAAAACAACAAAGCATCCTCTTTCACCACTTTATTAAACCCAACACAAACCCTCCAGGTCCGACGTAATCTACACAAGGTCCCACAATGCTTCCAGCACTGCTACATATCTGTATGCTTACAGCAAGTGCCATAGAACAAGACTGCCCGCTGGGAAGCTCAGGTCGCAACTGAAGTGAGCCGTGCGCTCAGCAGTGACATCACTCTGGTTAACCATGGCCACAGCATGACCACGGCCTCCACCTGTGACATATTGACATAGGCTAAAGGTCTAGCCCAAAACGCATTCTTTTTTTTTGTACTGTGCTTATATGGATTAAATCCTAAAGATTACTGCAAGTTTTGGAGTGCCGGTCTCATGTTCATATATGCTCGCTATGATTGTCAGATGTAGCAGAGCTGGAAGCGTTGTGGGACCTCGTGTGGATTACGTAGGCTCTAGAGGGGTTAATAAAGTGGTAAAAGAGGGTGCTTTTTTGTATTTTGTTTCAAATAAAGGATTTTTTGGGCGTTTGTGTTCATTTACTTTCACTTACAGATTAGTGATGGGGGTGTCTCAGACACCTGCCATCACTAAGCGAAGGCTGCTGCTACACTGCTGGCTCCTTATCCCTGGATTTATTTGCCCTCTACCTGGGAGGTTGGTATGTAATCCCTGCTTGTTGAAAAATGCCTCCTGTATTGTAGCACCTTATATGTACCTGATACCTGGTACCTGATATGTATACCTATCACTTGATGTAACAATTAAATTGTTGTGACTACAATTGCTGTGATCCCTTTAGCAGGGTACTGTGTATTTTTACATGCCATCAGTGATACGATACAATTTTGTAAGGTTTTTGCCAGCACACTGTTGTTTCCATCAACTTTTCCTCTTTCATTTATGTATGTAGCTGTAGTTTAAATGTCTTTTGTACTTCAATAAATATTTGTAATTTTTTTTGCATTACACTTCTTTCCTCTGTTTTTCAGGCTTGCATACAAAGAACGATTAAAACCAAATTTGTATGCAGCAGTTTTTGACTGCTACACAAAGCTACATGATGCAACACAGTGTGAGGTTTCAGATATGTTGACACAGCAGAGCCCACTGGAAAACACATTTTTTTGCTAGATTGAGCTAATAGATAACACTGCCTGTACGTTGTTGTTTTTGACTGCTACCAATAGAAGTGTGATTCACCACAATATAAGGTTTCAGACATATTCACACAGCAAGGCACGCTATAAAACACTCTGTTTTTTGGTAGATTGAGCTAATAGATTAAACCGCCTGTACGTTGCTGTTTTGGACTGCTATGCAAATCAGTGCTGTATTCGATTTACAACTAAATGCATGTTTCACTGTCCCACACTCCTAGAGTGTCCGATCCCTGAAATGTATTTATTTTATTACTAACAGCACCTTTCACTGTCCATCATTCCAACAGCGTACTCTCCCTATTCTAGTGAAGGCAAAATGGCAGCTCGGCCCTTGATACGGCCATTGCACAGACTGAGTCACGGAGTGCGCTGGAAAATCATAGCGGGCTCCAGAAGTGCCCACTGCCTAAAATATTGCTGATTGCCTGCTCTGCAGCCTTTCAACAAGCTTTATTTGAGTGACAAACCTGATCAGGAAGTGGACGTACAGTGAAACGTCTGTGTTCGGGGGTCAGGACCAGACAGAAGGTGTCCGGTACGAACCTTCGAACTTTACAGTCCTAGTTTGCTCATCCCTACTGTTAACGTAACCAAAGATCTAATTCGTCTGATCACATACTGATTAGAACACAAAATAATTTAGTTAAGTCATCCGATGGTAAACTATAAAAAATGTAAAAACCTACTAACCTTAATGATAAAAAATATGTGTAAAAAAATTGTGCTTGATAAAAAAAATTCTAACAACATATTTGAATTCAGGAGATGAAGTCCTACTAGAATTGCAATTAACCCTTTCATGACATGCGCCACACATGCATGGCACATGTACATTGTAGAGTTGGGTGTGTTTTTAAAAATAAATTATTGATGTGCTTTTTTTGTATCTAACTTACTGAATAGTATTGAGTGTGTCTGATAGATTCCTCTCCTTTACTAACACCAGAGTTTGATGCCAGTTGACATTACAGAGCTTACATCAACCCCATAAATCATTACCATGATTACCAAACCAAAAGGGTAATCGAGAAGAGCCCAGATGAAGTGCCAGAATTGGCTCCTCGAATGTGTTTTGCCACTTCTGGGGTGGCTGTAGGCTGGTACTTTTAAGCTGGGTAGGACCCGATTACCATGGACCTTCCCAGCCTGGTAACATCAGCCTGCAGCTGTCTGCTTAACCTTTGTTGGTTATCAAAAATATTACATTTGAAGTTACCTATCCAACCTTCGAAGCATTTCAGAGAAAAATATACAAGGCAACAATCACGTAGCCAAGTTGACATTCATTCGTGTCAGGTTCCCTTTATACATATTCATTTTGTTCTTCATAATATTAGCATAATGGAAAAATGTACAATTAATTTATATCCTCACTGTAGATGTTCACTACAAGTCAGCAGGAAGGTGCAGGGAGCTGTTACAGTCAACACACTACACAGTGAGTGCGCTGTAATGACTGAGTAAGCAAAATGCCGACATCCTGCTCTGTACGTACATCAGGTAGCAAGCAGAAATGTCAGGTTACCTTTATACATATTCTTTATACATATTCTTGTTAATACAATGCTAAACACTGCAAAAGGAACTACTGCACTTCCTGAATAGAATAAAATAATACCCAATTGCAAACTGACCAGAGATTGCCCTAAATCCTTAAAGTGATATAAAACCAATGTAGAGCAGATGATGATGGTGATTGTGAAGACACGGCCCTGTAAAATGTCTGTCAGTGGGTAATATTCTTAATTGGCCAGACCTGGATGCCTGTGGTGTGTTTGTTGAGTCATTGTGTTCCCCAGAACTATTGGAGCCAGCCATTGTCTGAGAATGAGGATTGCTAATTTAATGTAACTTCCCCCAGTCTCTCTGTCTACCTAACTTAGATGAGAATGTTACAGAATTAACTATGCGGATTGGAATGGCCCCAATAAGAACACAGCTTTACTCCACCAATCCAGTAAGACCACATACCCTGGAATGAGTGCCCCAGGAGATGTAAAAAGGGACTGTTAAAGTCAATGGGGTTTTTTTTTTTTGCTACATGCTTTTAATCTAGGTGTAATACTATTGTATGAACTGAGGATTTCGATCGCGTTAGGGCAATGACAAACAGAGGCTGGTTCACTCTGGCTTGCAAAACCTGAAGAGCCTGACCAAGTACCTGGTGATTGTGGCCCAGCTGTACCTCCACGTCTCTAAGTTTAGTTTGCACCGCCTCCAGCTCCTGCTGCAAGGAGTTAATCATGGAGAAAAGTTGATCCACTCGTGTCTCCACCACTCATATCTCTGTCATTGCCCCAGCGAAATCCTCTTATTTTATGGCTTGAGTATAATGTAATACTATTGTATGAACTAAGGATTTTGATCGCGTTAGGGCAATGACAAACAGAGACGGGTTCTTGGTGCAAAGAAGTTTTATAATATGCAACCAAGAATATGTCCACAGAAAAGAACATAAACACAGTATATACCTGCCAGGTTCGGAGCAAGGGGGAATTCCCGGGACCGTGCACCGGACTCTCCCAGGGAGGCCACCAGGAGTGAACCCCTGTACAGGGGCTGTCTGGCAATCACCCCAGAAGGCCTAAATGTGCAGCGACCGGGACACGAAGAGACAAGCACCTGGCAGATTTAAGGAATTCCAGGTTACGACGGTCTGTGAGAACTACTACTTGTTGAGCTGCTCTCTGTAAGTGGTGTCTCCATTCCTTAAAAGTGGAAATAATAGCCAACAATTCCTTGTCCGCAATGTCATAGTTCTTTTCTGCAGGGGACAACCGGCGAGAAAAGAAGGCACACGGGTGCAAGAGACCCTTGTCCCCAGTCCTCTGTGAAAGGATAGCCCCTAGTGCATAATAGGAAGCATCAACTTCCACAATAAAAGGGAGTGTGAGATCCAGGTGTATTAGTATTGGCGCCGAGGTAAAACAAACCTTGAGACGATCGAAAGCTTCCTGGGCCTGGGCGGACCACACAAACTTCTGCCCCTTTTTGGTCAACAAGGTGATGGGACGGACGATCTCCGAAAAGTTGCGGATAACGCGTCTGTAAAAATTAGCAAAACTGACAAAGCGTTGTACCTCCTTAATGTTTCCCGGTTCCGGCCAGTCTAAAATTGTCCAGATCTTGCCAGACTCCATGTTCAGTCCCTGAGGAGAGATAACATATCCAAAGAATTGAATCTTTGAGCAATGGAATTCGCACTTCTCCAGTTTAATATACAGGTAAGCAAGTACTGTCTTGACGTGCTCCTGGTGTTCCTGTAGGGAATCAGAAAAGATCAAGATATCATCCAGGTAAATCATCATTAACTGATCCAATATATCCCTAAAAATATCGTTGACTAGGTGTTGGAAAGTCACAGGAGCGTTACAGAGTCCAAAGGGCATCACTAGATGCTCATAATGTCCATACCAACATCTGAACGTTGTCTTCCACTCGTCCTCGGGACGTATGCGGAGTATATTATATGCCCCACGGAGATACAATTTAGTAAATATTTTGGTACTCTCTCCAATAGTTCAGGAATCAATGGCAACGGATACCGATTCCGGATGGTTATCCTATTAAGTTACCGGTAGTCGAAGCAAGGTCGCAGAGTCCCCTCTTTCTTTTTCACGAAAAAGATGGGATCCCCCGCTGGTGAAGTGGAAGGTCAAATAAACCCCTTGGCTAGGCTTTTATCGATATAATCTTTCAGTGATTGTAACTCTGGGGCCGCCAACAGGTAGACATGACCAAATGGGATTTCTGCCCCTGGGAGTAACTCTATGGGACAATCATACGGTCTATGTGGGGAAAGCCGATCTGCTTTTTTTTTTTTCGTCACATATATCTGCAAATTCATTATAAACCAGGGGAAGAACAGGTACCTGTACAGTGCCCTCCGCATTCTGTGTTACTGGAACCGGTACTGTTGGACTAATGGTCGGACCACTCTGGGGTGGAAAGGATATTTCTTTAGTCTCCCAATCGATGACTGGATTTGTAGACCGCAGCCAAGGAATTCCTAAAATTATTGGAAAATGGGGATAAGAAATCAACATGAAAACAAGGGTCTCCTGCTGACCCGGTTTCATAACACATTCAAGGGGTACCGTCTCCCAATCAACTGGTCCGGAAACTAATGGAGAACCGTCTACCATCTCCATGGTAATCAGTGAGGATCTTTGTTGAGTCTGGATACCGTGTATCCTGGCAAAAGTCCATGAAATTTCCCACTGCCCCAGAGTCTATCATAGCAGATGTAGGAATTAACTGTCCCTACCACCGAATCTGAATTGGAAGCGAGCAATGGGTGTATTTTCCTTCCGGGTCCTTAGGTGAAGTTGACATCAATGTCGAGGGAAATACCGCATCCAGGTGTAAACTTGCTTCTGAGACGTTGGACTCTGTGTCCGTGTTGTTACACTCTGTCACTGCTGCCAGTACCTTATTTAGGCGAGTAGGACGTTTTAGGCAGTCAATCAGGAAAGGGTCCGATTGACCACAATAGAAACACAAACGCTCACGGAGCCGATGTTCACGACGTTTGTTGGTCTCTCGCCTTTGCAGAGAGTCCACTTGCATAGGAACATCCTCGGCCTCCCGTGGAGTCTTGTTAGCGGGTTTCCTAGAAGGAAAAGCAAAGTTAGTTACCGGGTTTACAGCTGCCGATTTTTCCTGACTGCGTTCCGTCAAGCGGGTATCGATACGCACACAGTGTCGGAGAAACGGTTCAAAATCCCGTGGAGATTCGGCACAAGCTAACTCGTCCTTGATGGTACCGGACAGACCCTTTCTGAAAACTGATAAGAGCGCATTATTTCCCCAGTCGGTGTCTACCACTAACCTTTTGAACTCTGTGGTGTATTCGATGACAGACCGCTTTCCCTGACGTAAGGAAAGCAGAGCCGATTCAGCGGTAGCACGGCAATTAGGGTCATCGAACATTTGTGCCATTGCTGTTAAGAAGTCATCCAGGGTATCTAAACAGATATCACAATTCTCAATGATAGGATTAGCCCAAGCCAGTGCTCGTGATGTTAACAACATGATTATACATAATACCTTTGATCGGTCAGACTGGTAATAATCAGCATGTACATCAAACAACAGTATACACTGATTAATAAACCCATGGAACAGACTTCGATCGCCACTGAAACGATATGGAGGTAACCTAGGCATACCAGGGGCTGGTACGGATGTAGTGGGGGCGGCTTCCTGAGCCTTCACTCTGGCTTGCAAAAGCTGAAGAGCCTGACCAAGTACCTGGTGATTGTGGCCCAGCTGTACCTCCACGTCTCTAAGTTTACTTTGCACCGCCTCCATCTCCTGCTGCAAGGATTTAATCATGGAGAAAAGTTGATCCACTCGTGTCTCCACCACTCATATCTCTGTCATTGCCCCAGCAAAATCCTCTTATTTTATGGCTTGAGTATAATGTAATACTATTGTATGAACTAAGGATTTCGATCGCGTTAGGGCAATGACAAACAGAGACGGGTTCTTGGTGCAAAGAAGTTTTATAATATGCAACCAACAATATGTACACAGAAAAGAACATAAACACAGTATATACCTGCCAGGTTCGGAGCAAGTGGGAATTCCCGGGACCGCGCACCGGACTCCCCCAGGGAGGCCACCAGGAGTGAACCCCTGTACAGGGACTGTCTGGCGATCACCCCATAAGGCTTAAATGCGCAGCAGCTGGGACACGAAGGTGCAACAGGTTTCATCTAAAAATGTCCGTACAGGATGTGGAACGCGACTCCTAGGGTAGATATGGACCAGAAGGGACCAGGCACAAGTGCCTACCGGAGACGGCAGACAGAGTCTGGGACCAGCGAGGGCACAACTCGATCAGACCAGGTGGAGTCCAGGGCCGGTGTCAAGTGATTCACCAGGATCCAAAAGAACAACCAGGAAATGAAAGCAGCTGAGCAGGAGTAGACAGGAAGCAGTATACTCAAGCAACTACTGTAGACTAAGCTTAGGGGTGGGCTTTAAAACAGATGAACAGGAAGTATGGCAACAGAACAGAAATCTCCATGTTAACAAAGGGCAAGATCCTTCAGAAGCAAACTGGAAATCCCGGAACACTGGGTGTTTCAATCCCGATTGGAAGTCCATTACTCAGCCTAGGCACTTCAGCAACAGCTAGGGAATCAAACTGGACTATATTGTGCAGGGGCATTGCCAGGGATTCTAGGATTCGGCTGGAAGTAACCCAGGTTGGGACAAATCGGTTACCTGGCTATGGACTTTGCTGTACTCATAAAGCTTCCAATGCTTGTCATTATCCTATTCTCGGTGGGTGCCTGCCAAAAGCAGGGTGCTGCTGATTTGGGGTATGTGGCCCTGGAAGCTCTAAAGGAACGAATAATCTACTCCCTGGTGAGCGAATGGAAGGGTGAGACTCTGTTCCCTGTTACATTGTGTGATTTGCATAGTGTTATGTTATATACCTTTTACTGTTGGGGATCCAATAAAGTCTAATTATTGTGGCTCCCGCACCCTAGTAGTGTTCTGCCCATGGATAAAGAGTTTAGGGAATTCAGTTGGGATGAGCCCTAGTCCATGCGGTTTTTCTAAAGGCGGCCAGCGGACGAGAGCACCCATTGACCCCCGTGTCTCCACAGTGATGATGGGTAGTAGTTGAGGATACTACTAGGAGAATCAGTAACTACCAGCCTACGCAAAGCTGGTGAGCTGATAAGTGCTGAATTATTGCATAACCTGGAAGCTGTAATGTGAAGCCAATGTAGACAGGATGATGATGGGAGCAGTAGTGGACATTAAAGGGAAGACATTAGGTGTTCTCAATATCAAAAAGTACTCATTTATATTCAATACAATGTGTTCCATGACAGTATTCTACCACATCACAAAAATTCATAAGGATCCTCTACATCTACCAGGTAGGCTCATTAAATCGGAGATCAACTGTCTCACCTCTAAACTTTCTAAATATGTGGACCAGCATCTGCAAGGCTGTGTAGGTGAAGGGCTTCTACCAGCTTACCTGAAGGACACGAGCCACGTGTTACAAATACTAGAACCTCTCAAATGGAAAGTGAATATGTTTTAGGGACTCCAGATATCAAATCTCTATACACGATCATCAATCATGGGAAAGGTTGCCAAGCAGCAAGTCATTTTTAAAGGAAACTTAACTTCTATTCTGAAACCCAAATTTTATTACTCCTACATTATATTCACTTCATCCTTTCACATAATTACTTTATTTATGGTCAACAGTTTTATTTGCAAACATGGGGAACAGCAATGGGCACAAGCTTTGCACAAGCTATGCAATTTTATTTGTAGACCATTGGGAAGAGTCTCAGATTTTCTTTGGTAACACAATGAGAAAGGGTGTCATTTTGTGGTGGCAATGTATTGATGACATTTTGTTCATCTGGGACAGTTCTCAAAAAGACCTTTTTGACTTGTTTAAGTTACATCAATTTTAGTGATTGGGGCATAGAGTTCACTGCATGCACCAGTAAAACTACTGTCAATTTCTTACACTTAACCATGTTTACAGATGGATCTTGCCTGGCCAAGAGCTACCGGAAGAAATTAGACTCTAATAGTTTCATCCATATGACCAGCTGTCACATTTTTTCATGGCAGAGTAACGTCCCCAAGGGCTAAATCACAAGAATCTGTCAAAATTACAGATGGATGAAGGATTATGTTTTGGAAGTAGAGTTACTTAAATAACAACTTTTTAAATAAAAGTTATCATTTAGAATCATTGGAAAAATCTTTAAAGGAACTACAATCCAGATCCAGAGCTACACTTTTCTACCGCAATCAGCATTGTACCACCCCTCTTGATATACTGTAACTCAACAAATAAATCAATTACTAGTTATACCTCAGTTTCATACAAATTATGGATCAAAGATTTTTTTAAAAATCATCATACATAAACATTGGCCATTCTACAACAGGACAAAATAATTGATCCATTTTTATCTGAAAATCCTAGCTCTATTTTTAGAATAGTACATAACCTTGGCTACCTGGTAGCCCCTAACACAAAACAAACTTATAATGATACCAGAGGAATTGCAACAGCAATAAACAACCAAGGAAGAAATAAAAATCAACACAACTGGTTATGTCGTACAAGTCCAATAAATTGATTTATATCATGCGGTCATTGTCCATGCTGTAGAGATTATTCCTTACATAAAACTACTCAAACGACTTTCACTACTACCGATGGCAAGAGATCATTATCCGAGACAGAATTACCTGTTCTACAGCAGGTGTCATCTATATCTTTTTATGCCCATGTGACAAAATGTATGTGGGAAGAACTTAAACGCCCATTATCTGCCAGTAATAAAGAACATTACAACATTATAATTGGCTGCAAGAAAAATCTCAACACTTTTTAAACAATCACAATTTATCCTCCAAAGATACCCAATTTTTCACCATCCAAATTGTCCAAAAGTATTGGAGGGGAGGTAATTTTTTTAAACAGATATCAGGAAGTGAATACAAATGGATTTTGACGCTGAACACTTTGAACCCAAATGGCGTAAATCATATGTTGAATTATATGCGTTTTAACTTTTAATTTTAAACTCATAGTCTCATTCAAGAAAACTAAGAAAACCATAAACAAATCCTTATATCTAGTAAATTATTTTTTGCCTCCCTCACAATAATCTCCCTCTCCCTCTTTCCCTCTTTTTACATTATAGATGTCTATTGTTTTGCATTCCACCATTACTCTCCATTATTACATATGCAATAGGGGCAGACATTTTCCTTCAATTGTTTTTATTTATACTCCTTGAGACTTTTTGTTTGATTGCCCCTTCCCCTTTTGAATAATTGTATATTATTTTAACATTTATTCATTCCTACATTGACTTACATGATAGGAATTTATAGTCTCCTAATAATTTTAACTTTTATCTACAGTTAGGTCCATATTTATATAGTGACACAATATTTAGACAGTGACACAATTTGTTTACCTGTTTACTGACACATATTCAAGTTATAGTTATATAACAGACATGAACATAAAGTTATGATTTTTAGCTTTCATATGAGGGTATCCACATTAAAATTTAATGAAGAGTTTAGGAGTTTCAGCTCCTTTACATGTGTCACCCTGGTTTTAAAGGGCCCAAAAGTAATTGGACAATTGACTCAAAGGCTGTTTCATGGGCCGGTGTGGGCAATTCCACTGTTATTTCATTCTCAATTAGGGCTCATGTCCACTTGTGTACTGCTTCTGATGCGAGGGTCATGCAACTGTGATGGGATCTTGCGATTGTGTGTGTGCATGTGGGGGGTGAGTGGTAATGGAGGGTGCATTGTATTGTGTGTGTGTGTGTGTGTGTGTGTGCGTGTGTGTGTGTGTGTGCGTGTGTGTGGAGGGGTAATGGGGGTGCATTGTATTGTGTGTGTGGGGTGGGAGGGGTAATGAGGGTGCATTGTATTGTGTGTGTGTGCGTGTGTGTGTGTGGGAAGAGGTAATGGAGGGTGCATTGTATTGTCTGTGTTTGTGGGGGGAGAGTTAATGGAGGGTGCATTGTATTGTGTGTGTGTGGGGGGGAGGGGTAATGGAGGGTGCATTGTATTTGTGTGTGTGTGTGGAGGGGTAATGGGCTGCATTGTATTGTATGTGGGGGAGGGGTAATGGAATGTGCATTGTATTGTGTGTGTGTGGGAGGGGCAATAGAGGGTGCATTGTAGTGTGTGTGTGTGTGTGTGTGTGTGTGGAGGGGTAACGGGGGTGCATTACATTGTGTGCGGGGGGAGGGGTAATGGAGGGTGCACTGTATTGTGTGTGTGGGGGGAGGTGTAATGGGGTGCATTGTATTGTGTGTGTGTGGGAGGGGTAATGGGGGTGCATTGTATTGTGTGTGTGTGAGTGTTTGTGTGTGGGGAGAGGCAATGGAGGGTGTATTGTATTGTGTGTGTGGGGGGGGAAATTACAAAAGAGCATCTTGGGGGGGAATATATAAATAATAATACTAATAATAATAATAACAATAATAAACAAGGGGCAATATGGGGGGATATTATAAAGAGAGGCAGTGTGGGGGTATATTATAAAGAGAGCAGTGTTGAGGGGACATTATGGAGAGAAGTTGTGTATAGGGACATTATGGAAAGAGGCAGCGTGGGGGTATATTAGGAGAAAGGCAGTGTGGGAGGTATTTTGGATAAGTGCAGTGTGAGGGGGATAGTTTTGAAGGAAGCACAGCAATTATTCATTCAGAGGCCCAGCATGGGAGATATTTATATTTGAGGGGCAGTCTAATGATACTTTTATTTTTAAAGGTACTGTATGGGGAAGTGCTGCTTAAGAATAAAGAGGGAGGGCTTCAGAGATGAGCAGTGAGCACGAAACTTCATCATGGCGTCTGTACTGTGTGGAGACAAAAAGGATCGACTCAGAAGTAGAGGTAAGCGATGTTCAAGGCAAATGGTTCGCCAATTTCAAGTTCGAGGGATTTTGGGCAGTGTTCGAGTTACGTTCGATAACGGTTCGATCACCAAAAAGCGTACTGGCTGGCTTTTCACTGTAATAGTGTGAGTCACTCTGAATCATGATATTATCAAAATTCAGCGTATAGTGTGTGGGGGGGGACGGGGTTTAGATCAGTGCTGCTACTGAGTGCTGACAAGTGCCAGAGAAGTGCCAGACAAGCAAGGGCATGTGTCATAGGCTGTTCATGTCACATGTCCTTGCCCTATAAGACCCTGCCATTTTCCCCATCGCTGCCGTTATCTCTCTGCTGCGGGTAGGTGAAAGTCACAGCTCCCGCTGCTGCTGCTGCTGTGTGCGATATAGACATACAGTGCAATCTACAGATTGCTTTAGGGATTAGGGACTACTTGTAAATTCAGCCCTTTTCAGGGCTGCATTACAGCCGTTCATAGCCATTGTTGCTAGGCCGGTCTGTGCCAACGCTGTGCAGGGGTTTATATAAGTGTCTGGCTACATCAGCTCAGGCAATTCCTTGGGGCATTGTTTCATTGGCAGGGATAGAAATTGAGGCTTCCTTTGCTGACAAGCTAGCTACAGCACCTATGCATTCTACACACCTCTCCATTTTTGCTTTGCAATTTTAATTGCACAAAGTGCTGACACTTTTAGGGGCATAGTAAAATTGTCTGGGATACTAACTTAGTGTTCCTCTGCTGCCAAGCAAGGTACACCACCTCTGCATTCTACACACCTGTCCATTTTTTCTACGCAATTTTAATTGCAAACAGTGCTGAAACTTTTAGTGGCATAGTAAAATTGTCTGGGATACTAAAATAGGGGTACTTTGCATGCTGCAACATTGCTAGCCGATGCTAATGATGCCAAGCGTGATAGTGCCCGCCCCCGTCGCACATGCGATATCTTGTGATAGCTGCTGTAGCGAACATTACCGCTATGGCAGCTTCACATGCACTTACCTGCCCTGCAACGTCGCTCTAGCCGGCGACCTGCCTCCTTCCTAAGGGGGCGGGTCGTGTGGCGTCACAGCGACGTCAAACGGCAGGCGGCCAATAGAAGCGGAGGGGCGGAGATGAGCGGGACGTAAACATCCCACCCACCTTCTTCCTTCCGCATAGCCGGTGGAGGCAGGTAAGGAGATGTTCCTCGTTCCTGCAGCTTCACACACAGCGATGTATGCAGCCACAGGAACGAGGAACAACATCGTATCTCCTATTGGTGCGACATTATGAAAATGACCAACGCTACACAGATCGCCGATTTACGACGCTTTTGCGATTGTTTATCGGCGCATGAAGGCTTTACACGTTGCAACGTCATTACCGGCGCCGGATGTGCGTCACTTTCAATTTGACCCCGATGATATCGCAGTAGCGATGTCACTACTTGCAAACTACCCATTAGTGTTCCTCTGCTGCCAAGCAAGGTACACCACCTCTGCATTCTACACACCTGTCCATTTTTTCTACGCAATTTTAATTGCAAACAGTGCTGACACTTTTAGTGGCATAGTAAAATTGTCCGGTATACTAACATAGGGGTACTTTGCACGCTGCGACATCGTTAGTTGATGCTACCGATGCCGAGCGCGATAGTACCCGCCCCCATCGCACATGCGATGTCTTATTATAGCTGCCGTAGCGAACATTATCGCTACAGCAGCTTCACACGCACTTACCTGCCCTGCGACGTCGCTCTAGCCGGTGACCCGCCTCCTTCCTAAGGGGATGGGTTGTGCGACGTCACAGCGACGTCAAATGGCAGGCGGCCAATAGAAGCGGAGGGGCGGAGATGAGCGGGACGTAAACATCCCACCCACCTTCTTCCTTCCGCATAGCCGGTGGAGGCAGGTAAGGAGATGTTCCTCGCTCCTGCGGCTTCACACACAGCAATGTGTGCTGCTGCAGGAACGAGGAACAACATCGTATCTCCTATTGGTGTGACATTATGAAAATGACCGACGCTACACAGATCGCCGTTTTACAACGCTTTTGCCATCGTTTATCGGCGCATCTAGGCTTTACACGTTGTTACCGGCGCCGGATGTGCGTCACGTTCATTTTGACCAGTTGCAACGTGCAAAATACCCCTTAGTGTTCCTCTGCTGCCAAGCAAGGTACACCACCTCTGCATTCTACACACCTGTCCATTTTTGCTACGCAATTTTAATTTCCAAAATTGCTGACACTTTTAGGGGCATAGTAAAATTGCCTGGGATACTACCTTAGGGTTTCTTTTGCTGTCAAGCAAGGTACATCACATGTGCATTCTACACTCCTCTCCATTTTTGCTACGCAATTTTAATTTCCAAAAGCGCTGACACCTTTAGGGCCATACTAAAATTGTCTTGGATACTACCTTAAGGTTTCTTTGCTGTCAAGCAAGGTACACCACATGTGCATTCTACACATCTCTTCATTTTTGCTACGCAATTTTAATTACCAAAAGTGCAGGCAATTTTAGGGGTGTATTTTCATTGTCTGACATATTCAGTGTTGGTTCTTCAGCTGTCAATAAAACTAGACCAACTCTGCATTGTACACCACATCTCCATTTCTGCTACGCAATTCTTAACTGCAGATAGTCCAGCCAATCTGTGAGGAAGGTGCAGGCGTGGATATATTGTTGCCTTCATCAAAAGGTGGTTCTCTCGATGTCTGAGAGAGCTCAACACCAGCAGCTGTTTCCACTTCCAAAACAATTGACGACATGACAATCACACTGGCTGTTGCGGGTAAAGGGGTGTAAGGTCTGCGTCAAAAAGCATGTGTGACTGCTGTCCCCTCAGTCACAGAGGATGAAGATCACGGAGATGCCATTGATGGGGCAGACGGTGGTTGCACCGCCACGCTAGGCCACATTGTAGCATAGTGACCTTTCCACAGAGACTTATGCTTCCTTTAAAGTCGTGTGCAGGGTGGGCTCCCCAGTATACAGCAAAATTACGCAACAGGAAAAGGACTGTAGGCAGTTGGGTTGATAAATGATTGTTTAACTTTACCAAAACAAACAATAAGAACCATGCATAAAAGTGAAAGAATAGAAAAATGTATTCACAAGTCCAAAAGCCTACACCCCTATGCTGTGACACTCGTAATGGTGATTTATACCCCCTGCTCATCAACATTTGTCTAACCAAATTGCCGTAGACGCAAGCAGCCTGCTGCGGTTCCAGTTGCGCCCAGGCGTCAGCTGCCATTTTTGGCTGTGCCTCGGGTCGTCCAGCTGGCTGCTTCCTCCTCCACGTCAAAGTGTGGAGAGACAACTAGTGCACATGCCTGTGCCGATTTACCCCAGACACAGCCTAAGTCCAGTGTTTCGTCTAGTAAGCATGCTCAGCATGACTGTCCAATTCCTGAGGCTAAAGGCTGCTTTACATGTTACAATTAATTGTGCGATCGCATTTGCAATCGCACCCGCCACCATCGTTTGTGCGGCACGGGCAATTTCTTGCCCGTGTCGCACAATGCTGTAACCCCTGTCACACGTATGTACCACCCTGAGAGGGGCCCGGCCGCTTCCTCCGCTTGCTCGGGCCGAGCCGCTCAAGGTCCGGGCTCGGGTTGTCGGTGGCACGAGTGCCTCCGGACCGGGGGCCACGTCGCTCTTGTTAAGGGGAGGCGGTGTGGGGGTTGGTTGTCATGTAACGGGTCGTAACATCACCCACGGGTCGTGGTGACAGGGGACACACCACAGCTGCGGCTGGAGTGATGGCGGGCTCGTCCGGGATCGGTGTTGTGACCGCAGCTGAGATGCTAGCCCCTCCGTGGGTAGGGGTGGTGTGTCCCGGGGCCTCGGTGGGGGACTGGAATGGGGATGATGTCGTCGTCGGGGTGCAGGGCGCCGTGCCGCAATGTAGTGTCGTGCCCGGATGGCACTGATGTACTCACAGTTGATTCACACTCAGAGTCACTGGTAAACCAAAGTTCGGTAGTGGTCGGCTGCTGATGTCCCCTGTGGGGTTGATGGTGGCCCCTTTTCCCGTGCACCTCTAGATGTTTGTGTTTCGGCCCCCCCTGCCTAAGCAGTGGTGGCCCGCTCCCCGGCGTTGAGCTGCCAGAAGAGCCCTCGATTGCCCACAGGCGCTGGCCCGTCGGGTGTTTGGCCCTTGGCGGTGGCACTCCCCCAGCCTCGGTGGGCTTTTGCCTTCTTTCGGGACTTTGGGTGTGGATGAAACCGTGAGGTCCAGCCAGAAATCAGTCAATTTGCCTATACTCAGTGGCTTCTAAGCTAGGACGGGGTCTGAGTACCCTCCTTTTGGTGCTCCGGTACACGGTTGACTCCCCGGTTCGGGACCGGCGGACTCCAACCCAGGCCCGGTCTGTATGGTTCCGCCGGTCGCTGTACCAGTACTCCTGCAGATGGCCACCACCGTCTGGCTGCCTGACGTTCTCTAAGGGGCCCAGGCTCCTACCCGGGTTCCTGACAGCTGCTCCTCTACCACTCACTGTCGACTCCAAAACTACTCTGTTTGAACTTCCTGCCCCAGGACAGTAGTCTCCTCGGTGGGCGTGCCTTTCCATCTGACTACGCCCACCTGGTGTGCTCTACTTGCCCTGAGGGAGGCATCAGGTCTCCCTTTCGGGTGACAAGTGTGTGACCTCACAGGGGATGGGGGTGTGTGTGTATGTGGTAGATGTTATTACCTGTGACCCCTGGGGTCCAGGGCGTCACATACCCCCTTGGTTTAATGCAGACCGTCCGCGGGCTGCCCGATCCACTCCGATTTATTTTTCTTTTTCAACTGTCAAAAAACGGGAAAACACTTACAATTATAATAACATGAATACAAACTATGGTTACTGAAGGTCTTCCCTTAACGGGAGGCAATTTACTTTAATGTTTCAAACTTTATTAAATGGGAACGGGTTCATGTCCTTCCGCCTTTCCCACCCACACAACCTAGCCTTGATGCTACCCCTAAGAAATGGGCAGCACCCCTTTTCCCCAGTCCGGAAACAGGAACACGGTAGGTCCCCCAGGCAAGAACGGGTACAGTGCAGCGCACCCGGCAGTTGTCAAGGGCTCCCCGGAGGATGGTCACCGGTCCCGGTGGTGACTGGACCCCAGCCTGATCTGCTGCAGGTCCTTCCTCCAATCTGCCTCTCCGGAGGCCAACGGAACGGGAAGGCATGTCAAAGGGGTCAGTAGGGCAATATTTACAAGCGCAAAAGTTATTGGGTGGCCGGAAAGTCCACGGCCTTGTCCATGAGCAGTCACTCACGCAATAGGGGTAACGGGGTTTCAACTACACAAGTCCCAACGGGGACAGGTCCTTTTTAGCAGCAACGGGAGGTCCGCTGCCTACTTGTCTTCGTGGGTCGGTGGTGTGGAGGCTGGGACGTGCAGCAGAGCCCTCACATGGGATTCACGGGCCTCACCGCAGCCCGGCCCGGCACCTTGTCTGACCGGTGGGTCGGGGAAGGCTGGATCCTGCCAGGGCGCATTCTGCGAGGCGGGCTCCTCGTTCACCCGCAGCGCGGCTGTCATCTCTTGTATCCCCTGCTTCCAACTCATAGCCTGTTGCATTGATTCGACCCGCACCTGAATGCAGAACTGTGCCAACCGGTTCGCCAGCCACACTGCCGTCCCTAGCGGCCACAGATCCTGGGCTCTCTGCCTCCGTGTCTTGGCTGGGCGCCGTGCCGGGGGCCCCCGCGGGAACTGTAGCTTCCTCTTGTCCGCGGGCGGTTTCCTCCGTGGGCGGGTCTCCGTGAGCCGGGACCACGGCCTCCGTTTTTGGTGGAGGCTCCAACGGGCCAGGCGGAGGGAGGCCAGCACAGGCAGCAAGGGAGACTGAATAGAAGCCAGGGTAGACCGGGTCCCTCAGCCGCAGCGGCCGGTCCCTCAGGGACAAAGGGGCGTGGGTCACCTACCCACTCTTCCAGGATAGCCTCCACCTCGTACAACCGCGCGGCTGTAACCAGATTCTCCACCTCAGCCGTCCATCGGGCCATCAGGCGGCATAATTCCACTTGGCTGCGGCGACAAGTCAGCATTGGCTGGGCCTCCAACCACGCCGATGTTCCGGGCGTGGGATCCAAACCCTCGGGCTGCGCGGATGGGCGGACATGTTGCTTCTGCACCGGCGGGATCCAGGAACAGAGCAGGTTCAGGGTCCTGGAGTCCCTGCCTTTTTATCTTCTCGGTTACATCAGGCAGCCTTCTCGCCCGCCTTGGTTTTCTTTTAGCACTCCTCCTTCGGGGGCGGGGCTTCACTTTTCACGCCTTCACTGCTCGGCGAAGACGACTTGAGCGGGAAACTTTCACGCCAAGATGGTGGGACTTCAACTTTTTCGGCAGGACGCCGTGGACGGAAACTTCTAAGGTGCACTTTCCACAGGTAAGTGGACTGTCCGAATCCTGTTTGTGATGCCAGAAAGAGTATACGTGTACCGCCCTGAGAGGGGCCCGGCCGCTTCCTCCGCTTGCTCGGGCCGAGCCGCTCAAGGTCCGGGCTCGGGTTGTCGGTGGCACGAGCGCCTCCGGACCGGGGGCCACATCGCTCTTGTTAAGGAGAGGCGGTGTGGGGGTTGGTGGTCGTGTAATGGGTCGTTATGCCACCCACAGGTCGTGGTGACGGGGGATGCACCACCACTGCGGCTGGAATGATGGCGGGCTCGTCCGGGATCGGTGTTGCGGCCGCAGCTGAGATGTTAGCCCCTCCGTGGGTAGGGGCAGTGTGTCCCGGGGCCCTGTTGGGGGACTGAAAGGAGGGTGATGTCGTCATCGGGGTGCAGGGCGCCGTGCCGCGGTGTAGTGTCATGTCCGGATGGCACTGGTGTACTCACGATTGATTCACACTCAGAGCCACTGGTAAACCAAAGTTCGGTAGTGGTCGGTTCTCGCGGCCAGCTGCTGATGTTCCCTGTGGGGTTGATGGTGGCCCCTTTTCCCGTGCACCTCTAGATGTTTGTGTTTTGGCCCCCCCTGCCTAAGCAGTGGTGGCCCGCTCCCCGGCGTTGAGCTGCCGAAGGAGCCCCCGGTTGCCCACAGGCGCTGGCTCGTCGGGTGTTTGGCCCTTGGTGGTGGCGCTCACCCGGTCTCGGTGGGCTTTTTCCTTCTTTCGGGACTTTGGGTGTGGATGAACCCATGAGGTCCAGCCAGAAATCAGTCAATTTGCCTATACTCGGTGGCTTCTAAGCTAGGACGGGGTCTGAGTACCCTCCTGTTGGTGCCCTGGTACACGGTTGACTCCCCGTTTTGGGACCGGCGGGCTCCAATCCAGGCCCGGTCTGTACGGTTCCGCCGGTCGCTGTATCGGTACTCCTGCAGACGGCCACCACCGTCTGCCTGCCTGACGTTCTCTAAGGGGCCTAGGCTCCTACCCGGGTCCCTGACAGCTGCTCCTCTACCACTCACTGTCGACTCCAAAACTACTCTGTTTGAACTTCCTGCCCCAGGACAGTAGTCTCCTCGGTGGGCATGCCTTTCCGCCTGACTCCGTCCACCTGGTGTGCTCTACTTGCCCTGAGGGAGGCATCAGGTCTCCCTTTCGGGTGACATGTGTATGACCTCACAGGGGATGGGGGTGTGTGTGTATGTGGTAGATGTTATTACCTGTGACCCCTGGGGTCCAGAATGTCACACGTACTTACTTTCCAAACGACCTTGCTGTGGGCGGCAAACATCCACTTCCTGAAGGGGGAGGGACGTTCGGCGTCACATCGACGTCACACAGCGGCCAGCCAATAGAAGCGAAGGGGCGCAGATGAGCGGGACGTAAACATCCCGCCCACCTCCTTCCTTCAGCATTGCCAGCGGGATGCCGGTAAGCTGTATTCATCGTTCCCCGGTGTCACATGGAGCGATGTTTGCTGCCTCGGGAACAATGAACAAAAGGATGTCCGATTTTTAGAAAATGAGCGACATGTCAATGATGAACGAGAAGGTATTTCTGCTCGTTCATAGCTGTCACACGCTACGATATCATTATATGATGCCGGATGTGTGTCACTTACGACGTGACCCCGCCGACATCTCGTTAGATATATCGTAGCGTGTAAAGCCCACTTAAGTCCTCAGTTCGTGCTACTGAGCATGCTCCCACACTTAGTGAGAAAAGCCTCTTTGCACGGGTACTTGGACTCCGTGCCATGTCTAAGTCCTGTGTTGGGCCTACAGAGCATGCAGAAGCTGAGTCTGTATTCTGAGACTGTTTTTCAGGCTAATGAGTATGCTCAGGCACTTAGTGCATCAGAGGCTAGGTCCATTAAGGAACTCACTGGCCATGTCCGTGAGCTGGCAGTCCATGATAGTCCAGAGGGCATCAGGTGTCCTGATGATGTAGCCACTCCGGACTGGCTCGCAGAGGCCAGCCCCTATGATTTGGCACCTCATCATTGTTCGTCAGACGATGACTGGTGAGGTGTTTGGGGCGTGGCTGCCATGAGGTCATCATTGAAGTGGCGGTTCCGGATAGGCCACTGATTATGTCACTGATGACGAGGCACTCTACTTTTGGCTCCTGGAGGTGCATTGTGGTCCACCCTGTGTTGGGCGGACCCAGGTTAGAAAGGGGCTGGAGACAACAAGGAGGTGCGCAGTCTTCTATTATGCTCAGACAGAGCACACTTCCATGTGTTGAACCCATTGCGGCTTTAGGCCAGAGGTAGACAGGGATAGGGCGTCGGTGCAGGACGCCAACACACTTGGTAACACAGAACGGTTATGACCAGCTCCTGTCCTACCAGTCCTGCTAGTGCAGCCCAGAGGCATAAACTGGGCTGCTGCTGCGCCTGCAGTCCACAGGTGTGCCCCCTACGCACAAGGACAGCATACCCAATGGCCCCTGTATTGTTAACAGGGAATTTCTGGGTTGGGTGTGTGGACCTTGTGACGCTAGCAGGGTTCACAGTCTCCAGATCCGAGTGTCGTCAAACTCGGTTCAGGCTACTATTTGTTTCAGAGCCACCCAGCTCTGTATCCTCCACCTAACCTTCGGGTTGCCAGCATCTCCTTTTCTATCTAGTAGCACGGTGGACCTTGACTGGCGATTGGGATATATATCACCTTATCCAAATCTGCCAGTCCCCACGTAACAGATGGTGTTTCTTCAGCAGATGTTACTGTTGCTTAACCAAAGCATGCCAAACCCATGGACACAAACTTTTTTCCACTTTCCAACACACCTGTTCCCCTTTCCACCAGCATATGGCCTTTTTCCACTCATTTTTATATGACCAAATTTGCAACTCTGCAGGGACACCCTACTCAATGCCGTCTCAGCACAGCAGCCAGTCTTTGGTCCCTCAGATGTGGACAAGTAAAAGACCATTTCCTCCTAGCCATGACAAATCGTTGAGATTCACTCTGTGCAGCACTGGTGTTTAGTGGAAAAGCTGATCAAAGATTGCGTACAAGCTTCTGCTGATACTCCTGCATACGTGCGTCCCTTTCTATGGCAGGACTTATTTTGCCAAATTTTGTCTTGTACTGGGGATCTAACACTGTGGCGACCCAGTAGTCAGCATTACTTCGAATTCCGACAATCCGAGGGTCATGTTGTAGGTAGTGCAGCAAGAAGGCGCTCATGTGTCTTGCGCATTCATGTGGACCAAGTCCTTGCTGTGTTGGTGGCGGAGAGGTGAAAATCATGCTTCCTTCCTCTGCCCTCTCCCCCAACCTCGCACAACAGAAATGTGATCAAGCTCTCCCTCATCTACTGAGTCTTCCATGCCCATCGCCAGTTCGTCCTCCATTTCTTCTAGAGCTCCTGCACCTTCCTCAATACTTTGGCTGATACTATGCACCCTTGTTAATCCCTCTCCCCACCGTCCCATGCCTGCCGCCTTGGTGCTGCTGAACGTGTGGACCTTGTAGATCTTGTTATCCTTTCCGCATATGACTCCTCCTGTACTTCATCCCCTTCCTCTTGTCCCACCACCTGACTCTGAATAAAGTTTAGAGTATGCTCCAGCATGTAGATGACCGGAATTGTCATACTGATAATGGCATCGTCAGCGCTAAACATCTTCGTCGCCATTTGTAAACTGTGAAGAAGGGTGCATAGGTACTTGATCTGAGAACACTCCAGCAGCGTGATCTGCCCCACCTCTAGATCTCGTTAGTCCAGGCTAGCATATTGCATAGTCATAACGTATTGTAGCACGGCTCGTCAGTGCTGCCACAGACGCTGCAACATGTGCAGATTCAAATTCCTGCGTGTCGTCACATCGCATTTCAGGCGGTGAACAGGCAGATCAAAAGACTTCTGGAGCGATGGAAGTTGTTCAGCTGCGGGGTGTGAATGGTGGAAGTGAACACATAGCAAGCGTGCCCTCTGCAGAAGGCCATGTAGGCCGGGATAGTGGTTAAAAAATTGCTGGACAACCAGGTTCAACACGAGAGCCATACAAGGCACGTGTGTCACATTGC
This sequence comes from Anomaloglossus baeobatrachus, assembly GCF_048569485.1. Classification (NCBI taxonomy): domain Eukaryota; kingdom Metazoa; phylum Chordata; class Amphibia; order Anura; family Aromobatidae; genus Anomaloglossus; species Anomaloglossus baeobatrachus. The sequence continues at coordinate 275,070,310 of NC_134353.1, read as the reverse complement.
CCTGGCGAAGTGCCGCACCCAGGTTTGCATCATTGTCGCACATGGCCTTCCCTGGCTGCTGGTTGAGTGGAGACAACCATTGATGAAACTCGGTCTCCAGAGCTAATCGTCCACAACTCCTCAGCAGTGTGACTCAAATTTCCCATACATTTCAAAGTAAAGATTTGACCGCCTGATGGTGCTGAGCTCTGCTGCCAGCATAGTAAGGAGGTGTGTGGGATTCCTTTTGCACAGTTACAACGCGGGTGGCCTTACCAGACAGGTTTTGAGCGGAGGTTGAGGACCTAGACGAGGTTGAGGAGGCAGAAGCAGTGGAGGATCTTCTATATACAGAGGAAGGATTGACACACAACTCGTGGGGACAGAAATATTTGTACAGCAGACCCTTCTCCATCTCTCACCATAGTTACCCAGTGCCCAGTCAGCAACATGTAACGCCCTTGTCCATGCTTACTGGTCCAAGTATCTGTGGTGAAATGCACCCTGTCACACACAAATTTTCTCAAGGAAGCGGTGATGTTGTGTGCGACATGCTGGTGTAGCGCAGGCACGCCTTTCTTGGAGAAGGAGTGGCGACTGGGCATCTGCTCTTGGGGCACTGCGATGGGCATAAGGTCTCGAAACTCCTCTGTGTCAAAAGGGTGGAAAGGCAGCATTTCTGTAGCCAACAGGTTGCAAATGCTAAAAGTCAACCTCTTAGGCATGTCATGCCCTTCTAAAATCATATAAAACACAGCAAGGCGACTCCAACCACAATCTCCCTCTTTTCCAAAAATTGGCCCACACACACACCACTTCACTGGCATCAGTTGTCCCCCAGTTGCAAACTTGACATGTTGATTTGCATGAAGCACTATCAAAAATCCACCAGCCTTTCATCTCCCCAGGATTTGTAGAGCTGTAGGGGGAAAAAGCGCAATAGGGTCTTACCCGGTATGAGGGTAGAGAGACAGAAAGAGGTACACTCACCTGGTAGGGTTGTGCAAGTCACAACTCCTTATGATCGCATGTGAGTGCCTTTTTGTGGTTTAGCAGCGGCCCCGGAATGCAGTATATAAAATATAGGTCAGGTAAAGAGAAAACCGGTTTAAATGCCGCGCTAAAAACCACTGATGTTGTAGATGAAAAAGATTTCCTTTATTTCATAATTCTACGCGTTTCAGAGACGTTTCAGAGACATCTCCGTCTCCTTCCTCCTGAGGAAGGAGACGGAGATGTCTCTGAAACGCGTAGAATTATGAAATAAAGGAAATCTTTTTCATCTACAACATCAGTGGTTTTTAGCGCGGCATTTAAACCGGTTTTCTCTTTACCTGACCTATATTTTATCTTCCCAGGATGACACAGGGGTAGAAAAGTCCTCTCTGATCCATGACTTCATCTTTGTTCATTTTTCAAAAAAAAAAGGGGACTCCAACTACAGTGTCCCTCTTTTCCAAAAATTGGGCCACACACACCACTTCACTGGCATCAGTTGTCCCCCAGTTACAAACTTGACATGTTGATTTGCATGAAGCACTATCAAAAATCCAGCAGCCTTTCGTCTCCCCAGGATGACACAGTGGTAGAAAAGTCCTCTCTGATCCATGATTTGTTCATCTTGATGAACGTTAGTCTGTCCACATTGTCACTGGACAGACGCGGGCGCTTATCTGTCAGCACACATCCAGCAGCACTGAAATCACGTTCCGAGAGAACGCTGGCTGTGGGACATGACAAGATCCCCAAGGAGTAAGTGGTGAGCTCAGGCAATTTATCCTGATTGGAAGCCCAAAATGAGCAAGGCTCAAGTTGCACAGCAATGGTATCGATGTTCACTTGCAGACACTCCTATATCTGTGTCTCCTCCTCTTTTTACTCGTCCAGCTCTTGTGTTTTTGCATGAGTATATGTCCTTGTCACTTTTCCAGGTGTTTGTGGTGTCTTCTGAGTTGTTTGTCACTTTTTGGACACCTTAGAAGGTGTTTTCTATGTGTTTGTATGTGTTTGTGTTTGCCTGCCATTGTTTTCAATGAGGTTTGAATGGGTTCGTCGAACGTTCGCCGAACTTGCCCGCCGTTCGACGAACCAAACCGAACTCGAACGCTAGGGGAGTGGCTCATCTCTACTCAGAAGATGTCACCTATAAAGGTACCTGGATGTAAATGATTATTTATGAAATTGCCTGTGTCTTATCAATATTGTGGTTCCTGTATGGTCTGATAACAACAACTCCCAGCATTTCCTTACCATTGTTAAGGACAAGCTGGGAGTTGTAGATTCCGGGCATCTTCCGAGCCTTCCCATTGATTTGCAATGTAAAATACAGAATGTTTTCAAAGTGGAAAACACCAGAAGAATAGAGTAGTCACTTCTTTTAATCACTTGGTGGTTTTAGAAACCTGAAGTGGTTAAAAGATGCTCAAAGGCCTGAACCTGTGCACAGCGAGTAGAGACATATGGTCATTTGAGGATTTTTCATGGTATTTTCCATGGTGGAATCTGCCCCAAAAAAATGTCATTGCACATTCCCTAAGTGGTATGTGTCCAAAATTGTCACCAGTGAAAACAACAGCCTCCTGATCACCTATCTGTAGAATAGGTCATCGATCTGATTTTGTATCCCTGCCCATCAGCTATATGACCGCAGCATTATTTGGAGAGTGTAGCGGGTGGGGGCGCAGGCCACAGACAGTGGGGAGCTACTCGAGGTGCTCGGATCCGAAATCGGGGCTGTGGCTCGAGTGGCAGCCGGATCTGGGGCTCGTGCAGCAGCCCGTCGCCCACAACTTTATAAAGGGGTATTTACAGGGGAAGAGTTTGTCAGTGACGCCACCCGTGGGTTGCGGTGATAGTTTGGTGACACTGCCGCTGCCTTTATATGGGACGCCCGGGGCTGATGGAGTGGGCCAGCAGGATGGTATCTTCTCCACGGGTAGGGGAAGTGTTGTCCCGGGGCTCAGATGTAGGTGATGTGCAGTGCTGGGGCGCCGTCTGCAGGCTGGATCGGATGACACTGGTGTACTCACTGTTGTTGAATAAACCACACAAAGTCCTAGTAGTAAACCAAGTGTCGGATACCGGTAGCCTCCGGAGGGGTGTGCTTGGGTCCCACACACCGGTTGACAGGACAGGGGCCCTTCCTCCTGCACTTCAGTGTTTTGTCTTGTGTGTAAGTAGTCCGCATAAAATGGGAAAAGTCCACTCCTGGTGTCTTTGCTGTGGGAGCTGTTGCCCGCGAGAACTGACTCTTGGAATTTTGCAGGCACTTGCAGATGCCCTATCCCCCGCGTTGGGCTTCCATCTCGCTCTATCTGGGCTCACTGGTGGGACAAGACGTGGAATCTTGTCCCCTGCTGGCTAATTGACAAGGGGAGTGAAGCTATCCTCGCCCAAGGGTCCAGGCACCCCGACTGTGCACGGCCTCCGGACCGTATTCCCGCTGTCGGAACCGGCGGGCTACAACCCTTCCCCGGTCCACTTAAGGTCTCCCGCGACTGGATCTCCATCGCCTGTGACCCTGCTCTGCCGTCTGCCACCTAGTCAGCTCAGGTAGTCCGGGAGCTACAACCCCGACTACCACTTCATGCCTCTCACTTCCTCTGTCAGCACTGTTCTGTTGTGTTCCCTCCCCTGACACCTCAGGACTCCTAGGTGGGCGTCACCATCTGCCTAGCCCCTTCCACTGGTGTGTCCCTATTGTCCTGGGGGGGTGACTAGGCTTTGTGGCTGGTGTTTGTGCCTGTGTGGGGGGTTGTGTTGGTAGGACAAGGAGGAGAGAGTCCTGCATCTGTAGGATGGATTTAGTCTCCTGTGACAACCTGGTTGTGCCAGGGCATCACAAGAGCATCATCCTCTTCATTATTGGCGAGACCCAGCTCTGTAAGGGAAATAGTGGCTTCACCAGGTTCTGCAACTAAGAGCAATAAATAGGCCTCAGCTGTAATACTGGATGCAGCCGTGACTGCATATTATATGGTCGTGTTACACAATCTACAAGTGCACAAAGATATTGCACATTCACCACTCGAAAAGTGGGCCTGTGTACCCCCAAATGCCAGAGCTGAATTTTAGTCCCAGTCCGGCACTGGGAGCGGAGAAGAGGGAGGGAGCCCTTTCTCCCCATCTCCTCCGCTGCCTGTCTCTGCGTGCACCACACTGCAGTTGCATAACATGCAAGTGCAGTTCGATGTTGGGGGTGCGTGAGCTGAGACTCGGTGCAAAACGCATCATGCTGTGATTGTGCCGAGAGCACGATTCGAGACGAGAAAAAAATAGCAAAAGGACACTGTCTCACAGATTAACACTGGTACGCGTGCAATCTGATTTTTTTATCGGATCGCACTCACAGATGAAAATTGCAAGTGGGCATGAACCCTTAAGGACATAAAAGGCCTGGAGTTGATATAAGTGTGGTGCTTTCATTTTAAAGTTTTTGCTGAGAAGTAAAAAAGCAGTCAAAGGAGCTCCCCATGCAGGTGAAAAAAGACATCCTTCAGCCATCCTCTGAAATGAAGGGATTGAGTTTAAAAAATGCTTTAGTTCCTCACATCTTTATGCAATCATTTTGTTCAACCCACTGAATTAAAGCTGAAAGTCAGAACTTCACCTGCAGCCTGGTACTACCGGAGTACCACCGCAAGCAATGCTCATCAGAAAGCACAAGAGGTGACGTTATATACCCTGGACTAACATCTTTATTCTGCTGGATCTCAAGCGGACACTACAATCAGCACATGTAAGTGCTTATACCACCATTTTCTTTATCACCTCTTCATATTACTTATGATCACCATTAGCTTGCAGCATATACCTACACAACAGCTCTGTGTGTGCTTGTAGTTATTGATTCTCTCAGCAGTGTAATTAACTACTATTCCCATCATCATCCTCTCTATATCGGTTTCACATTACTACTACAAGGATATGCAATAATTCAGCGTTTATCTGCACACTAACATTGTGTGTTCTTGTAGTTACTGATTCTCCTAGTAGTGACCTCAAATACTGACTATTATGATTATCTCTCTACATTGGTTTTATATCACTTTAAGTACTGAGGGCAATCTCTGCTCAGTTTGCAGTTGCAATAACTATCGAAAAAGACATGAATAGCACATCCCAAAATCACACTTCGATCTAAAACCGCTAGGCAAAAATTAAATACCTGAACATGAGTGATCAGACTGTGCAAAGCCCACTGCCACGTCACGGCGAACCTCTGAGTGGGTTCCTAATCTATGCTTTGAAGGTGCGGTGCCGTGCACCAACCACCACTGCAGCGGCAATGCACCAGCAGGCCAGGTGACCTAGTGCCTCACAACACCATGCTGCAAGGCAGAGTCCCCATGGCTCCAGGCCCCACTGCCCCACTGACACAAAACCACCACAACAATGGCCACCACACAGCACCAGCACACTGTGGAATTTTCTGTACACTTCCCTTCCTTAAGCTTTCAGTGTGTGAACTGAGAGCAGAAAAGGCAGAACCCCTCTTTGCAGTCTCCTGCTAATTATAAATGCCTGTGCCAAATGGGAGGAGTCCGGATTCAAGTAAAAAACAGAGGGAACAGACAATGCAATATGCAATAGCAAAATAGAAAAAGACATGAATCGCACATGTCAAAATCACACTTTTATTCTAAAGCCACTAGAGAAAATTAAATACCTGAAAATGAGGTTCTTGGTTTAAGATGCTAATCAGACTTTATGAAGCCCACTGCCACGTCACGGCGAACCTCTGAATGGGTCCCTAATCTAAAGCTTAAAGGTGCGGCACCATGCAAAAGCCATCGCTGCAGTGGCAATGCACCAGCAGGGTAGGTGACCTGGTGCCTCACAACACCATGCTTAAAGGCAGAGTCATTATTGGCCATTATGTCAAGCGCGGTAGTTCCTTTTGCAGTGTTTATCCTTATATATTCATTTTGGTCAGCTATTACACAAAGCTGGTGTTATTAAAACAGATGATATTTTTTTCCCTGAAGAAGGAGGCGTACATGCCTCTGAAACGCGTAGGAATGTTTCAATAAAAGAATATCTATTTTTAATAACACCAGCTCGTGGTTTATAGCGCGGCATTAAACCCGTTTTTCCACCCTGAACTTTTATAGCATTTTCCCTTCAACGGGGCCGCTGCTTAACCACTCCAGCACTCACATATGTCTGCACAGGGGTTGTGACTGGCACAACCTGATCAGGTGAGTGTATTCATTCTTTTCATTTTCCTAAGCCCATATACCGGGTAAGACCCTATTTTGCGCCTTTCTTTCCCTACCTACAGTTATTACACAAAGCTGACACTCTACCTGCAGCTCCTCTCTCCCCTCTCAAATATTCTTTGTCCAGCACCAGTGTTTATTAGATTTTGGACATATTCATGTTACCCTTCATAATAGCAGCATATTGATAAATGTATCTTTTAATTCTATCTCAGAAAGGGTCTGCTGAGCATTTCTTAAAACAGTAGGGATAAGCACATCTATTCGAGGCAAATCAAACTTTGTAAAACAATTAAAATTTCTTTAACTCTGAATATTTGGATATTTTATAAAATGGATCCATTTTGCTACTTTATAAAATTCGCACGAAGGGGTTATTACAAGTAAAACAAATTAGACTCATCTGGCTAGCTGTGGAGTCCAAATTTGCTCCAGTTATCTTCTTTGGTTCAGTCTCCACTGTGTCATCTTCAACACCTTGTGATGACACACAATCTTTGGCGACTCTTGCGCTTTGCAGGACCAACGACAACATGTTATTGCCGGCGAAGCATGTACTTGACATCAAGACGAAACAGGGCGTAATGTTATGATCCGGAACCATGGAAGACAACCATAAATCATTAATAAAAGGTGACAAGAGCATTGGCAACTAATCTGGCCGCCATCCCCTTCCTAACCATCACAACTAGAAGTAGCCGAGGGGTGAACTAACATCCTGTGCACCGCGAACCCAGCCGGAGAACTAGCTATTCTAAAGGAAGGAAAGATGAATAACTCTGTGCCTCAGAAAATAGATAAAGAATAGCAAGCCCCCCACATTCAAAGACTGCGGTGATATAGGAAAATACAATACACAGATAGATGATAGGATTAGTAAAAGGTGAGGCCCTACTATACTATATATAAAGTCCAGTTTAAAGCCCAGACTAAGAGAAGATATTCAAGAGGGAAATGAAGAGGTGGAGTCTCTATGGGTGGAGATACAAGGAGGGAAAACTAATAAAATCCTCATAGGGGTTTGTTATAAGCCACCAAATATAACAGAAACCACTGAAAATGTATTATTGAAACAAATAGACAAAGCAACAAATCACAATGAGTTGATTATTATGGGGGACTTCAATTACCCCGATATAGACTGGGAAACTGAAACCTGCGTATCTCAGAAAGGAAACCGGTTTCTGTCAGTAACTAAGGATAATTATCTGTCCCAACTTGTGCCGGGCCCAACTAGAGGGGCAGCCCTTCTGGACTTAATTTTAAGCAACAGGCCAGATAGAATAACAGACGTACGAGTGGATGGGCACCTAGGGAATAGTGACCACAATATAATACAATTCCACTTGTCCTTTAGTAAGGTGCCTTGGAGGGGGGTTACAAAAACGCTGAATTTCAGGAAAGCAAAGTTTGATCAGCTTAGAGAAGACCTTCGCCAAATTGATTGGGACAATGTCCTCAAAAATGGGAGCACAGAAAATAAGTGGGAAATTTTTAAATCGGTATTAAACACCCACTGCGAGCTAGCCATACCATACAGAAATAAAAGGGCTAGGAACAGGAAAAAAACCAATGTGGCTAAATAAGGATGTAAAAGGGGCAATGAATAATAAGAAAAAGGCATTTAAAAAGCTAAAACAAGAAGGCAGCGAGGAAGCATTAAAAATATATAGAGAAAAAAATAAAATGTGTAAAAAACAAATATATTTAGCAAAAGTAGAAACTGAGAGACTCATTGCTAAGGAAAGCAAAGCAAATCCCAAACTATTCTTTAATTATATAAACAGAAAAAAGATTAAAATTGATGGTGTTGGCCCTTTAAAGAATAATGAGGGTAAAATCATAGAAAGCGATGTGGGAAAAGCAAATGTTTTAAATACTTTTTTCTCAACTGTGTTCACACAGGAAAAGCATATGCCAGGGGAAATGCAGAGTGATCATGTAAATGCCCCATTAAGTACGACCTGCCTAACCCAGGAAGAAGTGCAGAACCGACTTAGTAACATTAAAATTGACAAATCACCAGGCCCTGATGGCATTCACCCTCGGGTATTAAGGGAGTTAAGTAATGTGATAGACAGGCCTCTATTCCTTTTATTTAAAGACTGGACATCAAACTTAGATAATGGTATGATGCCTCAAGCATATGGAAAAATATTGGAATATACAATGAAAAATGCTACTTGCTAATTTGAACATGTGAATAATGAATTGCATACCTGCCATGAATATTAGGAAAAAGGAGATATTTAGCAATCGCATTGATCAATGTAACTGAGCCCCAAGGCCTCGTCAAGGCATATATGCCTTGATGAGGCCTTGGGGCTCAGTTACATTGATCAATGCGATTGCTAAATATCTCCTTTTTCCTAATATTCATGGCAGGTATGCAATTCATTATTCACATGTTCAAATTAGCAAGTAGCATTTTTCATTGTATATTCCAATATTTTTCCATATGCTTGAGGCATCATACCATTATCTAAGTTTGATGTGCAGCCTTATTCTTATATATAGTATGTATTTTTGGCTTGCACTCATATATATATATATTAGTGCTCACTTCAGTTATCCTATTCAGTTATCTATAGAAACTGGGTCTGTTCCACTGGATTGGCGGCTAGCAAATGTGGTACCAATATTCAAAAAAGGGTGCAAAAGGGAACCTGGAAACTATAGGCCGGTAAGCTTAACATCTGTTGTGGGTAAAATGTTTGAAGGGTTTTTAAGGGATACTATTATGGAATGTCTCAATGTTAATAACTGTTTAACTCCATATCAACATGGATTTATGAAGGATCGCTCCTGTCAAACTAACCTGATCAGCTTCTATGAGGATGTAAGCTCTCACATGGACCGAGGAGAATCATTGGATGTCATTTATCTCGACTTCGGTAAAGCATTTGACACTGTCCCACATAAAAGACTGCTAAGTAAAATGAGAAAGCTTGGGCTAGGGGGAAAATGTGTGTAGATGGGTAGGTAGCTGGCTTAGTGGTAGAAAACAAAGAGTGGTTATTAATGGCGCATACTCAGATTGGGCCAGGGTTACTAGTGGGGTGCCACAGGGGTCTGTATTGGGCCCCCTACTATTTAATATATTTATTAATGATCTGGTGGATGGTTTACAGAGTAAAATATCAGTATTTGCAGATGATACAAAACTATGTAAGGTAGTTAACACAAAGGAGGACAGTTTGCAACTACAGATGGATTTGAGTAAATTGGAGAATTGGGCTGAAAAATGGCAAATGAGGTTTAACACAGATAAGTGTAAGGTTATGCACATGGGAAGGAGAAACAGATGCTACGATTACTTACTAAATGGGAAACTGCTGGGGAAATCAGACATGGAAAAAGACTTAGGCATCTTAGTGAATAAGAATCTAAATTGGAGTGCCCAGTGTCAGGCAGCAGCCACCAAAGCAAATAGGGTGATGGGATGCATTAGAAGAGGTCTGGGGGCACGAGATGAAAACATCATTCTCCCTCTGTACAAATCACTAGTCAGACCACACTTGGAGTATTGTGTGCAATTTTGGGCGCCGGTGCTGAAGAAAGACATTACTGAACTTGAAAGGGTTCAGAGGCGGGCTACTAAAATAATAAATGGAATGGGTGCATTACAATACACGGAAAGGTTATCAAAATTAGGTCTATTTACTCTAGAAAAGAGAAGACTTAGGGGAGACCTAATAAATATGTACAAATATATCAGAGGGCCATATAGAGATCTCTCCCATGATCTGTTTGTACCAAGGACTATGACAAGAACAAGGGGGCATTCTTTTCGATTGGAGGAAAGAAAATTCCTACATCAGCATAGAAGAGGGTTCTTCACGGTAAGAGCAGTGAGGCTCTGGAACTCTCTTCCTGAGGAAGTGGTGATGGCCAACTCACTGAATGAATTTAAGAGAGGAATGGATGCATTTCTTGTTAGCAAAAGTATAGAAGGTTATAAATAGCATAATCTTACAGGTAGATAGAAGAGCGACCTAGATTATTAGAGGAATGGGGGGGGCTGCAATACCAAGACAGGTTATTAAACTTGGGGTTAGTTAGTTAGGAAAAACAAAGGCTTAGGGGGATCTAATCACAATGTATAAATATATGAGGGGACAGTACAGAGACCTTTCCAAAGATCTCTTTACACCTAGGCCTGCGACTGGAACACGGGGGCATCCGCTACGTCTTGAGGAAAGAATGTTTATTCATAATCACAGATGAGGATTCTTTACTGTACGAGCAGTGAGACTATGGAACTCTCTGCCGTATGATGTTGTAATGAGGGATTCACTAGTAACATTTAAGCAGAGCCTGAATGCATTTCTTGAAGAATATAATATTACCAGTTATGTATATTAGATTTTATGACAGGGTGTTGATCCAGGGAACTAGTCTGATTGCCATATGTGGAGTCAGGAAGGAATTTTTTTCCCCATTGGAGCTTATTTGACACATTGGGGTTTTTTTGCCTTCCTCTGGATCAACATGTTAGGCTACGGGTTGAACTAGATAGACTTAGAGTCTCCCTTCAACCTTAAAGACTATGAAACTATGAAACTATGAAACTACTGACTAAATAGGACAAGACAAGAAAGGGACTGATGGTGGCCAGAGAAAAACCCTGCAAAAATCCAAAAACCTGATAGTACAAAAAGCTCTCAGATCGCTAGATCTGAACTCCGTCGTATACCAGGCGTTCTTGTCATACCAATGAACAGAATGCAGGAACCATTACAAATTCAAGAAGCAACAAACACATGGACTTATAGGAGCAATACTCCAAACATAGCTGCAGGGAGCTTTCCAGCTAAGCAACTGAGAGGGAAGATCCCTGCATGCAAATAAACTGAAAACAACCACAGCAAATGACAAACTCAGATAAGAACAAAAAGAACCAAACAAAAATAAAGAGCCAAGCACTTATGGGGTAGATGCGGTCTGGAGCAGGATGAAGCAGGCTGGTGAACAAAGAACAACTGACATCCGGCATAGCCTGCTTTCAGACCAGGGTTTAAATAAGCAGAGAGTTAGCAATGGAAACGCCCATTGCTCAACACACCTGGTCTCTGTCCAAACCATTCCTGGCCACAAGAGGGAGCCTCACAGCAGCCAAAGCATAACTGACATTCACAACAGCGTAGTCAGCACAGGAGTTGCCAAACATTGCAGGCCTCAGAAGATTGGAACTAATAAAACTATATCCATTCTTCATAGGTGAGGACACTAATACATCATAAATGCTCACCCAGAAATAAGGATGGATGGGCTGTGGCAATAGGACACATCACCAATAGATGGGTGGTATTAACTACATACTGCATCAAGGTCCTGGTTATTTTATTACTGTCTTTGCCCCACATGTTGCTTTCATTTACAAACCTAGTAGCTGGGTTAGTCATCTTCCTTGTTAACTATTATCTAATACGGCTACTCAGAAACTGGACTAAGATTGTCTGACATACACAGATATATACTTGTAGAAATACATTCTCATGATGAAGACTGTCTGATGAACAATACCTCAGAACTACTATATTCCATATTAGGGCAAAACTTAAGGATCAGGATCCAGGTCCAATTACCCTACTTCCATTTGGTATGAGTGCCCCTTAAGGGTGGGCCTTGTTCTGTATCCATGCATGTTCGCACAGTGTGCAATTCCACATACAGCATAAACCTTCTTCTGTCTTCCATAAAAAAAAGGCTGTTGCTCTGTAGTCTAAACTTATTTATTGGTTTACAGTGCACTTGGTGCACAAGAGTATAAGTGGTAAAACTATAAGAATACAAATAACAACAGTAAGTATGGAGCACATAATGCATATAGGTATTACATTACATTGTACAAAGGAAGTGCTCTACAAAATGGAGACTGCATATACATGTGAATTTCTTGTGGTCTAATTTCCCTACATCATCACAACTATGTAATCCAATAACAGATTTGAGCGTAATGCTGTTACATATAGTAGTAATCCCTTACTAGATATGTTTTCGTAAAGATAGTGGGTTTTTAACAAGGATAGGTGCAGGAGGACACACATGCACTTCTCTCCTGGGATGTAGATTCCCACAAAATGGTGGCTGCTCCTAGAATGCCCAGGAAATCTCCCATAATATACTAAGACACTCCCACAGAGAATATACTGAACATTTAAGAAACAGGCCACTAGATGGAGCCCCAATATCATTTAAGATTGCTGTAAGATAACAATAATGTTATTAGCACTAGCTGTAAAACACTTATAGCTTTGGCAATTGTTTTATGCCTGAATGGGCAGAACAGGCCTACACATCCACTCTAGATGTGTTACGTTTTTTTCTATCATTTTGGATATGTTCTTTACCCAATGCTGGGCTTTAACTGTTTGCAACATGTTTCGTATGTGTACATGAGGTACCTGGGGCACAGTTTTTAACTGTAATCAATAAAAGTATATATTTTTTGAGTTTTTATTGTGTTCTCTGTGAGCCAGGATACTTATAAAACAACTCTAAATAACCAATATTGTGAATTATTTAGCTACTAGGAAATGTGCAGTTTAACAGTATAAGGAGAATTCTGGGGGTCAGAAAACAAGTCAGTATCTAGTGCAACCACCTTTTGACTCCCACAGTGCAACACATTTACTTTGCGTTAAGTCAATCTGTTTTTTGAAGTGTGACCTGCTAAGAGCTCTACTTTGCTTTTTCCAGGAGCCCCATATAGAATTAATGGCATGGCAGTTGGGGTAAAAGTTCCCCAGTTTTCCAATCAGAGCAAGACACAATGGATAGGTGATAAAAGGGTTGTCCAGTGACAACAACTACTGAGCCACTTTGCTGAACAGCTTGATTAATAAACATATTAAATGACACAATTACAACCATTTTTAAAAAATTCTGAAAGAAAGATATCTGTTAATATTTTTTGTGAAAAACTAATTATAGAAGCAGTTTCTCCTATACCACATGAGGAACATATCTTTCTTAAATGAATTTTTCAAGGCAACAACTCTTTTACATAGAGTATGGTAGCTGCAATCCTCTCCGTCCCACAGCTACAGCATTACCATGATGATGTTAATTTAAGTAATTTAAATAAAAAAAACATAAATTCTGTATTTGTTGATTACTATATTCATGTTCTTTCAAAGGAAATTGAGACCGTGAAATATTCATGATGTCTTACCTTGTTCACAGGCTGTGAAATCACTCAACAATTAGTAATATAGAAATCGTTACGGAGATTGGGTTCTCACTTAATGAGGTAAAATAATTAAAAATGATATAAACCCAAATGTTCACATCAGTATATGAAGCAAAGTATTCACAGAAGACTTAACTGTACTGTTCCCATTTGTACAGATGTATACACTGCTACCTTTTCTTGAATTAAGGGCTCAAATTCCAAATAAAATAAATTCAATACAATATTTCAAAAGGCTAGCAAAACCCTTAAGCTGCCGTCCAAATCACAAAGACATTAATCGTATAGACATTTTGTAAAAAGTATTCCAAAATTAAAAGTTGGTAACTTCACACCTCACCTTGGAGTAGTCTCGGAAAGAAGTAAAGTTACTGTAGAGAAAGACACATACAGTATGAATAATGGGTTCCAATTTTACAGGATTTATATTGTTAATGGTATACACATCATTTTTAGGGCTCTACATGAAATCTGAGAAAATGCCTTAACTAAATTTACCAAATGTATAATATTTTTTTTTTATGAAAGTAAATGTTCACTATAATATTGCAAAAGATAAAAATAAAAGAAAAGACAAGAGAGGGCTTCTGTGTGTACCTTCAACATTATATAGTGAATATATTGTTATTCAATTTACTAATTACTTGTCTAATTATGATTCCAACTTTTTTATACATAGAGTGTAATCAATTGAATTGTACTAGCACCTGAGGAAAGGGACGAATCGTCCCAGAAACGCGTTGTAGTTAAAGAGTTAAACCTTCTACCTGTGTGGAGTCAGATCCTGCAGCACCCCGATAGTGCTGTTATTGAAAAGCTGTCCAAAAATAAAAATAAAAGCTGTTAATAAAAAATTATAGTGTAAAATTATAGGGGTCAGAACTTCATGTTATTGTTACTACAAATTACTTTTAATACTTCTTGCAATCCAAGAGTTAAAGGAAGACTGGCCCAACATTTTACCATTGTTCAAGTGACTAAATAAGCAATTTATTTTAATGACTTACAGCCTAAATCCGTGATTGCAGCCACATATATTTTTTCTCCGAAACGTTACAGCGTTTCAGAGATAGTATACTGAGAATAGCTAGACTAGATTAGTTTGGCTTCTTCCCCGACTGGCCATTCCCAGAGCCACTTCTGGGGATAAAAATGAGGGAGAGACCTGTTAATCATCAGCTGGGTGCTGAAAGAAACTGGTCTAATGTCTAGCCATTGTCTCTGGCTGGATCTTCAAAGTATATAATCTCTGAAATGCATGAGCGGTGTGGAATAGGCGACGCATATGCACGCTTACGTGGCTCACAGCGTAAAACACTACGCCCCTATTCGAGGTCGGAATCGTTACATAGCTGTTGTGTGACAGGGTCCCAACGACTAATGAGATCGTTATACAGGTCGCTGAATCGTTCCTAAAGTCATTGGGAACATGACTGTGGGACATCTCACCAAAGATCTCACCAACAACTTAGCAGCTATCCGGTAACTGTGACGTAGTAACAATCTCGTTAACGATCTCGTTATGTGTGACTGGACCTTTAGAGAATACTGTACTTGGCTGCAATCATGCCACCCAGCTGTGAACAATGTTATTCTTGGTTTGGTTATCATGAGTCAAATGTCAGGTTCCCTTTAAACATATTCATGTTAACCTTCATAATAGCAACATAAGGATAAATGTACCTTTCTTTCTACCTCAGAAAGTGTCTGGTGATCATTTCTCAAACAAGTAGTAATGAGCAACTCTATCTAAGGCAAATTTTATTGCCTCAAATTTTACAAAACAATTAATATTTTTCTGAATTCAAACATTTTGCTATTTTCAGAAATGGATTCATATTACTGCTTTCGAAAGGTCTCATGAAGGGGTTATTAAAAATTTAAAAAATGATGCACATCTAGCCTGTTACGCAGTCCAACTTTAATGCAGGAATATTCTTTGGTCCAGTCTTCACTGTGTCATCTTGTCATGGTAGACAATCTTTGGCTACTCTTGCACTCAGTAAACCCTGTAACGTAATGATGTTGAGTAAGATCTGCCATGACATCAACAGTGCATCACCATTGTCATCATGACATTGCTGGTGAAGCACATATTTGAAATCAAGATAAGGCCTAGTAAGCACAGGAGTAGTCAAATGTTGCAGGCATCAGAAGATTGAATCACAATCAATCAGCAAGCTATAACCCATTCTGTGAAAAAGTGATATCCTGCATTGTTGGAAATTACCCTTTAATAGGACTTAGAATATTATTATATTTAATCAGATTAGTCAAACATTTTCAACTGATTGAATGTATTATTTTGTATTATTATTCTTACATGTAGTTCCTATCAAGGTCAAATATACTGGGAGTCTCCTATATTTTTCAAAACAATCTGGGAAAATGTAGACACATTCTGATTTAAAAGGTAGGAATAACTCTTGAATTACAACTGGTTTTGGGCATTACAAAAAAATACAAGGAGTGAAGCATCCAGCACTGCTAAAAGGATAGACTTTATTCCATCAATTCAAAACTATTGCAAAATTGGAGACAGACATAGCAAAGATCCACCATAGACTGGAGTTACATGTTTCAGAACTGAATACCCCTTAATCATAACCTAAGAACACATGGTGTTCACTTCATTAAATCCCCATTGGGAGGCACACCTCCACATCGCTTAATCACAAAAAGAAATATTGAAAATAAATGAAAACAACCACCAAATATATAAACCCCCCAAACACATAGCTCAGATCATTACATTAATAGTGCAAAAATAAATCAGTATGTTTGTTCAGACCTTTCGGATGAGAAGACTCCAGAATATGAATCCATTAAGCTTTTCAGTTGACAAGTGTGTCTCTGGTCTCCACCTCTTACTGATAAATTATCTATATCCCAAAAATTTCAAAACTCTGAAGGTTTCCTCCAAGTTCCTGCAAGAAGTGCTATGAAACATTAGACTCATTCATAGCTAATCTATTATTAGAGTCCCTAAGATGCTCGTTAATTCTTGGTCTCGATTTCCATATTGTATAAACAAAAGTACTTGATGTTACAAATAATGCAGTGAACGACATATTTGCACTCACGATTAATAAATTGTTTCATTTCATATTATTTTTTCTGGGTAATCAACTAAAATATTTTAGTAGCTTTTACATATTCACATGAAAAAAACTTGTCCACATGAAATCTATGATAACCCATTGGAGTAAGCTACGTTCTTCTTGGGGTTAATTTATTTTGGGTAATTACACTAGGAGAAAAAAAATTGTAGATAAAGTTGGTGATTTCCTTGTGGAAAATAACATTTGGATAATATATTAAGTTATGTATCATCACGTAAAATCGGTAAGTCATTTTTTACTATATTCTTAACCTTGCTATATTCCCTACTAAATGTAGTAGCAAAAATAGGTTAATTTATATTCTTTGAACAGATCTTTTCTTTTTAATTTAATCCTGTTGAGGTTTACTATCGATGACTTCTCTAGTGCTATTTAACACCCAGTTATGATAACCTCTTCTAGATAGCCTATTACAAATTTCTGATCTTTGTCTAATAAACTGGCTTTCATCTGTACAATTGAGATTTGCTCTCATCTTCTCACCAGTGGGAATACTGATATTAATAATTCTGGGATGGCAGTAATTAGTTCTTAATATAGTGTTCCCTGTAATTTCCTTAAGGGAAGTATGAGTTTTAATTAGTGATGGGTGGACCCGGAATGTAAAAGTAGGGATCCGTGCGGGTTAGCTAGTATCCGTGCACCGATCCCAGGCCCAAAGTTCTCAGGGAACTTCAGGTAAATATCTGGATCTGGCTACTAAGGTAATTATAAAAAGAGAGAAAAAAAAATAAAATAAGAATAAAGCAGGTGCATAATACGTACCAGTCTCTTGCATGGCAGTAACACTACTTCCGGGGCCACTTATTAAACTCATGCATATGCACTGCTTCCCCGGCTCACTGGCAGTCGCTGCATGTGGAATTGGTTGCATTCAGACTGCGCCCCCACTCTGTGTGACAGCAAGTCTGAGTGCTTGTGTGATGCCCTAGACTAGCCAGATAGTCACAGGTAGGCCCTTGCACAAACACCTTCCCCTAAAAAGGTACCAGCAGCCAACCTTAAAACCCTGAGTCATCCCTCTCAGGACTTGACGTTCACACCCAGGGGCGGGGTCAGGCGGTTGGTCACGCCCACCGAGGAGTATGGAGATCCTGAGGCGGGAAAAACAGGCAGTTGAGTAGAGTTGAGTGAAGAGGAGTAGTGACAGCAGTCGAGTAGAGTTGTATTAGAGAGGAGACGTTTGTCAGGGATCTGGGTTGGAGCCCGGATACCCTGTGGCCAGGAGGCAGACGGTGGTGGCCGCCTGCAGGAGCTGGGATTACAGCCGGTGGAATTGTAAGGGACCGGGACCGGGTAGTGGCCTACCGTACAGAACCGGGGAACCGATTGGAAACCAGAGCACCAGGAGGGGTACTCAGACCCAGTACGAGGCCCAGAAGCCACTGGACCGAGTCAAATTTACTGATTGGGGTCTGGACTTTAGGTCCTTTCCCACCCAAGACCCGACTGAAGACAACAGCCCAACCATAGGGATAGAAAGCCACCGCCCAGGCATCGAGATCCCATGGGCCAGCGTCTGCAGGCAAAAAGGCTCTGCCGGCACACACAAAGCTGGGAAGCGGACTACCGTTGCTCAGGCAAAGGAGTCACCATTCTACTAAAAGCAAGATGCAGGAGAAAGGTGGAAACCACCAACCTGAAAAAGGGGAGAAGCGCAGGCGGCTGCGGGCACCATCCACCATCTTGTTTGGTTTACCAGAGACTCCAGTATATCTGTAATAGTGAGTACAACAGTGCCCTCGGGCCACGCAGAACACCGCACCACACCAACAAGCCAGCATGCATCCATCCCCTCAGCACCTCCCTTGGGCCCCCCGAGACCATCAACCCCTATCCACGGAGGGGTCAATACCAAGCTGCACAGCACCGTCCCCGGGAGCCTAGTCAACAGCAGCGGTGGTGTCCATCCATTCACCACAACCCGTGGGTGGCATCACGAACTTAACCCCCCCAAAAACAACCGCGGCTTTGGCCGTGGACCTCCCCACTGAACACCCCCCCTCACGTAGCGCCAGCATCCCTTCAGAGTGACATGACCCCCCTGGGTCCGGGAGGAGCTCGAGCCACCCATCGATGAGCCAGGATCCGAGCGGCTCAGCAGCCGGCCGAGCCCCGGGGCGGTACACATTGGCCGCTTCTGGCGTCACGAACAGGATTGAACCCATCCACTTACCGGTGGAAGTGCACCTTGGAGTTACAGTCAGTGGTGGTGGCTGCCTGCAGGAGCTGGGATTACAGCTGGTGGAACCGTAAGGGACCGGGACCGGGTAGTGGCCCGCCGGTACCGATCCGGGGAACCAATTGGAAACCGGAGCACCAGGAGGGGTACTCAGACCCAGTACAAGGCCCAGAAGTCACTGGACCGAGTCGAATTCACTGATTGGGGTCTGGACTTTAGGTCCTTTCCCACCCAAGACCTGACTGAAGACAACAGCCCAACCATAGGGATAAAAAGCCACCGCCCAGGCATCGAGATCCCACGGGCCAGCGTCGGCGGGCAAAAGGGCTCTGCCGGCACACACAAAGCTGGGGAGCGGACTACCGTTGCTCAGGCATAGGAGTCACCATTCTACTAAAAGCGAGGTGCAGGAGAAAGGCGAAAACCACCAACCTGAAAAAGGGGAGAAGCACAGCCGGCTGCGGGCACCGTCCACCATCTTGTTTGGTTTACCAGAGACTCCAGTGTATATGTAATAGTGAGTACAACAGTGCCCTCGGGCCGCGCACCACACCAACAAGCCAGCACGCATCCATCCCCCACCTCAGCACCTCCCTCGGGCCCTACCCACGGAGGGGTCAATACCAAGCTGTGCAACACCGTCCCCGGGAGCCTAGTCAACAGCAGCGGTGGTGTCCATCCATTCACCACAACCCAGTTGTTAAGGTACACCACGAACTTAACCCCCCCCAAAAACAACCGCAACCTCGGCCGTGGACCTCCCCACTGAACACCACCCCTCACATAGCGCTAGCATCCCTTCAGAGCAACGTGATCCCCCTGGGTCCGGGAGGAGCTCGAGTCACCCACCGACGAGCCCGTATCCGAGTGGCTTAGCAGCTGGCTGAGCCCCGGGGCGGTACACTTGCAATCAGACACGTTATCTGTGTCTCTATCATGTAAAAAAAATTGGCATAGGTTCGCCCCATATTTTGATACCCAGCATAGATAAACCATATGGCTACAGGCTGCAACCCCCAGCTGTGTGCTTATCTTGGCTATGTAACAGAATAAGAGGGACCCCATGCGGCTTATTTTTTTAAATTATTTAAATAAATAATTATTAAAAATGGCATGCGGTCCCCCCAATTTTGATTACCAGCCATGATAAAGCTGAAAGCTATGAGAAGGTATTCCCAGGCTGGGCAGGCTCCTGGTTATGGGGCCACTCCCAGTCTAAAAATAGCAGCCTGTAACCACCAAAAATTGTCGCATCCATTAGATGCGACACTCCTGGAACTTTATGTGGCTCATCCGATTGCCCTGGTGCAATGGCAATTGGGGTAATAAGGAGTTAATGACAGATCAATGCAGTGCTGCAGTTAATGAGCCAATAAGTTCAGTGGCTCTGCCCAGTTTGATGGCATGAGCGCAATAATATTGTGTGGCGCTGTCAACATGACATCAGCGCTGCGGACAGTAATAAATACTCAGAGCAGAAGCAAATGCTGAGTATTAGATCCAGAAGATTCAATAAAGCAATTTTTGAGATCAGTTTTTTTAAACTGGAAAACCCCTTTAATGGAGAATTAGTCCTTTTTTGGAAAGCCTTTTATTCAATTTTTTGTATTTTGGAACTTGTCTGTGCGAATTATTGACCATACATCAAGAAGAGACTGTGAGGTAAGACAATGATGTTTAAAGAGGGGACTGGCTTCTAATATCTATTCCAGTTCATCCCACAGGTGTTCAATAAGTTGAGGTCAAGGGTCTTTTATGGCCAGTCAAAATCTTCCACACCATAATCACCCAACCATGCATATATGAGCCATGCTTTCCTAACATTTGCCAAAAACTAAACCACAAAAAGAAAAAAATGGTTTTCTTTCTCCCAAAAATGAAATAATAATTTGCACCAACAAAGGGCAATGATGTTTACCTGCCCAGGCCAAAGAATCCAATGCAGTAACAGGATGCAGTGAAACCCACTAATAAAGATGGAGGAAATATAGGTGCAAAACACTGATGAAGCAACCACTCACATACTACCAAACCATGGAGGTGGTGATTGCTTAGTATTAAAATTACACACAAATGGCTTGTATAGGGCGCCATTCACACATAGTGCACAGTGTCTGGCTCACAGCCTATTAATAATGCCCATACTGTTAGATTAGGCAGGCTACCCAGCACTATTTAAGTACAATTCAGATCAACGGATACTCCAGTATACAAGGACTATATTAATAGGCTTGGCTGCATCCCCATTTTTGAGGAAAAGAAAAACATTTTTTTTTCCTCTTTTTGTGGTTTAGTTTTTAGATTAGTATAGGGACTCACAAGACATGAGGACCCCTCCATGGAATGGTAGTAAGTGAGTGATTGCTTCATCAGTGTTTTGCACCTGTCTTGCCTCCATCCTTATTAGTGGGTTTTGCTGCATCGGATTCTTTGACCTGGGCAGGTAAACATAATTGCCCTTTGTTGGTGTGAATAACATTTGCCAAATCCAGACTCAAGCATTTGAGAAGTTTGATTTTTCACTGTACAAAACATGTTAATGTGACGCCCTGGCCTATCAGGTCATCACAGGGTGTTGCACAATTTTCCTTTCCGTCCAACATCCATCTCTCCCTTGGTTCCCCAGCAGCGGAACCTTCAGTGCATCTACAAGAAGCTCCAGCTGCAGAGATCCAGACCATGACCCTGATCCCAGTCACGGCAGCAGTCATCCAGACACCAACCAGACCAGACCTGGCCGCATCACGGGGCCCGTCCTCAAAGGCGGAGCGCCCGGACCCTGCAACCCCAGCTGCGGAGCAGTCAGTACATCTACCTGCAAGTTCATAAAAAGTTTTAAAAGTTGTATATGGTCTGTCACCCTTGTTAAACCTTCCCGTGTTCCTTGGAGAAGACCATCTGGACCCCCAGGTGGAGGGTGACAGGATGTTTTGCTATAATTAGACTGCTCCCTCCTTGTTGAACCTTTTTCCACCCGTTGTTGCAAGCGAAAGACTGCCAGGGCCTTGGACAGTGCTGTGCTGGTAGGCGGCACCAGGAGGCCCCAGTGGGGGTCGGCGCAAGGGGCAACGGCTACCAGGTTGCTCAGGACTGTTACCAGAGTCATCTGTTACAACACCCGGGATCTTAACCTGGTCACGGACCCACAATAGGTATGCAGAGGTTCAGGTTGTTTGGGTGGTGGGTTAATGGGATCCGGGACATTGGGAGTGTGGACTCTGAGTATTTTTGCAATATTGGGAAGTGTGCCTCCCCTGTGAGGGATGGAAACTTTTTATACATGTTATCCTTTTTTCTCCTTACAGGAGCAGTTTTAAATAAACCCTGATGTGTCCTGTAGCTCGGGGACGAGCTACATTTGACCAAGGGGGAATGTGACACCCTGGCCTATCAGGTCGTCACAAGGTGTTGCACAATTTTCCTTTCCGTCCAACATCCATCTCTCCCTTGGTTCCAGGTGTCACCCAGTGATGTGCTAAGACCAGCATGCAAATCTCAGTCACACACACTCAAGTGGGGAGGTCCAAGAGAGAAGGGGCCGCCCACCTTAGAGTCAGGCAGACTGGGTGGGAGGTGACTGGGCAGTCGTTGGCAGGGGAGCAAAGAGGGCAGAGGGCTCTCAAGTAGCTCTCAGGGAGGAGAGTGGGCTGGGGAGTTGGAGCTCACAGACAGCGTGAGAGAGTAGCCTCAGAGAATGAGGGGCTATGGAAGTGGAGGCTCCCGGAGTGTCGGACTAGACCAAAGCACACTAGTAAAATCACTGGGAACGGTCATCTGGACGTGCTCCCACTCAGTGGCAGTCGTACTACAGGACGTTTGGTTGAATCACTGCCTGTGTGTTCATTGACCTCACAAATCAGCACAGCCTCATCCAGCACCACGACAACTACTGTAAGTTTCTCTGCTCCCTGTCTTCCAGTTCTACAGCCCACGGCTCCCCTTCACCACCATCACCGGGCCCCGGGGCACAACCCCCTACCCACGGAGGGGTTAAACACCTTGCTGCTATACCACTGCCACTGGGCTCCCCCACCAACAGCAGCGGTGGTACACCATCTTACCACGCACCGTGGGTGGCGTCATGAACTTCTAATCCCCCTGTACACAGTCCCCCTTTCATTGAGTGGCCGCACGACCCCCGGGTCCGGGTGCCCCTCGAGCCACCTCGGATACGGACCCGAGCAGCCCGGTTGCAGGCACGGGGGCGGCACATTTGTACTGTTCCAAAGTCCAGTAGTGTCTTGCCTGATAGCACTCCATCTGATGCTTGGTATTGTGCTAGGTGTTATAAGACTTGCATGCAAATTCTGGGCCATTAAGACCAATGAAGCTCCTGGCTCACAGTTTTTGTGCTCAGGTCAATGCCAAAATAAGTTTGTTACTTTGCAGTTATTGTTATTGAGTTACTAGACAGTTGGAAACTTTTTTGCAATAAGTGCCTCAGCACCTGAAGACCCTGCTCTGCAACTGATAATATTTAAAGTTACCCATTTCCCAAATCTTTATAAAAGCAGATCACATGGGAAAGTGTTTAATTTTATAATTACTGCAGCTATAGGGCTGATAAAAAAAACCTGAATTCAATGTGAGATAATATACAAGAATATATTTTTTTTCTTTGTCTAGCTCAGAAACTATTCACTGGCCAGTATGATTTGGGTGCCAAAGCATTAAAGCTAAAATGGATGTAATATATCATACACAAGTAATATATATAAACCTGTTAGGGCAACTAGTGATCCTAGTGTAATTCAGTATCTATTATTTATGGATCCTTTCTATATAAGACTCACTATCAATACATTATACAAATATTCTCCTTAGTGAGGAAGAGGACTGTAACTCTAGTGCCACCTTTTGGATGTAACAATCCATAATTCCTTCATATCTAAGGTAAAATAGCTCAATAGATTAATTATATTAACTATCTTTCTCACTAGATAGAGAAAAGTAAGTGATAGGTTTAGTTGTGCAATCCCTCTAACAAAGATTGGCAAAAAGTATTAGCTAATGTAATTATATATACATACATGACAAAGAAATATCTCTACACATTTCTTCAATTCATTAATACTGCTATGAATCATCAGGTTGAGGCAATTTTTCCAAATAGATGTTATGCACTAACTTTATAAGACAGTGTGCTTGATATGCGCTCATACTGGCAAGATTGCTGGCTATGTTCAGCAGCTGAGCTACTTGTCTTATGCACCAAAATATCTCCCTCCTCCTTTCTAGTGATGCCCACCAGCCAAACAGGGGTTACAGGCTCACCCAGAGTCTAACAGGTCAATCTAAAAAGAAAGGTTTGTTAAAGTGTTAAAGTGTCAATACCTTTGATCATCTGCATAAGGAATACTTCAATGTATACTTCAACATCTTTGGCATTTATTGATTGCGGAGAAAGATCTAGAAGAAATTCTATCATATGGATCTGTGGGACATTTAGGATAGGGAAGAAACTCAAACACAAGGTGGTCCATAGCCATTTTGTGCAATCTAAGAAAGGTGGCACATTGTTGTGCCAAAAAATACGTTTTAAATGTAAAACTTGTAAAGCCTGTAAAGATATAAAAAAGTAATACCTTCAGTAGTTTATATATTCAGGATGATTTCCAGAATAGGGAGTTTTCTTACTGAAGAAATAGGGGAGTTGTGTATTATCCAAGTTAAAGGTACCAGCTATGAGGAGAGTGAATAGTGACTGATTTATATCATTCCTTGGCTGAAAGAGATTTAATGTTGTCGCACGAGGATCAAAGTAGCAAACAGTTACAGAACAATTTCATTCATTTAGTTCATGGCCTTAGAAAGGTTCATAAAAACAATTTCCCTCACCACTACGTCCGATAGTTTTGGGCATAGGCTCCCTAAGGCCTAGGACACACGGTGAGAAAAATGGTGCGAGGGGAATGCGATAAAATTAAGATTAGCCTATGTGCCAACACCCATGAGCGATTATTTTCTCAGCCCTAATCGGACCGAGAAAACAATCGCAGAATGCTGTAAGTAGAATGTGATCCTGTTCCGCTCGCATCAATACAAGTTTATGTGGCGAGAAAAACATCACATTGCACTCGCGTTACACAGGTGTAAAGTGAATGCAGTGCAAGAATCGCAATAGCCGGCAACAGAGGAGAGAGGGAGATAAATCCCTCCATCTCCTCTGCAGCACCATCCCTCCACTGCGCAGCGTAGCCCCCTTCCTCTGCTGCTTTGATCTGATCACACGATCGGACCACAGTCGCATGACCCTCGCATGACACTCGGCTCCCGCCATGTTGCTCTCTCATTCCTCATTGCTCATTCCTCTCATTCCGAGAATTCCAGGTTTTTTTTAAACATACAAATATGGTACTGAAATGTTTTGATTAGTTCACTTGGGATGAGAATTTTGTCTTTTTAACTTTTGACATGGTTGGTCTGTATTCTGCGATACCCCATAACTTGGGTGTTGCAGCAATCCATCACCATCTCACCAGATACAGTAATTATACAATGGAATTCATGAAGTATATTCTTTCTGTACTCCAATATTCATTAGAACATAATTTTTTTATGCTTGACAACCGATATTTTCTTCAAACAGAAGGCACCCCTATGGGAGCGAAACTCAGTCCCATGATAGCAATACTGTACATGGCCCTTTGGGAGAAACAGTTTGTTTTCAATTGTGACAATCAATTTTTCCAGTCCATTGTGTGGTATGGCCACTATGTGGACGACCTGCTGATGGTGTGGTTGGGTGACATGGCGGCCATTCCTAAATACTGCAGTATTTAAATAAAAATCCATACAATTTGAAATTCACATTAGGTCCAACTGGAAAAAAGGTTCCGTTTTTAGATATAGTACTTAGTGGTCATACTAACAGCAAAGTTGTGCATACATCTATTCATACAAAAGATCTAGCAGGAAATACTTTGTTGCTAGTGTCAAACAACCATCCCTGACACACTATTAACTCTGTACCTTTTGGGGAATATTTGCGTGCTCAACATATATATTCAAATGATTGTGTAACATTCCTGATTGAAAGCACTATCAAAGAGAGTGTTACGGGGGGCTGTCTGATAATAACCGAAAGGAGTATCAGACAGTCAGGGTCCACCGTGCAAAGACTTTGCTGCAGACTATGACAGAGTGCAATACCTCTGTTAACTCACAGAAGGATATAATAAGAAAGTAAAGCAATTCCTCCCTTACTTGGAGGGTGTGTGGAATGATCTCTGTTAATAATCACAGAGACAAAGGCAATGTGTGCGAAATGGCACCTACCTAGGTCCGCTCTTCTAGTGGTGCAAAAGAGACGAACAGCAGCGTAAGCCGCACAAAGCTCCTACCTGCGTTCGCTCCACTAGTGTGCGAGGACACGAACCACTAGATATGGCACCTGCCTAGGTCCGCTCTTCTAGTGGTGCAAAAGAGACGAACAGCAGCGTAGGCCGCACAAAGCTCCTACCTCTGTTCGCTCCCCTAGTGTGCGAGGATACGAACAACTGCGAGACGCAGTATAAGGAACGTTACCCTAGCGGCAACGTCCACCTACGAGTAGAATCACAAGGCCCAGCCAGACCATGTGCCTCAGGCACCTGCCTATGTCCGCTCCCCTAAGAGGTAAGGATACGGACAGCAGCCGAAGCTGTAAGGTATAAGAACGCTACCCTGCCGGTAGCGCTCACCTAGCATAGACAGAGGAATGCCTAGAGGAACGCGCACAGAGCGTCTACTCATATGCATGAACCAAGAGGACTGAGCACCATGCGGCGTGTGTCAGGGTCTTATATAGACTCTGTGCCTCATCCAAGATGGAGGACACCAGAGCCAATCCGCTGCCAGAACGACAGGAGTGACGTCATGCTGGCCTATCACCGAGCAAGACGTCACAAGCACATGACCAGCGACCAATCGGCATAGAAGGTGTCAGAGACATGTGACCTCGTGTCAGCGATGATGTCACCCGCACATGTGCAATGGCTCCAAGATTGGACTTAGTCTCCGGCGCTCGCACATGTGCAGTAGCAAGAAATCTGGACTTAGTCTCCAGCGCTCGCACATGTGCAGTAGCAAGAAATCTTGACTTAGTCTCCAGCGCTCGCACATGTGCAGTAGCAAGAAATCTGGACATAGTCTCCAGTGCTCGCAGCAACCGTAACAGAGAGATTAACCTGTAGAGCAGTGGTTCCCAAACTCCAGACCTCACGACCCCCAACAGGTTATGTTTTCAGGATTTCCTTAATATAGCACAGGTGATGCCTTGATAATGATTCCATCACCTGTTCAATAGTAAGGAAATCCTGAAAACATGACTTGTTGGGGTCATGAGGACTGGAGTTTGAGAACCACTGCTCTAGAGGATACAATAAAAATGTATTACATCATTCTTTAAACAAAGTAAGAAAGCGATCTTACTTACACTACAGTTAGGTCCAGAAATATTTGGACAGTGACACAATTTTCGCGAGTTGGGCTCTGCATGACACCACATTGGATTTGAAATGAGACCTCTACAACAGAATTCAAGTGCAGATTGTAACGTTTAATTTGAAGGTTTGAACAAAAATATCTGATAGAAATTGTAGGAATTGTACACATTTCTTTACAAACACTCCACATTTTAGGAGGTCAAAAGTAATTGGACAAATAAACCAAACCCGAACAAAATATTTTTATTTTCAATATTTTGTTGCGAATCCTTTGGAGGCAATCACTGCCTTAAGTCTGGAACCCATGGACATCACCAAACGCTGGGTTTCCTCCTTCTTAATGCTTTGCCAGGCCTTTACCTTCAGGTCTTGCTTGTTTGTGGGTCTTTCCGTCTTAAGTCTGGATTTGAGCAAGTGAAATGCATGCTCAATTGGGTTAAGATCTGGTGATTGACTTGGCCATTGCAGAATGTTCCACTTTTTTGCACTCATGAACTCCTGGGTAGCTTTGGCTGTATGCTTGGGGTCATTGTCCATCTGTACTATGAAGCGCCGTCCGATCAACTTTGCGGCATTTGGCTGAATCTGGGCTGAAAGTATATCCCGGTACACTTCAGAATTCATCCGGCTACTCTTGTCTGCTGTTATGTTATCAATAAACACAAGTGGCCCAGTGCCATTGAAAGCCATGCATGCCCATGCCATCACGTTGCCTCCACCATGTTTTACCGAGGATGTGGTGTGCCTTGGATCATGTGCCGTTCCCTTTCTTCTCCAAACTTTTTTCTTCCCATCATTCTGGTACAGGTTGATCTTTATCTCATCTGTCCATAGAATACTTTTCCAGAACTGAGCTGGCTTCATGAGGTGTTTTTCAGCAAATTTATCTCTGGCCTGTCTATTTTTGGAATTGATGAATGGTTTGCATCTAGATGTGAACCCTTTGTATTTACTTTCATGGAGTCTTCTCTTTACTGTTGTCTTAGAGACAGATACACCTACTTCACTGAGAGTGTTCTGGACTTCAGTTGATGTTGTGAACGGGTTCTTCTTCACCAAAGAAAGTATGCGGCGATCATCCACCACTGTTGTCATCCGTGGATGCCTAGGCCTTTTTGAGTTCCCAAGCTCACCAGTCAATTCCTTTTTTCTCAGAATGTACCCGACTGTTGATTTTGCTACTCCAAGCAAGTCTGCTATCTCTCTGATGGATTTTTTCTTTTTTTTCAGCCTCAGCATGTTCTGCTTCACCTCAATTGAGAGTTCCTTAGACCGCATGTTGTCTGGTCACAGCAACAGCTTCCAAATGCAAAACCACACACCTGTAATCAACCCCAGACCTTTTAACTACTTCATTGATTACAGGTTAACGAGGGAGATGCCTTCAGAGTTGATTGCAGCCCTTAGAGTCCCTTGTCCAATTACTTTTGGTCCCTTGAAAAAGAGGAGGCTATGCATTACAGAGCTATGATTTCTAAACCCTTTCTCCGATTTGGATGTGAAAACTCTCATATTGCAGCTGGGAGTGTGCACTTTCAGCCCATATTATATATATAATTGTATTTCTGAACATGTTTTTGTAAACAGCTAAAATAACAAAACTTGTGTCACTGTCCAAATATTTCTGGACCTAACTGTATATAGTGAATCTAGTCAGGAGACCACTAATGAAACAGGTGGTAAAGCAACCTTTTCCACAGCATATAGTGCCCATTTTAATAAAATCAAACACATAATCCTCAAATATCTACCGATGGTTAATCAAGATCCTTCTCCTAGTCATATTCTATCAGGGGGTTGTAGAGTAGTTGCACAATGAGGAGTTTCCCTTGGCAACACCATGTCACCCAGTCTTTTTTGTAACAATGATTCAGAAAAAAAGAATAAAAACTGATTGTCTGGGTCAGACTTTTACCGGTGTGGGGGAAGCTGCTGCAATGTCTTTTCTAACTCCAGATAATACAATGTATCATATAAAATCCTTTTTATGAACTATGAATTCAATAATGTTGTCTATTGTATAGATTTTTCCAGCTGTAGGGTGAAATATGTAAGGTACACTACTCGAAAAGTTAAAAAACACATTGCTGAGCATGTTTCGAGTATCTCAAATTCTTTGTACTCGGGAGCTGCAAGACATTTTGTCTCAGTTCATAAAGGTGACATTTCTTCCTGTTCATTTTATGCTCTTGAAAAAGTAAAAGCTCCGGAGGGAGGAGGCAATTGGCAAAAATATTTAGCCCTTAGAGAAAAATATTGGATTTTGAAGTTGAAGACAAAATTTCCCATGGGTATGAATCATAGAAATGATCTTTGCTACATTTATTGCAAGGTCTTCCGCAATGCGTGTATCAATATCGTATATCCCAGTAGTTTACATTGAATACCCTGGGGTTTGTTGTTTTTTTTTGTTTTGTTTTTTTGCAACAATGGTTCAGAAGGTAAAACAAAACAAAGACTAGCTGTTCATGTCAGGTTTTTGCAGATGCGGAGGATACCATTACAAATGTCTGTACATTTTTACAAGAATAAAATAATGTTTTTTCTAATTGTAATATACCATACTAAGTTTTTTATAAACTGAATTTGAATGTGTTGTTTATTATATAGAGAGTTCCACCTACAGGGTGAAATATATGGGATATATTACCCAAAAAAGTATGCCAAAAATATAAATCACAGAGCATTTTTTTTTCAAATGTCGTCAATTAAAATTATCCATATCCAGACGCTGTTACGTTTTTAAGGGGTTTTTTTTTCTCCTTTATTCTATGCCTTGAATAAAATATAAGCTCCAGAGAATGAAGATGATTAGGAGAGAAAAAAAATCAGCTCTCACAAAAGTAATGATCTTTATTACATTTTTGAAAAATCCCCTGCAATACTTGTATAAATATTTTGTATTCAAGTAGTCAAAACCATGTAACAAAAAAAATATTTGGAGAAGTTTAAACAAAGGTTTGTCTCCTCCATATGTATTTTGTTTTTCTCTTCTTTTTTCTTTTTTTGTGTTTTATGTAAATTCTGTTATTTTGATTGGTTGCTTGTGGTTTTAAATATTCACCTGTAATGTATTGTGTCATCCAATGACGCTGTGGGCATCGGAAATGCGTCAGGGTCACGTGGTGTGTGTGTGTGTGCTTCAGCACCATGTTTTAACATTAGAGAAGATACTTTTTTACCCATACAGGATGTGCCGGATTTCCTAATTTTTCATATTTATGTCTTTCCTGGCGGACTTCATCTGAGCATTCCACCACGTTAATTCAACAATTCCACATTTAGGAACGTCAGCAGCTCCTATCTACCTTCTTTCAAATCCTAGTGT
Source organism: Anomaloglossus baeobatrachus (assembly GCF_048569485.1). Classification (NCBI taxonomy): domain Eukaryota; kingdom Metazoa; phylum Chordata; class Amphibia; order Anura; family Aromobatidae; genus Anomaloglossus; species Anomaloglossus baeobatrachus. The sequence goes on along the minus strand of NC_134353.1, from coordinate 275,039,857 downwards.
TGTGTATATCAATCTTAATGGAAGAGTCACTGGTATATGATGTGATGTGCTGAATTCATTAACAGGCATACAACACTTATTGAATTTGGTGAATCTTCTTAGTTGTGTGTAATTCCAAGCACCTTGCTACAAAATGCTACTCCAGCCAATGACTAGAAAAGCATTTCTGGTGTAAGATATGCCACCACTGTTGTTGCATTTGATGGGTGAATGTGGTCACACCCAGTTCCAGGCTCCTCCCTAAACTCATCCATTTTGATGGAGATGGTTCAAACTCGAGTTCAAACCTTGCTAGATGACATTTTATAAAATCATGTGGCAATGGAATGGGAAAAAAACCTCATTTCAAGGAGAGACAATTACTGGACAACAATATTATTAATTTCCCTAACTCAAACTATTTACTATCCAGTGTGATTTGTCTGTCAAAGCATTAACCACTTAAAGACCGCAGGCCGTAATGGTACGTCCTAACCTATATAGTTGATATGCACAGATGTCAGCTTCTTTGAACAGCTGACATGTGTGCTTTGCAGGCACGAGTGAATTCGCTATCCACCCGCGCCTGTTAACCCCCATATATCGTGATGTCAAAATGTGACATCGCAATTTAAATCCCTAATGTGGTAAATCTTCACTCACCCAGGTCCATGTAATTGCATTTTGTGAGGCAACAAAAAAACCTAATTTTGGCATTTTTAAATTTTTTGCTGCTACGTTGTTTACCAATCAGTTTAATTGATTCAGTATTTTGATAGATTGTGTATTTCTGAATGTGGTGATACATTATGTGTGTATATTTTTTATTTTTTTAACCCTTTAATTTTCAATGGGGCAAATGGGGGTGATTTGAACTTTTATTTTTTTTTTATTTTTTTAATTTTTTAACACTTTTTATTTCATTTTTTTATTTTACTAGTGCCCCTAGGGGGATTATAAGGGTCAGCAGTCTGATATCTCATTCATTTCTGGTAATCACAGCAACACAGCTGTGATCACCAGAAATACTCACCTCTTGTTACTGGCAGCACTCGGCCTAGTGAAACAGGAAGTGACTCATTATAGTTACAGGAGTCATCACATAACCCTGTGCTATCATGATAACCATCGGTTCACAGTGATCACATCACATGACTGGCGATGGAGCCTGGCATTTAAGCACTCTGTCACATTTTGACAACGTGATTTAAGGGGTTAACATATGCAAGTAGATTGCGGATCCACCCGTGCCTGTGGGGCACACATGTCAGCTGTTCAATTCAGCTGACATGTGCAGGAATTGCCGCTGGCTGCCTGCAGCAGCCACCGGTGATAACAACTATATGGCTTAGGACGTACGGTATGGCCCGGGGTCGTTAAGGGATTAAAGTGGTAAAAGAATTTTGACTTGACCTTTCATGAATAAATCTACTTATCTCTACTCAAATATTAAACAGGACTGCCACATTGCTGCCCTACAAAAAGGTACAACGCTGCCTACTAACCAACGTGAACTCTGAGTGGATAGGTACTGGTCAGGATGATACAGCTGTTTACTGTAATCTAAATATTGTTTTAGTTGTGGACATTTTCATCCTTTCTTGTGTTTTAAGTGCACAATCCTTGATACTAGTATTCAATATGCTATCATCTCCACTATCTCAATACCTCCCTACTTTGGAAGAACAGAAAGACAGACAAGTCATGCGATACATGTAGTACGTCGTGGCAAATTTTGATCACGCCCCTATCCACACCCATTTACCAATTCTTCCTACTCTGGCAGGAGGAGATGTCAGAAGGGATTGTAGCAGTGAGAGACATTCAGGAGATGCCCAAGACTTCAGGGCGTAGACCCAAATCCGGCACTGTCCCACGGTACCTAGGACAGTTGGGACTAAAGATGAGTGAATCAATTCATGGGACTCCGGTCAAGTATCCAGCTCAGTGGCCCCTAGCAGATGGATGAGAGGCCCCAGAATCTTTTACTTTTTGGCGTCCACAGCTCAGCTTCTGCTAAGCTAGTACTGAAACGATTTCATCTTTGCATCATGCTAATCTCTAGTTGGGACCTGTGAATTTATTTTTTGTTCTTCACAGTTGTAGCAGTCCTAATTTTTTTCATTTTTATGTATGTATGTATATGATGTTTGTTCTTTTTGTATCTTTAAAGTCATGTTTACATGTTGCATAATATGTTTTTTGCAGAAGTCCGCACCAAACTGCATAATAACAATCTTTTGTAGTAATTGCATTTTAGCTGCATTTTTTTATGCATTTTGCCCCTTATTTGATGCTTTTTTGGTGCAGATGTGAAGCATCTTTTTTATGTTTTTTATTGCGCAGAAAAGCTTTAAATTTGCACTTAAAAAAGTGACAAGTTCTTTATATGCGGTTTTTAAAGTTCCAGATAAAAGTCTCTAAAAAAACAATGTACCAAAACTGCACTCTTGATTGAATAAATTTTTATATATTTTTTATTATTTATTTTATTTTATGTCTGCTCAGCATAGACACGCCCACCAGCTGCTGTGATTGGTTGCAGTGAGACAGCTGTCACTCAGCGTAGGGTCGTGTCTGACTGCAACCAATCATAGGTGTCGGTGGGTGGGTAAAGCAGGGAATACGAGATTGAATAATGAGCGGCCCGCTTTTTCAAATGAGGAGAAGCCGCTGGAGCAGTGTGCACGCAGTGCAGCGCCGCGCTGGTGATCGGGGATCGTTGAGTATGAGAGAGGGGGGTAGAGGGATAGACCGACATGGACAGAGAGAGAGGGACAGAGATAGTGACCAACCGACAGACCGACCGACAGAGAGAGAATGGGGAGCGAGAGGGAGAGACCAACTGACAGAGAATAGTGATTGACAGACATTGTGAGACATCACTCATTTCCAGTGTTTTAGGAAACATGCGAGATATGTATTTAGAAAATCGGATGTCACTAGAATGGCGTGAGTGCCGTCCCGTGACATCCGATTTTTTTACACGCTCCCATAGACTTGCATTGGAGAGACTCGCAGTAGAAACTCGCAAAAAAGCAGCATGCTGCGATTTTTTTCTCGGTCCGATTTGGACTGAGAAAAAAATCGCAAATGTGAGCTGAATCATTCACTAACATGTGTCCGATTCTAATGCTAGATTTTCTCGCATTGCTCTACTGCAAGAAACTCGCAAGTGAGAAGCAGCCCTAAAGAAGCCATTGCAATGTGCAGTTTTGGTGCTCTTTTTCTTCATTTTGCAGTTTTGGTGCTCTTTAAAAAAATCATATGTAAAAAGAAACTTTGCATTTTCAAGCGCAAAATCAAAGCTTTTCCATATTATTAAAACATAATTAAAATGTGACTTCACATCTGCAGCAGAAACATATCAAATCGGGGGAAACACAAAAGAAATAGAGCAATAAAGCAATAATTAGAGAAGATTGTTATTCCATTTTATGGTGCGGACACCTGCAGAAAATGTGCAGAAAAAAACAGCAGAAAAACCTTACGATTTACACTTTATATTAACATGGCTTCAGTTTTATATTTTTATTCCATTTTTATGAGTTTTCTAAAGTACAAAAAATCAATTACGCTATTATTATTTTTTTTTTTGACATTTACCGATCAACATAAATAATCTGATTGTAGTGTAGTTCAGGTTGTTACAATTACAGAGACACTGGATATGTGTGTTATTTGCTGATTTTTGATGTTTATTACTCTTTTAAAAAATGCATTTAAAATTACATTTATGTACGGTAATTATTTCTTCATTAAAAAAAATATGACTTTTTCTTCACCTCTAGAATACAGGTACATAGAAATACTCTACAATGTACAGATATTTCTCTATGTACCTGTGTAATCTGCCTGTGGAGTCAGAGCCTGCAATGTGGAGGAGCTATGGAGCAATGAAGATGTCACAAAGAATGAAGATGTCACAAAGAAAAGAGAAGTAAGGAGGAAGGGACAAAGCCCTGACATAGAATTACTGCCACCTCAAACAAGGACTTTCCAGCTGAACTGGGACATTTGGGAACTATATATCTCCTTCCCCACATTTATTAATTTAATCAACTGAGACCATTAACCCCTTCAGCCCCAGAGCCTTTTCCGTTTTTGCGTTTTTGTTTTTTGCTCGCCTTCTTCCGAGAGCCATAACTTTTTTATTTTTCCGTCAATCTTGCCATTTGAGCGCTTGTTTTCTGCGGGACGAGTTGTACTTTTAAATGAAACCATAAGTTTTACCATATGGTGTAAAACAGCAAAAAAATTCCAAGTGTGGAAAAACTGCAAAAAAAGTGTGATCGCACAATAGTTTTTGGGATATTTTATTCACCGTGTTCACTATATGGTAAAACTGATGTGTCACTGTGATGCCTGAGGTCAGTGCGAGTTTGTAGACACCAAACATGTATAGGTTTACTTGTATCTAAGGGGTTAAAAAAAATCTCAAGTTTGTCCAATAAAAGTGGCGCACGTTTTATACCATTTTCTGAAACCCGTAGCGTTCTGATTTTTTGGGATCTATGGCTCAGTGGTGGCTTATTTTTTGTGTCTCAAGCTGACATTTTTTATGGAACAATTTTTGCGCCAATGATCGCCTGTTATTGCATTTTGCGCAAAACTTCGGCGACCAAAAAACGTAATTTTGTTGTTTGGAATTTTTTTGCCACTACGCCGTTTACTGATCAGATTAATTGATTTTAGATTTTGATAGATCGGGCATTTCTGAACGCGGTGATACCAAATATGTGTATATTTTTTATTTTTTTAACCCTTTAATTTTCAATGGGGCGAAAGGAGGGTGATTTGAACTTTTAGGTTTTTTTATTTTATTATTTTTTAAAACTTTTTTTTTACTTTTTTTTTATTTTACTAGTCCCCCTAGGGGGCTATAGCGATCAGCAATCCGATCGCTCTGCTCTATCTGCAGATCTCAGCTACAAAGCTGAGAACTGCAGATATGGTGCTTTACTTTCAATGCCGGCTGTATTCCGGCATTGAAAAGAAGTGACTCATGTTAGCTACAGGTGTCATCACATGACCCTGTGCTACCATGGCAACCACCGAAAGTCACATGATCATGCACGTGACTTCCGGTGGGGGCGGCGACAAATGAAAATCATGGCCGCGCGCGTGCATATACATCTCACTGCCAGACTTTGGCAGCGAGATGTAAGGGGTTAAATGTTCCGGGTGAAATGCGATTCCACTCGGAACATGCAGGCACACATGTCAGCTGTTAAAAACAGCTGATATGTGCGCGGATCGCCGCATCCTGCCCGTTTCAGGGGGCGGGGCTTAATGTCACACGATCCATGACGGATATATCCGTCAAAGGTCGTGAAGGGGTTAAACCTCCTCGGACTCTTTCCCTCATGTGCAAGGTCATATGCTACTTTACAAATGAACTGTTTTTAAATTTTTTCAGATTCATTTTTTAGTTTTTATTCCTAATTAGAATTCACCATAGCAAAACTTCCCAAGACTTACTGATAAATCTTATACTTTTATAGTTATATTTATTACATTTTCACATTATATTACTAAGTGAATCTAAATTGTGCTCCTGACCTAATAAGTATTTATTATTCCTGTAGTTACTATGCCCTGAATTATTTATATACAGTAGTTGTCAAATACACTAAATATCAGTTGCATTTTATATCCAATAGGGATTGTAGCTAGCTAGGTATCATGTAGCTATAAAAGGAATACATGATAACATGACATGTGATAAATAAAAATAAACCTTGGTTCAAAAATACTTGTGATCAATTTACTTAGTCATATTAATCAGTTTATATGGATGCCCACTGTTGCTTAAATGCACCCTCGCATTAACACTTAACTTATGCACCTTTTTTGACATGTATGTACTATTGTGGGATTATGTGCTGATTGGATATTAAAGTGGGCTGCCACTATGCATAAGAACGCTATGCCCTGATTGGTTATTAGGGGTGAGTGTCCAGTTATTGATTGGTTGGTGGATATAATTAGAAAGGAGTAGGGAGATCTATTAGTACATAATATATGATAATAACATCCAAACGTGTCCAGAAATCTTGCCAATATGGGTACACTTCAAACACAATGGCCCAATTCATCAAAGAAATTTTGTTAGAATTCTGTAATAAATTGCTTTGAAAAATCACATTATTTTTAGCAAATTAGCAGCTCAAAAATCTAACAATTTTTGGCATTTTCACACCAATTTTTCTCAGTTATGGCAAAATGGGTGTAGCTGGAGCAAGAGAGGGGCATGACACCACAACTTGTCTCATTAATTTCGATCAGCAGCATTCTTTAACCAGAAACCTTAGTCAGGAATTTGATTAAGCTTTCTGGTATGGTCAGGGAGCACACACCACACATCAGATGCTCTACATGCATTAAGAGGTGTGCACCCCTTAATGAACCTAAGCCGCCAGACTTCTACATGCTCCATTATCAAGGCAGGTGAGAAAATTACTGGTCTTGATGAATAAGGGCCATTGTCTTATCAAAATTTGACAGAACATCTACTTGGATACAATCAGGGGCATAACGATCACAGTCATAGGGATAGGGGTGCACATGGACCGCTGACCACAGGCAGTTTCAGCTGGATGTGTGTCTGAGTGCACTCATCCAGCTAAAATTCATTGTAGCACAGAGACCTGTTGGATATGAATATTCACTGCTCTCCACACCCATAATACCGGGCATGGAGAGCATTTAATATACTGTCAACTGACAGCGCTGTATGTGGGCGCACATGACGTCATGCGCTGCGCCACTTACACGCTGAGGTCAGTTGCCAGCATAGGAGGAGAAAACTGGAAAACTTGTAATTGATAATAAAATACATGTAGAGGAGAGAAGAGAGAGACAGACAGTAATAGAGAGAGATTGAGAACCTCGCTGATCGTAAGAGCTTATCTAAAAGAAAGAGAGAAAGGACCCTTGTTGACCATAAAGCTTACACTCTACCCAGTGACTCTAGAGATGGAAACAACTCTGCTGTACTATTTACGCTCAACTAGGTTCCACTGATCTATGATAACCCAGGTACTGATCACTGTATAAGGCATGACAATCCTCTTGATCCCATTTGCATGCACCCTGACGTTTTGGCAGTATGGGAAATGGGCAATTTATTTTTTTCTTTGTTTGTGAATCGTATCTAAAAATGTTCAATTTCACATGAAACTGTGGATTTAAGGAACTTTGTCTCAAAATAAATCGATCGTGGATCGATCGGCTTATTCCTAAGAAGGACACAACATAAGACATTTTATTATGACTGCCCTGATGAAGCTGTTTAGACACCGATACGTGTAGGATACCAGGTATGTTGGGGCTTGCAGCAGTGGACTGCCCCTGACAAAGCTGTCTAGATAGTGATATGCGTAGGGTACTATGTATGTTGGGACTTAGAACAGTGGACTGCCCATAATGAAGCTGCCTAGGCAGCGGTACCTATAGGGTACCAGGTATGTTGGGACTTGGAAGAGAGGACTGCCCCCGACGAAGCTGCCTTGGCAGTAGTACCCATAGGGTCCCAGGTATGTTTGGACTTGGAATAGTGATCTAACATGGCATAATTTGGAATGTGTCCTACTGAGATTGTTATCTTTTATGCCTTGCTTTGTCACTTAAAAAATCATTGCTGTATATGAATTAGCAATTACAAATAACATGCATATAAACATCTACCTCATTTTTGGACTGTTTTGATATTTATCATGCTATTTATATATATTTAACATGCTTTGATAATGATTCTATAACTATATATTATACCCTATGCATTTGTGGCCATCCAGCTTTACATGTATTTAATGGATACTTATATTTGTATATGTATCAAGTGTTCCTTGATGGCCCACACACTATTAGGATATAGGTTGGGATTATTACATCTACTCCATTATTTCTTTGATGTTGTCTTTCTTTATCATGTTTGTAAATTGTTTTTATCAGTGTGTTGAGCCTTTTTTGTGTTACATGTGTGTTAATAAAGATCACGCCTTTATCATATTATAAATAGTGATGAGCGAGCATGCTTGTAACTACTCGGTACTCGCACGAGTATCGCTGTACTCGGGCTGCTCGGCGGGGACCGAGTAATCTCGCGATACTCGTGCTGTACTCGTGGTCTTCATTTCTGCATGTTGGCGCTCTTTTGAGAGCCAGCCCTCATGCAGGGATTGGCTGGCAGACCACTGCAATGCCACAGCCCTGTTAGTTGTGGAATTGCAGTGATTGGCCGGCCTGCACAGCGTGACCGAGCCTTTATACCGGCCGGCGCGCTGTGCTCTGCTCACAGCTATCCAGACAGTCAGTGCAGGGAGAGTGTAGCTGATTCAGGGAAAGCTTTGCGGCCCTTTATAGCTTTTTCAGTTGCAGGGCTGCAAACAGTGTGACCAAAAGTCCTTCTCAGGACTATTCTAGTTGTATACAGGCAGGCAGGGTATAGCCAGGTCGGAGTACAGTAGCAGAGTCCTTCTCAGGACTATTGTTGCTATATACAGGCAGGGTATAGCCAGGTCTGAATACAGGCTAGTGACCAGAAGAGTCCTTGTCAGGACTATTGTACCAGTATACAGGCAGGCAGGCAGGCAGGGTAGTGGTGACCGTATACCAGCCTTCATCATATCTGGGGCTGGTGTACACAGTGTAAAACAGTCCAGATAGTGTCTGACTTGTCTGTAATTGTCGCTCCCCAAAAAAACCTGTTAGGTTCTTATTGCGTCCGTGCTTGGTTTTTAAAACCGCACGTGTGTGCCTGTCGGTGGCAGCGTACAGGTGCACTTGTGTGCAATTTCCACAAACTTTGATATAACGCACAAGTAGTGAATATACACGTCAGCAGTGCACAGCATTGCAAAATGCACAAGGGCATTGGCAAGGAACAAGGAAGTGGACGTGATGGTGGTGCAGGCAGAGGCCGAGGTCGTGGGCAAGCTCTAATTTCGCCACAACAAAGGGCCACATCTAGTCGCTCACACGTCCTGTCCCAAATTCTTGGGGACCGCAGCAGTACACCGCTCTTGAACCAAGACCAGTGTCAACAGGTTGTTAGTTGGATAGCAGATAATGCTTCCAGTCAGATTGGCACCACCACAAACACTCTGTCTTCCACACGGTCAAGTGTCAGTAGCCGTGATACTGCACCGCACATTTCTGAACCTGATCCTCCTTCCTACCACCAGGCTGAGTACACGTCCTCCTCGGACATTAATGATCCCACACTTGGACACTCGGAAGAGCTGTTCACGTTTCCATTCACACATTCTGGCCTCTCGCCAGCTCATATTGAAGTGGGTCATGAGGAGATCATCTGTACAGATGGCCAAATATTTGAGCAGCCACGTTCTCACGAAGTTGGCAACGTGTCTCAACAAGTGGTGGACGATGATGAGACACAATTGTCAGGAAGTCAGGAGGAGGAGCAGGGTGCGGAAGAGGAAGACGACGTGGTGGATGATCCAGTAACTGACCCAACCTGGCAGGAGGATATGCAGAGCGAGGACAGCAGTGCACAGGGGGAGGGAGGCGTAGCATCACAACAGGCAGTAAAAAGCAGGGTGGTGGCCCCAGGCAGAAGTCAGGCAACCGTTCCCCGGAACAACACGACGACACAAGGTGCCTGTACAAATGTTAGGTCTTCCCGAGTCTGGCAGTTTTTTAAGTTGGATCCAGATGATTCAAAAAAGGCCATTTGCAACACCTGCCGTGCCAGCATCAGCAGGGGTACCAAAACTAGCAGCCTGACCACCACCAGCATGATCAGGCACATGTCAGCCAAGCACCCGACTTTGTGGGAAGTACAACAGAGTCGAGGAGCAGTGCTTGCTGATGTCACTGCTACGTCTTCGCTGGTTGTGCATGCGAGCCAATCCCCTGTCCATGCTGCCTGCGAACAAGCCTCCTCCACTCCTGCACCTGCAGTTGCCTACGCAGAAAGAACACCATCATCAAGCACGTCCTTGTCCCAGCGCAGCGTTCAGTTATCCATTCAGCAAACCTTTGAACGCAGGCGCAAATACACTGCCAACACCCCACATGCCACAGTTCTAAATGCTAACATTTCGCGACTGCTTGCGCTGGAAATGTTGCCTTTTAGGCTGGTGGAGACAGAAGCATTCCGCGACCTGATGGCGGCAGCTGTCCCACGTTACTCGGTCCCCAGCCGCCACTATTTCTCCCGGTGTGCCGTCCCTGCGTTGCATAACGACGTGTCACAAAACATCACACGTGCCCTGAACAACGCTGTTTCACCCAAGGTCCACCTAACCACAGACACGTGGACAAGTGCTTGTGGGCAAGGCCGCTACATCTCGTTGACGGCACACTGGGTTAATATTGTTGAAGCTGGGACCCAGTCTGAGCGAGGGACGGAACACGTCCTTCCCACACCAAGGTTTGCAGGCCCTACCTCAGTCAGTGTTTCACCCACACTCTACAGCTCCGGAATGTCATGCTCTTCTGCCTCCTCCTCCTCCTGCGCATCCTCATCCACTGTACCCTCCACACCAGTCACAAGCTGGAAGCACTGCAGCACTGCCTCGGCGAAGCGGCAACAGGCTGTGCTGAAGCTAATCTGCATAGGTGACAAACCCCACAATGCAGAAGAGCTGTGGACAGCTCTGAAACAGGCAGATCACTGGCTCACACCTCTGAACCTAAAGCCAGGAAAGGTCGTGTGTGACAATGGCCGGAACCTGGTGGCGGCTTTGAGGCGAGGCCAGCTGACACATGTTCCATGCGTGGCCCATGTGCTCAACCTCGTGGTTCAGCGGTTTCTAAAGTCATACCCAGAGCTGTCTGATCTGCTGGTAAAAGTTCGCCGCCTGTCTGCACATTTTCGAAAGTCACCTACTGCTTCAGCCGGCCTTGCCGGCTTTCAGCGCAGTTTGCATCTTCCGGCTCACCGACTGGTGTGTGATGTCCCCACGCGTTGGAATTCAACTCTGCACATGTTGGTCAGGATATGTGAGCAGAAGAGGGCAGTTGTTGAGTACCTGCATCACCTAAGCCGTCGGGAAATGGGTCAAACTCCACACATAACACCTGAGGAGTGGAGATGGATGTCAGACCTATGTACCATCCTCTAAAACTTTGAGGACTCCACCAGGATGGTGAGTGGTGATGACGCCATTATTAGCGTCACCATACCGCTACTCTGCCTTCTAAAACGGTCTCTGCTGAAAAACAAACATGATGCATTGCAGGCGGAGCGCGATGAGTTGCAGCAAGAAACAGTAGTGGGTGTGGGTGATGATAACACACAGCCCAGCCTCGTCTCATCACAACGTGCAGTGGAGGACTATGACGAGGAGGAGGATGAAGACATGGAGCAACTCTCCGGCCAAATTGAGGATATGACATGCACACCAGTCATATCCTCGGTTCAGCGTGGCTGGCCAGAGGACAGGGTAGATGAGGAGGAGGAGGAGGAGGACAGCATGTTCAGTCATCTTGTTGGTCAGGCTACTGAAGTCCTGGCTGTTAAGAGTCTGGCGCACATGGCTGACTTTATGGTAAGCTGCCTGTCTCGTGACCCTCGCGTTAAGAACATCTTGGCCGACAATCATTACTGTTTGGTAACACTGTTAGACCCACGCTACAAGGAGAACTTTTTGTCTCTTATTCCCGTGGAGGAGAGGTCAACCAAAATGCAGCAGTTCCGGAAGGCCATAGTCACGGAAGTAGGCAAAGCATTCCCCTCACAAAACGCTAGCGGCATAGGTCAGGAATCAGTGGACAACCGAGGCGTACAGCCGAGAGAGGCACAAGTCCAATCCGCCAGAGGTAGGGGAACAGTCTTTAAGATGTGGGACAGTTTTCTCAGCCCCTCACGTACCACAGCCCCTGAGGTGCGGGGTAGTGCCACAAGAAATCCTAAGTTTGCCCAGATGCTGAAGGAGTACCTTGCAGATCGAACAACTGTACTCCGACATTCCTCTGTGCCTTACAATTATTGGGTATCCAAGCTGGACACGTGGCATGAATTGGCTCTCTACGCCTTGGAAGTCCTGGCCTGCCCTGCTGCTAGCGTTTTGTCAGAGCGTGTTTTTAGTGCCGCAGGTGGAATCATTACAGATAAACGCACCCGCCTGTCAACTGAAAATGCTGACAGGCTGACTCTGATCAAGATGAACAAGGGTTGGATTGGGCCAGACTTCACCACACCACCAGCAAATGAGAGCGGAATTTAAAGTTTGCCATGTACCTCCACTCACCCATGGGTACACACTTCTGGACTTTGGATAATCGCTGGACTGCTCCTCCTTCTCCTCATGCGCCACCATGATGATGACCGTTACAAATTGCAATACTTAGGCCTTTTTTTCAGGTATACCCCCAGTGGTAAATTTTTTCGCCCATTCTTTGCAGAATGGACATTACAACGACAGGAGACCCGCTCCTTTGCAATGGGAACAATGTTTTGAGGCCCTCATGCACGTCTCTACCCAGGGACAACGTGGAGCCTCCCAATTTTTGGCTGCCCTGCCAAAGGGCTATACTATAATACACCCACTTCCTGACAATGGACACTTAATGTTTTGAGGCCCTCATGCACGTCTCTACCCAGGGACAACGTGGAGCCTCCCAATTTTTGGCTGCCCTGCCAAAGGGCTATACTATAATACACCCACTTCCTGACAATGGACACTTAATGTTTTGAGGCCCTCATGCACGTCTCTACCCAGGGACAACGTGGAGCCTCCCAATTTTTGGCTGCCCTGCCAAAGGGCTATACTATAATACACCCACTTCCTGACAATGGACACTTAATGTTTTGAGGCCCTCATGCACGTCTCTGCCCAGGGACAACGGGGAGCCTCCCAATTTTTGGCTGCCCTGCCAAAGGGCTATACTATAATACACCCACTTCCTGACAATGGACACTTAATGTTTTGAGGCCCTCATGCACGTCTCTACCCAGGGACAACGTGGAGCCTCCCAATTTTTGGCTGCCCTGCCAAAGGGCTATACTATAATACACCCACTTCCTGACAATGGACACTTAATGTTTTGAGGCCCTCATGCACGTCTCTACCCAGGGACAACGTGGAGCCTCCCAATTTTTGGCTGCCCTGCCAAAGGGCTATACTATAATACACCCACTTCCTTCCAATGGGCACTTCAGGTTTACAGGCCCTCATGCACGTCTCTACCCAGGGACAACGTGGAGCCTCCCAATTTTTGGCTGCCCTGCCAAAGGGCTATACTATAATACACCCACTTCCTTCCAATGGGCACTTCAGGTTTACAGGCCCTCATGCACGTCTCTATGCAGGGGCATTGGTGAACCTCACAATTTTGGACTGCCCTGGCAAAGGAAAATACTACAAAGACTCACTTCCTCAAAATGGGCACATTAGACTCAAGAGGCCTTCATGTACGTCTCTTCTCAGGGACATCGGAGTGCCACACAATGTTTTCACGTAAAATCTTTCATGTATTTATCTCAAAAAGTAACATACACCAGCTCTATCTCACTATTGGGTATGTGCCCTTAACATTTCTGCCATGAAAAATCATTTTGGGGTCATTTTGGAAGGTTTTCTGGTGAGTCCGTAAAAATGGCGTGAAACGCGGACAAAATTGTTCACAGCTGTGACTTTTGAGTGATAAATGCTTCAAGGGGTCTTCCCCATGCTGTTGCCATGTCATTTGAGCACTCTTCTGAGACTTTTGTGACATTTTTAGGGTTTCTCCATGCTGCCGGGGGGTCATTTCACAAAAATACTCGGGTCTCCCATAGGATAACATTGGGCTCGTTGCTCGGGCCAAGTACACGAGTATCTTGGGAGGCTCGGCCCGAGCTTCGAGCACCCGAGCTTTTTAGTACTCGCTCATCACTAATTATAAATTGTCTGTGCATTCATTGTGACTGGGCAGCTTTCTTCATATTTCTTTCAAACATTGTATTATGTCTTATGTCAGAAAGGAGTTAACAGTGAACCAATTACTCACATTTGCATCATTATTTGCCTTAGAGAATTTGTATTTATTATTTGTGTGTGCTACATTAACTTGTCTCTTTTTAATAACTTCTAGTAAAAGTTAAATTTTGATGCTCTGGCTCCCCAATAATAGCAGACAGTGAATTTTTGAATTCAATTAGAGATGTGTCCCAATACTTTTTTCCATAAAGTAGAGCAGAATATTCTGTTTCTTTCCATTTCAGTTATATAAAAAGACGCATTCAATGCACTGCGCTCTTTTAAGTTAGCAGTAATACATATTTTATTACTAACACAAAAGATATTATATTTGCAACTTTGTCAGCAATTTTTTGACTTCCTTTAATAATAGGAAACTGGTTTAAAATGAAGGCTTGCTCTAGCTCCGAAAAAGATCAAGGAATATTTCATGTACAACATTTTCCCAATACAATTTCCAAAGTGAACAAGTGTTCCATTTTTAACAAAAAGCAGCATCATTATTTATTGATCTTACTTTGCAATTGTATCTAGAGGATATCATAGGCAGTTTAGGTAAATATCTTTCTATATATGAAACTTGGTCTCTATATTTCTTAGGGCATTTTCTGTTTCATCACACTAAAATCAGATTTATTTCATACTTTGATGATAAAATTATCAAAACACTTGTACTTGACTTCACATATTTCCAAGCACTTTTCCATCTATCAATGTGAATGATATATTTTACTCATAAATTATATATATTTTATTTCAAACTCTGCCACTCCAATAACTCCAAGAATAAAAGGTTTCATTTTAAAAATTAGGTCATTTTATTTTAGCTGTCTTTGACTCTGAGATTAGAGTTGACCGAAGTTCGAGTCGAACGGTTCGCCAATTTCAAGTTCAAGTGATTTTGGGCGGTGTTCGAGTCGTTCGACGAACTCGAACGATTTGCTTCAAGATCGGCAGTTCGAGTTACGTTCGAGAACGGTTCGATCACCAAAAGCGTCGCTTTTCACAATAAGTATATGCACACATTGCGTATCTGCATGCGTCCTGCATCCCCAGCACAATCCCTCTCACTTTCCTACTCACCGATCATGGGCGCCTCGCTGCAGGGCTGTCACAAAGCTCCTCTTTAGAAAATGGCTGCCGCTTCATTATTCAATCAGGTATTCCCTGCCTTTCCCTCCCACTGGCGCCCATGATTGGTTGCAGTCAGACACGCCCCCACGATGAGTAACAGCTGTCTCACTGCAACCAATCACAGTCGCCGGCGGGCGGGTCTATATCGTGCAGTAAAATAAATAAATAAATAATTAAAAAAAAATAAAAATGCGGTTCCCCCCAATTTTGATACCAGCCAAGATAAAGGCACACGGCTGGAGGCTGGTATTGTCAGGATGGAGAGCACCACATTATGGGGAGCCCACCACCCTAACAATATCAGCGGGCAGCCACCCGGAATTGCCACATCCATTAGATGCGACAGTACCGGGACTCTACCCGGCTCATCCCGAATTGCCCTGGTGTGGTGGCGAGGTAATAATGGGGTTAATCATGACAAGCGTCTTCCCGAGAAACCTTCCATGATTAACCTGTAAGTGAAAGTAAAGAAACACACACAGCAAAAAATCCTTTATTTTCAATAAAAGACAAAAAAAACACCTCATTTGCCTCTTTATTAATCCCCAAACAACAATCCAGGTCCGAAGTAATCCACACGACACTGTCAGCTCTGCTACATGAAGATGACAAGGAGCCCCGTAGAACATGAGCGATCTGTGTCCTATCCACGCAGCAACTGAAGTGAGCCGTGCTGTCACCGGAGACTTCACTCTGCAATACAAAGGTCAAGATGACCAAACCTTCCTATGTTTCTCATTAGAGGCAGTGGCTCAATGGTTAGAGCTACTGCCTTGGGAGCATGAGTTCAAGTCCCGGCCGCCCTGGTAAAGAATTTATTTTATTTTAAATTATAATTATTATTTATTTATAGTTATAATTTAATTATGCACTGAGGGGAGGAGCCGGACATCAGCTGTGAACCGTGGGCCACACCTCTAAAATTGGAGCAGTTCACGGAATGAGGCTGCATTGCTCTCTCCTCTCTCTTCTCTCTCTCTCTCTTCTCTCACTCTCTCCTCTCTCTCTCTTCTCTCTCTTCACTCTCTCTCCTCTCTCTTCTCTCTTTTTCTCTCTCTCTCATCTCTCTCTTTGTCTCTCTCTCTTTTTCTCTCTTTTTCTCTCTCTCTCGTTATCTCTTTTTCTCTCTTTCTCTTTTTTTCTCTCTCTCTTGTTCTCTCCTTTTCTCTCTTTTTCTCTCTTTCTGTCTCTTTCTCTTTCTCTCTCTTTTTCTCTCTGTCTCTCTTTCTCTCTCTTTTTCTCTCTTTTTCTCTCTTTCTCCCTATCTCTCCTCTCTCTTTTCTTTCTCTTCTCTCTCTCTCTTCTCTCTCTTCTCTTTCTCTCTCTCTTCTCTCTCTCCTCTCTCGCTTATCTCTCTTCTCTCCTCTTCTTTCTCTCTTCTCTCCTCTTCTCTCTCTCTTCTCTCCTCTTCTCTTTCTCTTCTCTCTCTTCTCTCTCTTCTCTTTCTCTCCTCTTCTCTCCTATTCTCTCCTCTTCTCTCTCTTCTCTCTCCAATCTCTCTCTGTCTCTTCTCTCTCTCCTCTCTCGCTTCTCTCTCCTCTTGTCTCTCTTCTCTCTCTCTTCTCTCTCTCCTCTCTCTCTTCTCTCTATATTTTTTCCTCTTCTCTTCTCTTCTGTCTCTTCTCTCTCCTCTCTCCCTTTCTTCTCTCTTGTCTCTCTTCTCTCCCTCTCTCTTCTCTCTCCTCTCTCTTCTCTCCTCTTCTCTCTCTCTCTTCTCTCTCCTCTCTCTCTCTTCTCTCTCTCTCTCCTCTCTCTTCTCTCTCTCTCCCCTCTTTCTTCTCTCCTCTTCTCTCTCTCTTCTCTCTCCTCTTTTTCTCTCTTCTCTCCTCTTCTCTCTCTCTTCTCTCCTCTTCCTTCTCTCCTCTCTTCTCTCCCTCCCTCTCTCTCTTCTCTTTTCTCTTTCTTTTTTCTCTCTCTCAGACCTGGTGATGAGACTGACTGACTGACTGACTGAGACTGACTGACTAAATGAGACTGAATGACTGACTGACTGAGACTGATTGAGACTGACTGAGACTGACTGAGACTGACTGACTGAGACTGACTGACTGACTGACATAGACAGACTGACTGACTGAGCCAAGGACAATATTGTATGTATTGTTTTTACTCTGATCTTTAATAAAAAATTCTATTTTATCTTTGTATTGTCCTTGGCTACATTTTTCTTGGTTTCGTTTTGACGTAGTAGCCTGACTCCATTTTGGAGATTATTTATTATATACCTTCATTTGTATATATCTTCTTGTGGTGACACAAATTGGTATTTATGTAGCAGAGCTAGCAGAGCTGACAGTGTCGTGTGGATTACTTCGGACCTGGATTGTTGTTTTGGGATTAATAAAATGGTGAAAGAGGATGTTTTTTTGTCTTTTATTCCAAATAAAGGATTTTTCGTTGTGTATGTTTATTTAGTTTCACTTAAAGTTTAATCATAGAAGGTATCTCGGGTAGACTCCTGGCATGATTAAACTCATTATTACCCCGATTGCCACCACACCAGGGCAATTCGGGATGAGCTGGGTGGAGTGCCGGGACTGTCGCATCTAGTGAATGCGGCAATTCCGGGCGGCTGCTGGGTGATATTGTTAGGGTGGTGGGCTCCCCTTAATGTGGTGCTCTCCATCCAGACAATACCAGCCTCCAGCCGTGTGGCTTTATCCTGGCTGGTATCAAATATGGGGAAACTGCATTTTTTTTTATTATTATTTATTTATTTATTTTACTGCACGATATAGGCCTGCCCGCCGGCGGCTGTGATTAGTTGCAGTGAGACAGCTGTGTCACTCATCGTGGGTGCGTGTCTGACTGCAACCAAATCATGGGCACCGGTGGGCGGGGAAAGCACGGAATACCTGATTGAATAATGAAGTGGCAGTCATTTTCAAAAGAGGAAAAGACGCCGCAGATTTGTGACAGGCGTGCAGCGAGATGCCCGTGATCGGTGAGTAGGAAAGAGAGCGGGATTGTGCTGGGGATGCAGGACGCATGCAGATAGCAACGTGTGCACATAGCCTTACTGTGAAAAGCCATGTTTTTGTTGATCAAACCGTTCTCGAACCTAACTCAAACTGTCGAGCTTTTAGCAAAAAGCTCAAGTTCGAACTCGAGCTCGAACACCGCCCAAAATCACTCGAACATGAAATTGGCGAACCTTGAACATCGAACATCGCTCAACTCTAGTGGTGAATGACGAAGTCACTGACCCAACCTGGGGAGGTGCCACGCAGAATTACAACAGCAGTACAAAAGGGGAGGGATCTTCGGCAACAGGCAGAAATCAGGCAGTGGGGTGGTCGGAGAGAGAATGCGAGTAACTGTTCCCCAAAGCACCCACAAGTTGCAAATTTCCAGGGCAAGGGTTAGGTGGTCGTTAGTCTGGCACTTTTTTAAAGACGGGATAATTGCTAAAAAAAATGGTCATTTGCCTTACCCTGAGCTACATTCCAGGACAAAGGCGTGAATGCCTCCCTCATTGCACCTATCATTGCATATTCACAACCACAATCAGAAACCCCATCCACTTCTGGAGTGTTCAGCTATCCCTTCCCCAGGTCATTGAATGCAAAAGAAAATACCCAGCCACCCACACACAGTCTCAAACACTAAATGGGCACATTTCCAAACTGCTTACCCTGGAAATGTTTCCATTTAGGCTTGTGGACACCGAGGCTTTTCTCAATGATGAATGTGCCACATCAGAGGATGATCTCACTCACCTCTCCGCTGCCATCGCCGCCCGACGCTGGTTTTCGGCGAGTGCGCATGACCCCGGAGTTTCGGGCATGCATACCATGAAGTCAGGTGTATGTATCCCGGCTTCAAACTGAAGTAGTGTGCATGACTGAAAGTCCGGGGTCATGTGCACTGAGCCAAAATCCAGCATCGGGCAGCGATGGCAACGGAGAGGTGAGTGAGATCATCCTCTGATGCTGCGCATTCATCAGCATAATAGCACACTCACAGGGGCATGCTGACATGCTAATGGAGCCGACTAGCAAGGGACCTAACGCCCTTGGGATGAGTCTCCATGCTCATTAGCATAAAATAAAGATCTTTAGAAATACTTTTTCTACAGATCCTTTTATCTATGCTAGCATATACAGGGATAGTTAGGCAGGGATTAGCAATATGCATCCAGAACTGCTGGTGGTTCTGGGTGCACATTGGATCTGACAGGTTCCCTTTAAGACTTGTTTTTTTCTGTTTGTAAATTAAATTGTAATTTTTTTATTTTTTTTTAAGGGAAATCTCCCTAATCTTGAAACTTAAACACAAGTGTTCACCTAAAAAAGTGTTGGCAATGTTTAAAATAATTGAGCATGCTCCATTTCTAAAATAGTCTAATATTTGGCACCTACAGATCACCTGAATACAGTGACCAGCTGCATGTGCTTGCTTGCTTTTTTTTTTAATTATTTATTAAAATAATTAAGAAAAAACGCCATAGGATCCTCTGTATTTTGATATTTTGATATATTTGATTTGGTAAAGCTCACAGGTGGGGGCTGAAGTCCTTGAATGTTGTTTTACCCACACTGGCTACCAAAATAGGACGAGAGCTTCTTTCCTTCCTTCCTACCTTACTTTCTTCCTTACCAGTCTGCAACCAATCACAGACACGGGAAGATGCTGTGGACAAGATTATGAACTATTATGAGTATTAAGAGTTATATGAAGATATCCAAAAACCAGGATTTAAGATAGTGCCTGAACTGTGTACCACACCTATATCTGCATTCAGACATCATAAGATTCATCAGACAGTCTGGACTTTCATGTGACAAGTGAATAATGCTGACATAGCTTAAGATAAATGAGGAAATACATTATATATTACTGTATATCACAGAATAAGCTTTTTTACGGTTTACCCAATAGGAGACGTGTTACATATTCTTGGCTCCTAGCCAACTGATTCCTTTAAATGTGTCTTAACTTCCGCAATAAACCAGTCATATTTTCTATGCAGATCCATGTACATGTCTCTGGTCTGTATGGAAGAATAGTATGCATGCTATTAACAAATGACTCATGATTTGGATGCAGACGGGGTTAAGGTAGATGCATATATTAGATTACATCACTGTAAATTTATGGCCCACTTAACACCGAGAGGATGGGTGGGGGAAGCAGTGAATAGTGATCAACCTTAATAAGCAGGCACGGAAAGGAGTCTGACTGCATTGTGATCCTCTTGGAAACACGGTATGTATAATTATCCTGCTCTTACTACCATTTAATTTCCATTTGTAGCCCTTAGCTGTTACTACTGCCATTTTACAGCCCAGAACTTCTAGTCCCCATTGACATATGGGGTTCGTTTTCCGGGGTCAAGTTTCGAGTCCAGTTTAGCTGCTAAACCCAATTTTTTTTAGTTAGTCTGTGCTGGTTCGAATATCCTCGGATTCGCTCATCACTAACCAGGAGTACTACTCTAGTTTCAGTCTAGATGATGATGTATCCCTTGATAAATTACTAAAAGAAAAAAAGGAATATGGTCACTAATGGACCACTTTGACTACTTATCACAAAAAAGCAGAGTCATTTTTCAACTATTATTAGGTTGAAAATAGAAAAAAAGCTTTCTTGTGTATCATATCCTTTTATGTGCTTTTAGTCCCATTATTTAAATCATAATGTACCTTTTTGAACTAAAAGCCAATTGTGTTTGTTGGGGGGTTCAATGGTTTAAAATCAAATTCTTGCCTTTCTTGAGCAAGATGGTGAAAGAAATAGGAAAATATGGAAAATACATTGTAAGTAATGAAGCAAAATAAAAATTATTATTGACATTTGTCACAAATTGTAATGCACCTGTGTTGAGTGGGCCAAGCGCCACCCACTTCCCCTATGTTTGCTACTCTATGCTGTGCTCCACATCTGGTTTTGCAGGTGGTCCCATGTGTCTGTATGACATCATCTCCCTATAACATTAAGGCCCATTTGGACACACCACTGGTTCTGAGTGTCAATCCAGAAATATAATCATACTTATGTTTGTACTTTTAAACCAAGTATGTAATAGTAGCAGGAGCAGATACCCGATCAAATAGAATGTGAGATAGCAGGGTAAAATATAAAATATAACTTTTAATGGTGCTTATTAAAAACAGGGGAGTGAATCAAACAATTAACACACAAGGTGATAAATGATAGAGATGTAAATCAGCTGACAAACATCGGAATATCACAAAAGGTGCCTACTAGCAAACATATTTGCAGAGGCTTAAATACCTTAACAAGAAGTCTGGAGCACGCCGTTCTTGGATCTCTATTTGAGGGGTTGGTGGTAGCTGTGTACTAAACAGCTCCCCCTCTGCGATCCATCCATCACCAGGGTTCTGAAGCAAAAGCTATACCGGTGAGACCATTCTATTTATTTGCCTTTCTTGTTAAGGTATTTAAGCCTCTGCAAATATGTTTGCTAGTAGGCACCTTTTGTGATTTTCCAATGTTTGAATTGTTTGATTCACTCCCCTGTTTTTAATAAGCACCATTAAAAGTTATATTTTATATTTTACCCTGCTATCTCACATACTTTTAAACCAAAAATCCACAAACACCATTTTGTTTAATACAGATTACGCATAGCTGAATGAGCCAACGAGATATAAGCACAAACTTATAGGAAGTATAATATGCAAGTAAATTTATTTTAATGTCAATTAAATGTCAAAGTGACAAGAGAAATATTTATCAAAATTTACATCTACAAACTGGTCAGAGAAAGAGTAGATACATATAATCTATAAGAATGGCAAAGATATATACTGTATACGTAGTTTTGGATCAACAGGTGGACAGGTCATTATATAGAAGTAGTGGATAGGTATAAATCAAATCCTACATATATTACTATTAAAGTTCATCTGCATATATGGTGATTAAATGCTAAAACCAAGTACAAGAGATCCTGTACAGCGACGGTACCATAAAGGCAGTAGTGGATCAGTATGTATCAATTCATTCATGCATTGTCTATAAAGTGCCTGTGCAGTTCATAGCCTAAACCAACCACATGGTCTCAAAATAGCTCAAGAAAAATTCCCACACCATGCACCTCTACCCACAACATCAAAAACCACTACACACGTTTTGCCTTCTTAGAGTTAAGGTCCAGTCACACTAAGCAACTTACCAGCGATCCCAACAACGATAGGGATCGCTGGTAAGTTGCTAGGAGGTTGCTGGTGAGATGTCACACTGCGACGCTCCAGCGATCCCACCAGCAACCTGACCTGGCAGGGATCGCTGGAGCGTCGCTACACGAGTTGCTGGTGAGCTCACCAGCAACCAGTGACCAGCCCCCAGCGCCGCGTGGAAGATGCTGTGCTTGGTAACTAAGGTAATTATCGGGTAACCAACCCGATATTTACCTTGGTTACCAGCGCACGGAGCTACACGTGCAGAGAGCAGGGAGCAGCGCACACTGAGCGCTGGCTCCCTGCTCTCCTAGTTACAGCACACATTGGGTTAATTACCCGATGTGTGCTGCAGCTACATGTGCACAGAGCAGGGAGCAGCGCACACCGCTTAGCGCTGGCTCCTTGCTCTCCTAGTTACAGCACACATCGGGTTAATTACCCGATGTGTGCTGCAGCTAAATGTGCACAGAGCAGGGAGCAGCGCACAATGCTTAGCGCTGGCTCCCTGCTCTCCTAGCTACAGCACACATCGAGTTAATTAACCCGATGTGTCCTGCAGCTACATGTGCACAGAGCAGGAGCCGGCACTGACAGTGAGAGCGGCGGAGGCTGGTAACAAAGGTAAATATCGGGTAACCAAGGACAGGGCTTCTTGGTTACCCGATGTTTACATTGGTTACTAGCCTCCGCAGAAGCCGGCTCCTGCTGCCTGCACATTTAGTTGTTGCTGTCTCGCTGTCACACACAGCGATCTGTGCTGCACAGCGGGACAGCAACAACTAAAAAATGGCCCAGGACATTCAGCAACAACCAACGACCTCACAGCAGGGGCCAGGTTGTTGCTGGATGTCACACACAGCAACATCGCTAGCAACTTCACAAAAGTTGTTCGTTAGCAGCGATGTTGCTAGCGATGTTGCTTAGTGTGACGGGGCCTTTAGATATGCCATATAATTAAGACAGCTTCCTCTGGAGGGATATCTATGCTATATGCAAACAGGAGGTTTTTTTATTCAAGTAGCACAATCATTAGGGGCCACAGCTGTACATGCGGCGCCTTCATACACCAGTGTAAGAAGTCCTGTCAAGCTGCATTTGCACCGCATGCGCATATCAATGAGGCGAGAAAACAGGTACGTCAGAAATCCGAGTGGGTTCCGGGATGCATCACCTGGGAAACCACGCATGTGCTCCAGGCACCCCAGCTGATCTGACAGTCAGTGGTATGCAGATGCGTACCATGGATAGTGAGGAGAGTCTAGGAAGAGACAGGAATTATTTACATTGCGGCAATAAGATGAATCTACACTGCACACAGACCAATGTCCCTATGAAAATGCCCTCCGTCTACACAAGGTAATGGCATACATTGGTACATAGCAAAAAATTTTTTACAAAGGAAGTCATATCACTGCATTATAGCAATATACAAAGATACAGCGGGGCGGGCCACAAAAGGGAAATGTCATCGGACATGAAGGCATTGTCGATCTGTTTCATCCAGGTGTCAAATGGTACATAGTGTATTTGCCACATAGTCAGTGCAGACAGATAACAATACATGGATAGCCATCTGTGAAACCAAAAGTATATGCATAAGAAACGGGGCAGAACATAAACATTTAAAAAAGACAATAAGTATATACATAATTAAAAAGGAACAAATAAAATACATTGTTCAATATCATAATAAGGGATCTCACAAGAAGGGGGCAAGCTTAGTGACTCGTTAAACCCTTTAGGGACAAGAGTATCAAGGGAAATAATTAATTTAGATTTACACTGTGCCAATTTTTTTTTAGATCGCCACCCCTTAGTGCAGCTCGGAAGAAGTCTTGGATCCGGGAGTGGGAGGTTCGAATTAGTGTGGATGTTAGTCGAAAGTCATTTGCAGAGCGTAGAGAACGGGTGGGGTGATACACAGAGAGGAGGGTGGAGATGTAGGGGGGTGCCGCACTGTGGAGAGCTTTGTGGGTGAGAACAAGCAGTTTGAATTGTATCCTGTTATATATGGGCAGCCAGTGCAATGACTGGCACAGAGCAGAGGCATCTGAGTAGCGGTTAGCCAGATAGGTGACCTTGGCTGCTACATTAAGGATGGACTGTAGAGGAGAGAGTCTAGTTAGGGGGAGACCAATTAATAGAGAGTTACAGTAGTCAAGGCGAGAGTGGATCAGGGCCACGGTGAGGGTTTTTGTGATTTCCATTGTGAGAAAGGGGCAGTTTCTAGAGATGTTCTTGAGGTGCAAGCAACAGGAGCGGGCAAGAGATTGTATGGGAGGTGAAGGAGATATCAGTGTCAAGTATAACATCCAGACAGCGGGCTTGCTGCCTAGGACTTATCGTTGTGCCACACACAGAGAGGGAGATGTCAGGTTTAGGAAGGTTGGAAGACGGAGGGAAAAGAAGAAGTTCAGTTTTGGAAAGGTTAAGTTTCAGATAGAGAGCAGACATGATGTTGCAAACTGTAGTCAGGCAATCACTTGTGTTCTGTAGTACAGTGGGGGTGAGCTCAGGGCATGAGGTCTATAGCTGTGTGTCACCAGCATAAAGATGGTACTGAAAGCCAAATCTGCTGATGGTCATTCCAATTGGGGCAGTGTAAAGGGAGAAAAGAAGAGGGCCAAGGACTGAACCTTGAGGGATCCCAACAGTGAGAGGAAGAGGAGAAGATGTGGAGCCAGAAAATGATACACTGAATGAACGTCCAGAAAGATAGGAAGATAACCAGGAAAGCACAGTGTCCTTTAGGCCAACAGAATGGAGCATAGAGAGAAGGAGATGGTGGTCAACAGTGTCGAAGTCGGTAGAGAGGTCAAGAAGGATAAGCAGAGAGTGGTCACCATTACGTTTTGCTGTCAACACGTCATTAGTCACTTTGACAAGGGCAGTTTCTGTTGAGTGTAAAGGGCAGAAGCCAGACTGTAAAGGATCTAGAAGAGAGTGAGTGGAGAGGTAGCGGGTGAGGCAAGAGTAGACCAGGCGCTTGGAGATGAAGGGGAGATTGGAGACTGGTCTGTAGTTGCTTGTGCAGGACGGATCAAGGGAAGATTTTTTTAATAATGGAGTAATGATAAAGTCTTTGAGGGAGGAGGGGAAGATACCAAAAGAGAGAGAGAGGTTGAAGATTTTAGTTAGGTGAGTGGTGACAACCAGAGAGAGGGACTGGAGTAGGTGTGAGGGAAAGGGATCAGTAGGGCAAGTTGTAGGACGAGAAGAAGAAAGGAGCCTGGAGACTTCCTCTTCTGTGACTGGATCAAATGTGGAAAGTGAGCTGGATGGGATATGGGGAGGGATGCGATTCATAACAATTGGTGGCTGGGAGCTGATCTCTCGGCGGATGTTTTCTATTTTCTATTTTCCCTGGCGGTGTCTTTCAATAATAAAGGGACGATGATTATGATGATGGGAGTTGTAGTTAAAAGTAAAGGTTCGTGACACCACCTATGGTACTGCAGCTATGTGAGCCGCCGCTGTGCTGTGTATTCCACGGGGCAGATGATGATGATGCAGCTGAGGTGATATTGCACCCCACAGGTGGAGCAGGACCCCGGGGCAACTGTTAGGGAGTCTATTTTTGGGCAACTGGTGGGCTTCAGGGGGCAGGGCCAGGAATGTGAACAATAACGGACAAGGACTGCAGTTTTGTTACCTTTCACTTTACTCGGTAACCGGTGAGGAAGTCCTGGGAGACTGGAACAGGTGGTGATGATGGTGGTCCAAATAGTCTAGAAGCAGTCGGGGAAGCCTCCCTGGCCAGGTGGGTGTGAGGCCTACCTGCTACGCTCTTTCCTGGTTTTCAGTGACCCCACTGCATTAGATAGGCTGAGGCCCTCTCCTCTATCAATTGTGGTAATTCTCTCACCCGTATGACAGGCTGCGTGGGCCGTTGCAGGTACTGCTTTGCTTACAGCGGATCCCGGTTCCTAATCTGCAGCTTTGCCTTTAGGTGGTCTGTGGGGGCCAGGAGACTTGTAATCCTCTGGTCCTCCGGATTTAGCTACCAGGGCTTGAGTACCCAACCAGCCACAGACTCCAGTGTCCGGTTTCTAGCGTGCCCTTCTGGTGTGAGCCAGCATAGCTCCACTCCCCAGAGTCTTCCTCCTTTTTTCCTCTTTGTCAGACTCTGCTCCCCTAGGCCGAGCTTCTATCAGCTCCCCGACCTTAGGAAAAACCGGTCTGCTTTCCTCATACTCCTGGCTCCAACTCCTCTGGCTCCAACGGTCAACTCCCAACTGTCACTCCTCTAACTCCATCACCCAGGTCAGAGCTTCTGGGAAGTTAGAACACCAGGTTTAGAGCTCCCTCTGCTGGCCTAGAGTAGGAACTGTGTTGAATGTAGGTACTTACTGACCAAGGGATTCCTCACTTGCTTCCAAGCTTAGGATTAACCCCTCTGTGGGGGCAACACTACTATGAAAACCAGGCCACTGTGGTGCCACATTTGATGTACCCTTTCCCTCTTTTAGGCAGCTGTTTCACAACCGTAGGCCCATACCGGTCATTCATCTGTCACTAAATTAGCAATGACTAGATGATGAATCAGCAATTTTGGGCTGGACCACACAATTACCATTATTTAGATGATTAAATGGCAATTTTTGTCTGAATGACAGATTTGGCACAATTTAGATGATGGAATAGCAATTTGGGACTTGACCACACACTTACCACTATTTAGATGATGAAATAGTAATTTTAGACCGGATGACAGATTTTGCACTATTTAGATGATAAAATAGCAATATTGGTCTGGACCACACCATTCCCACTATTTAGATCAGGGTTCTTAAACTCGGCTGATTATATGGGCAACACAGGCAGGTCAACACAGCCAGAGGCACAATGTAAAAGACCGTGGATCTTTTCCTCAAACCATTCCAGCACCA
Source organism: Anomaloglossus baeobatrachus (assembly GCF_048569485.1). Taxonomy (NCBI): domain Eukaryota; kingdom Metazoa; phylum Chordata; class Amphibia; order Anura; family Aromobatidae; genus Anomaloglossus; species Anomaloglossus baeobatrachus. The sequence goes on along the minus strand of NC_134353.1, from coordinate 275,012,776 downwards.
AGGGACTGCTGTGTGGGGAACTGTGATAAGGAGGAAGAGAAGTTGACAAAGATAGTGACAGAGTACCTAGGTAACCGTATTAGCGTTCTCCATGATTCCTCAGTGCCATATAACTATTAAGTGTCCAAGCTTAACACCTGGCACAAACTCTTCTTGTACAGTTTGGAGGTGTTTGCCTTCCCTGCCGTAGTATCTTGTCTGAGTGGGTTTTAGTGCCACCAGGGCCATCATGACAGATAGGTGCAGTCACCTGTCACAGGAAAATGCAGATAGGCTGACTCATAAAATTAAACAAGGCCTGGATTTTCCCAGACTTTGTCACCCCACCAGATGACACCAAGCAAACCTAAAGTCACCCAAAATGTTCAGCTTTGTAAGTTGTATTAATGTGCATCCCTTCCATTCCAACCAAGGGTATATGTTTGTTTGTTTTGCTCAGCTCCTACTCCTCCTCTTTCTCCACCATGTCTTGAAGATCTTGAGTGATATGAGTATACCCCCAAGGGGTACATTTTTGTCCACCCTTGCACATAGTGCATTGGCTCTGCAACTCCAGGAGTGTGATTCCTTACCAATTGTAACCCAAAATTCAATGAGGCCCTCCTCATCGTCTCATCCAGTCAGTATCACAGCATCCCAGGGGTACATTTTTTGTCCACCCTTAGGCATAGTGGAGAAGCAGCATTGTCACACTTGGGCCTACTCAGTCCCTCATCTGAGTACCATGTTCCAGTTCCCATCACTTGCATAATATGCTCCACAGATCTCGTGTCACAGTGGGAGATATCCTCTAACTCGTTGAATGTACAATAGAAATGAGCGAATCTCCCATGTTTCGATTAGGTTAGTGATCGACGACTTCATCTATGTTTGCCGAACATATCTGAACCCCATTGAATTCAATGGCGGCAAAAACAAAGGCATAGACAATACCTTTAGAGGGGCCCAAAAGCTATGAAAACAGCTCAAACCCTTTTACAGTAGAGCCACACTGTTGTGGCACAGTCCGTAGCATCCTAGACCATAACATGATCAGAAGTGTCGGGCATTATTATACCCCGTTTTTCCCTGAGGAAGCCATCTGAATATGGCGATATGCGTTGGGGGGGTTTTGCTTTAGGTCTCCACCTCCTCCATGACTGCTTTTTCACCATTGCTCTGTTTGCCTTAATGGGAATTATTTTGCATGCTTCTTTTTCCATCATTGTGATTCTGGTAAAGATTATGGCATTGTATATATTTACTTATATGTAAACCTGCTTTATTCCATCTTACAAGCTTTTCCATGCCCTATCCTATGGTTGATTGGATTAATATATGTATTTGGGCATTTTTGCATATTGATTTTTACATATTAATGTATTAGCCATTTGTCTTTGGGACTGACACTTATATCTTTGCTGTTTTTTTTGGTTTTTTTTTTGCATGCTGTATGATTATGCTTCATTGGTGTTATTGATTGCAGTACATGGTCTAAAATCTCTGAGGTGGTCACTTCTCAGAGGCTTATGCTTTATTATAGCAAACCTCTGATGTTTATTGTACTTCATGTTTTTAGGTGTTTTTAAACTGTTGGTGTTTTTCCTACAATAAACTTTTGCATATTTATTGCCATTATTGTCTTGGTGATCTCCTCATTAACACACCACCCTTTTCTCCTTTTCATTGTTGCTGCTTTCAGGTGTGCATTTGGAGGATCCCATTTATATTGCCTTAGTGCCCTCTAAAGAAAAAAAATTTTTTTTCATATAGGGCATTATTATCCAGCGCAATGACCCTAAGCCTGGCCTCTGAGAGGTAGTGACAATGAACACAGGTAAGCGCATCACCGACGATGACACTGGGCAATGGGCATTGAATAGCATGTTAGAACGCCCCTGTGGGCATGCTGACATGCTAAGAGGGTAGACTAGGGGGGGAAATAATGCCCTTGCGACTAGTCCCTGCGCTCATTAATATATCATAAAGAATCTTTAGAAATACTTTTTCTAAAGATCTCTTTATGTATGCTACTATATGCTGGGACAGTTAGGCAGGGATTAGAAATATGCACCCAGAACTGCTAGTGGTTCTGGGTGCATAGTTGGACCTGACAGGTTTCCTTTAAGGATAGTAAGAGAGGTAGATGAGTGAAAGGTAGCTGCATTCCTACCAATCTGGGAGCCAAACTGCTACAGGTAACATACAGCAAGGACATCCAACAAGGAGACCTCATCACCCTTTCCCAAAATTAGGGATAAACACCTGAATAATTTCATCAATTGTCCCAGAGTACCCATAGTGTCTTTGCACAGCAGTGAGGCATGGGCCATAAACCAGACATGGTCTGGGCTAGTAATTGGATTTCAAATTAAAAGGTGGATGAGTGACAGGAGTAGCCATGTTTAACTGAGATCCCTGCCACTACAGACAATACACAACTTGAAGACCTGACTTGGAGTTTCCACATTTCTAAAAATTAGGTGCAGACACCAGGAAAGTGGCATCAATTGTCCTACATTACCCATAGCATTTTGGCATGAGCCATACACCAGACAGAGTCTGGCCTAGAATTTACAGCTTTCAAATGAAGAGGTGAATGAGAGACAAGAGTAGGTCTGTTCCTCTGAGAAGATCCAATTTGGAGTCTCCACATTTCCAAAAAATGTGACTTGTTGTGGCTCAGGAGGAAGCAAAAGGTGAAAGAATAGGAGGAATATTAAGTACTTCATATAGATAAATAAAATAAAAGCCAAATTGTAAGAGTAACAGAAATTGACACACCCCATGATTGTTGACCCGCCAAGACACTTGTTAGTAACACCAGCAGCAGTAACAATGGCAGCACCAGAACCCACGACAAAGGTGTCACAGACTGCAATAATGCAAAATCAATGCAGAACACTGAAAATTACACCATCGCCTTGTCTTACCAGTCTACAACTGGCCATCTTTATGAAAGTTAGGCATTACACTTTAAAGGGACAGCTGGATGCACTTATCCATCAGGTTACTATCAGCAGCTCTAAAGACACATTCTGAGAGAATGCTGGCTGCCGGGCATGACAAAGCCTCCAAGATGTGAATTGCGAGCTCAGACCACTCTTTCAGTTTTGAAGACCAAAATTCAAAAGGGTTCAAAACCACCCTGATGGCATTGATATTGATCTTTTGATACTCCTGCATCATCCTCTCCAGTCGTTCACTTTGTATCAGACTTGTACTCTGTTCTACTGGTTCACAGGATGGTCTAAAAAATGTACCACAACTCAGAGAAATTGCTTCAGCCACTTAAACTGCTGCTGCTAATGTTTATGCGATGACGAATAGACTACCAATGAAATGTTCTCCATGCCATTGGTTGCAACACAACCACAAAGCATGATTAATCCAAGCTCATGCTTAATCTTTGGCATTATGTTCTTATCCTGAAATTCTGTGCCTTTTTCTCTAGTTTGATCATTGTGGCCAATGAGTTCAATTTTAACCTCATCAGTCCACAGTACATGTTTGCAAAATGCACCAGGCATGTTTAGATGTTCTTTTGCATACTCCCAATGTTGAATTTTATGGTGAGGATGGAGGAATGAAGAGGGAAGAGTTCTGCCCAGCGCAAGGAGGAGAGATATGCCAGTAAATTTCCAGATGCTTTATTCTGCTTGGTTTCCAATAAAAACGATCATATAAACATATGAACAGTTAAGACAATGTCCTCCATGGATAATGACACAACAGCGACGCGTTTCGGCTACAGGAGTGTAGCCTTTGTCACTCCTGCGACATCGCAAGCCGATGCTGCGATGCTGAGCGCGATAGTCCCCGCCCCCGTCACAGCTGCGATATCCTTGTGATAGCTGCCGTAGTGAACATTATCGCTACGGCAGCTTCACATGGACTCACCTGTCCTTGGACGTCGCTCTGGCCGGCGACCCGCCTCCTTATTAAGGGGGCGGGTCGTACGGCGTCACCTTCGACGTCACACGGCAGGCGGCCAATAGGAGCGGAGGGGCGGAGATGAGCGGGATGTAAACATCCCGCCCACCTCCTTCCTTCCGCATATCCTACGGAAGCCGCGGTGACGCCGGTAGGAGATGTTCCTCGCTCCTGCGGCTTCACACACAGCGATGTGTGCTGCCGCAGGAACGAGGAACAACATCGGACCGTCGCGTCAGCGTAATTATGGATTACGCCGACGCTATACCGATGATACGATTACGACGCTTTTGCGCTCGTTAATCGTATCATCTAGGCTTTACACACTACGATGTCGCCTGCGATGCCGGATGTGCGTCACTTTCAATTTGACCCCACCGACATCGCACCTGCGATGTCGTAGTGTGCAGAGCCCGCCTGAGACTAATAAAGGTCTGAATCCTTGGTCAAAGTTATGTGAGCATACAAATCTGCAAGGGTCCCCAAATGTTTTCATCATGCCATTTTCCTTTTTTGTTAAAATTTAAAAGATAAATATATTATTTTTTGCCTAAAATAAAAGAAAAAATTGTCAACTTTAAATGTATGCCTTTTAGAGATCATTTCATTTTCAACTTGCTTAACTGTTCACACTAACAGTAATTTTGACAAAGGGTGCCCAATAGTGATGAGCGAGTACTAAAAAGCTCGGGTGCTCGAAGCTCGGGCCGAGCCTCCCAAGATACTCGTGTACTCGGCCCGAGCAACGAGCCCAATGTTATCCTATGGGAGACCCGAGTATTTTTGTGAAATGACCCCCCGGCAGCATGGAGAAACCCTAAAAATGTCACAAAAGTCTCAGAAGAGTGCTCAAATGACATGGCAACAGCATGGGGAAGACCCCTTGAAGCATTTATCACTGAAAAGTCACAGCTGTGAACAATTTTGTCCGCGTTTTACGCCATTTTTACGGACTCACCAGAAAACCTTCCAAAATGACCCCAAAATGATTTTTCATGGCGGAAATGTTAAGGGCACATACCCAATAGTGAGATAGAGCTGGTGTATGTTACTTTTTGAGATTAATACATGAAAGATTTTACGTGAAAACATTGTGTGGCACTCCGATGTCCCTGAGAAGAGACGTACATGAAGGCCTCTTGAGTCTAATGTGCCCATTTTGAGGAAGTGAGTCTTTGTAGTATTTTCCTTTGCCAGGGCAGTCCAAAATTGTGAGGTTCACCAATGCCCCTGCATACAGACATGCATGAGGGCCTGTAAACCTGAAGTGCCCATTGTAAGGAAGTGGGTCTATTGTAGTATAGCCCTTAGGCAGGGCAGCCAAAAATTGGGAGGCTCCACATTGTCCCTGGATAGAGACGTGCATGATGGCCTGTAAACCTGAAGTGCCCAT